>NC_137608.1:39887900-40487900 GCF_963280865.1 Gymnoscopelus braueri | reverse complement strand
TGCCTTACGGCAGGGGCATGGGGCGGGACAAAGACAGCCTGAGCCCAGATGTCCATTTGCGTTAGGGAGGTTATGAAGCGGCCCCCTGCCAGGAGAAACAAACACTAATTGCCGGTTGGCCTCGGGTTACAGATGTACAGCTGGGGACAAGTGGCTAAAAATAGCACTGCCTCTTCCCATGAGGGAAGACGACACACATAGCATTAGCATTCAGCTCCACAGCATGGCATGGGCTCAAAGAGGTCATCTTCCGGCCATGGCCACAAAATGTCAGGGCAGGGTACAGAGCAATGCCAACATAAGGAAGGGTGGCAGGACCTTAGGGTGAGGGCAATATGGGCCGGCCCACTGATTCACCATCCTCTGTACATAGTCAGGAGAAGTCACATGTAAACACTCATACTGTTGTTGAGCATGTGACATTAAATGTTTGGTTCCAGGCCCATGCTAGTTAGATCCAACCAAATTCCCATGAAGTGAACCCCTTACCACACAGAGATGGCCTTCCCTCCGTGAGTCGAGTTACAGCTCTCCCTGTATGACACAAAAGCAGCATCTGGTTCCACCTGACCGGAGCTATGAATAATTGAAAAGAGGGCATTATTATTTCCAGCCAGCTCTACTGGCTTGGCAATAACAAGCAGTTTAGGGAGCACTATCAGCATTGCCTTCTAAGTGGTTGAACATGGAGAGAGGATGTTATTTTACCACGTTGGCAACTTATACTTGTGTGGTTTTGTAAGTATTTGGTGTAATGAGTGCCTGCTTCTCTCGGATGTCATATGACGTTTTCTTTTGCTCGATTTCAAAATGGAGAATGTGTGTAATTAAAGCTAGATTTCAGCATGTCACTTTAGCTGACTGTGTGACGCAATTTATTGTCTGGTTTGGTCAATTTGACCGCCTTTGTTTGTACAGATGATGCGTTGTGACCATTTTATTACACAATGTCACTCACAAGCACCCAACAACCAGGATGCTTCTGTTTAGACTTAATCTTTCACTTCATTCATTATGGAAATATATTCATTACATATTTATTTCCCTTTTCTCCTACACAGAATTGTTTCTGGAGAGCGTGTCATTGCATTTCAATGTGTGTTGATTTTTCATGTGGAAAGCTCTTTGGAAAACAGTGTTTACTCTGGGCAGCAGGTGTGCAGGTGGTCCAGCACAGCCTCTTAATCCTTCGTATTGTAAAAACCCAACCTATAGTGCAGCAGGGAGAGGGAATAAACACTCATTATGCATTGCATGATCATAGCTTTTGGCTGTTTTTCCAGCCAGAACACCTGCTGGCCCTGAGCCTCACCTAGACTGACAGCGAACCTAGGAGGCCAGTTTTAGAGCCCTACCAATGCCGCATTTTTGAGTCCGATGCAGAATCCTGTTTTCCAGAGTCATGGATCACCAATTACAGATGTTGTATTGATATTTTGTTAAAAACTAATGATTTTGCCCAAAAGGTGCAAAATCTTGAAATCAATTTGATTTCATTAATCAAAATTTACTATATATACAGCAGCATTCTGGGGTCATTCTAGAATAGCTCAGTTCACCACATTTATTATCAAATTCATGTAATATTTCTAGTCACACACAAAGCTGGGAGAAAAGTTGTTTTTGTTGTGTCCTGTGATGTCACTTTTACAGTACTGAAGTGTGGTATGCTGAAAGTATAGCACAGCGCCATGTTCATCTTCCCGACTGAATATAAGTGACTGTGACTGCAGCTCTTGCCATCTGTGTCCTCTCCCCCCACAGTTAAGAAATGAAGCCTGGCCCCTCCACTTCTCAGACACACAGTGCACGGACAGCTTCCGACTTCTAGTGGACAACAACAACAACAAAAACAGAGCTGTGAGACTCAAGCCGGGGACCTTCAGCCACCAGCAGCTGCAGCAGGAGTTACTACTGGTGAGTGTTCCGTGAGTAAGATGGAGTTAAAGGCCTGTTTGATGCTACAACAAGCATGGGTCACTGCAGTGTGGTTGAGGACAGACATCGGCGCGCTTGACCTTCGGCGATTGTCTGGCTTTCGTGCCCCCCCCCCACCAACCCCACCCCGTGCTTGGAATATGAACCCGTGAACCATGAATTACTTCCACCCACCCTCCGGTGTTTGGTTTAAGTTTCAATACGTTTGAGCGCTCCTCTCCTCTGTTTGTCTTGAGTTGTCTGGGGGATTAATTGGAGTCCGTGTGCCTTTTTCTGGGGCAAAATTTAATTATTACTGACTGTGTGATTTAGACAGTCAGGAGAGAAAATGCTTCTTAACTTATTGTGTCTTAAATGTATCTTCATACATTGTATCATTTATATGCAAGATGATACAGAGGAAGACGAGCCTATAGGGTTATGGCTGGCACTGTTTCTTGTTCAGCGAATAGGCATTCTCCACCATGCATTTCCACTCAATGCTCTATCTTGTCTTAATTATCAGTGGCTACTGTATATCAGCACACAGTCAATAAATACTTTTAAGCTTGTGCTTAGACATTTCATAAACTCCACCTGTGACTGTCTTTAGAAGAATCAAAGGCTTTAGTTATTGCTTGGTATTGCTGTTCTTGTTTGCCCAACAGTGGTACTGTACGCATCCTATGGTGTGAGGCAAGACAAGTCAGTACAGTAGCCATGTTGCTGACATGTCCTGTGCAGTAAAACAGCAGGTTTCCATAGACAAGCTCATTTACGCCTCCTCAGGGTTCCTCGTCTACCCTGTGACTTCACAGCGGAGGTTGCTTGTAATTCCCCCCTGGCTTCCCCTGACGTCTGTGGTTCAATATGAATGAGCTGCATCGATTAGCCCTCGGTGTAGTGCTCATATAGAGGGGATGAGCTGTGTTTGTGCGTGTGTGTGCGCGTGTGTGCGCCCGCGCGCGTGTGTGTGTGCGCACACACACACGTGTAGTATGTGTTGAAGGGGCTTCTCATGTCTTGGTCTGCTGGCTCACTGTCCTGTGTTTACTTGGCACTCTCCAGGCTGTATTCATAGATGGTTCACATGACAGAAAAAGCTCTTTTGGTTGAATTATAAACAGAGTATTGTGCTTACAGCCTAGTGGTAAGGAGTGCACAATGTTGCCAAAATGGATTTGGTAATGCTGGAATTGGAAAAGAGTTCCAGGAATTGGAAAGACAGACAATAAGCAATAAGTCAAGGAAAGCGATGGTCGTCATTGCTCCATGTTCTCTGTTCAAAGCTTCACCTGAGGTTTCCAGTTTGGACTATGTGACATTTCTCCAACACAATGAGCAACAATCAGGGTTTTCTCTCTTCAACACATCAGGATCAAGTCTTTGATGGCCGCTGAATGCGATCAGTAGCCAAGTCAGAGCAGTGTGAATTTCAGTGTTGTACTTTCAGCTGGTTAGTCATAGGGCTACTTAATAATTAAACATCTTCATGAACACTGCCTGCCCTTTTTAATTCTCAGAACCCCACATTGTCTTAGGATGTCTGCCAGAGACTGAGAGACTGACTATAATATAATATCCATCACCGACACTCATAATTGTGTGTGTGTGTGTGTGTGTGTGTGTGTGTGTGTGTGTGTGTGTGTGTGTGTGTGTGTGCGTGTGTGTGCGTGTGCGCGCGCGTGCGCGTGCGTGTGTGTGTTGGATGATGCCGCTCGTCTCGTTGGACCTGTAAATAATTGGCGGGGTCTGAGAGGCTTATTGGCAGGTGTTACATTCATCCTGGCATAAGGCGGTGAGTCATTCAAAAATGGAAGCATCCTTGTATGAGCTCTGGTCACGGCAAATGCTCTGTACCTGGTGGTTGCTATGAAACGAGCGCTTTTGAAGTCATGCTATCGTGTCATTAAGCTGTGTGTTTTGCATTGCACAGTCAACATGGAAATGGGGCGGGAGGAGGTAGAGGGGCAGAGGAGAGAATTGAGTGTGTGTGTGTGTGTGTGTGTGTGTGTGTGTGTGTGTGTGTGTGTGTGTGTGTGTGTGTTGGGGGTTGGGGGTTGGAGGGTAGGTGCTGGGGTTGCTGTGTTCATCCCCTTAAGAGGAAAAATAACCGCTTATGGATTGGTGTGGTATCAGTAATATCAGTAATTGCTAAAATGGGATGCTCTCATGTCAAAGACTGAGTGACGTGGTTAACGGAAAACTGACCGAGCATGAGGTACATCTGCAGCAAGCCCCATTAGGCTGCAGGCCTGTTATCTGAAGATGACATCAACAAACTGCAGACATGCTGGCAAAGGTATCACTCTCATTTACACAGACTGTCTATGACCATTACGTCTTTCCATGCCATGCAGCATTTCTACCATACACAGAGAAGTCTTCATAAAGTGGCCATCTTTCTTTATGCTGGAAATGTTGTCGTATACTTGCTGTCTTTATAAGATGCTCTGGGATGAAAATTTACTTTTGGGTTGTTATTCTGCAAATGTATCATTATGGGTAATTTTTATAGTTAATCTAACGCTCTGCCTAATGTTAGTACAAGCAATGTGACTCATAACAGACAAAATATTGAGGAAGCATTTTAAAGTCGTACTGCACAATATTCATTTCAGTTGTCTTTTTGGTAACACCTCTGCTCTGTCTGGCCTATTAGAACTGCTATTCCCAAACTTCAGTTTGAAACAAAACCAAGGAAGTACCGCTCCAAAACAAATGCTGCAGGGTCCAAACACTGAGGATATTTTTGGAAAGCAACAGTAGCGTCGTCAGAAATTATATATGTATTAACTTGAAAATGCATAAATAAATACATTTCCGGTGCCTGCGTCATTTTGGTGCGAGTGTCGGGGACAAACCCTGGTGACTAAAATGTTCTTTAGAGAAAAGCACATTTATGTGAAATAGTTATTGTGAAAACTATGCCAGAGAAAGATTAAGAGTGAAGAGTCTGATTTGGCCTATTGTTCCTGTTTAGTATGAATGAGGCTCTGTCTGTTCAGCAAGAGACTATTCCAGCCTCTGCATCTCTTTTCTTCCAGTGCTGTGATTGGAGCATATTACCCTGCATATTAAGCAGGTCGGAATCTGACCCATCACCCAACTGTCTCTGGGAGCTTCTCATTTTCAACTTAAAGAGCCTAGGTGGGGACACAAGCTAAATCTGCTCAGTCTGACATGAGATTATAATGAGTCTCCTCGACACTGTCATAAATATTCATCCCTGGAGTGTGGCTTACAGGCGACTACAGGTTGACATGTGCCGTGCTTGATTTGTCAGTCAAGCCAGTCATCCGACCGCACAATGGCACTTCATAGTTATGAGTCGGTCATATGGGGGATTTTTGTTTTGTTCATAACGCACCTTAAAGGGATAATTCACTTTAAAACATGTGTGAGGTCATTTTAACATCTACTCAGGCTTTTGTGAGCACCCCAGACAGTTTTTAAGTTGCTTGATTCAGTATTTAGATATTTGATATACATTTTAACTGACACGTCCCCTTCCTATACAAACCCATTGTAACTTCAAACTCCATTTCAACCATGATGGATTCATCGACAACACCCGTCCTTGGTTCTGGTGACAAGAAAATTAAAAAAACAACAACAAAAAACAAAAAATAATAAAATACATAAAGTAATTGAAAAAACACGTCCCCTCATGCATTGGAAGGACAATATCAGTCACCAGAACCAAGGACAGGTGTTTTCGATTAATCTATCATGGTTAAAATGGAGTTTCAAGTTACAGTGGGTTTGTATAGGAAGGGGGTGTGTCAGATAAAATGAATATCAAATATCTAAATACTGAATCAAGCAACCGCCTGGGGTAATCACAAAAGCCAGAGTAGACGTTAAAATGACCCCAAACATGTTTGAAAGTGAAATATCCCTTTTAAGAGCACCTTTTCGGCCCAAACTTTTTTTCAATTTAGTCATTATGCCAATTCCCAATTCCCCATAGTCCTTGTCACTGGTGATGATGACCCCTACTGGTTGGTCTTGGGGCGGGCGTAGAAAACCTTGTGTCTCCTCTGACACGTGATGTCGCCAGCCACTTCTTTTCACCTTACAGTGATGAATTTCACTAGGAGGACTTAATGCATGTGTAGCGACACGCTATCCCTCTAAGTTTAACTACCATCTGGCCAGGTGGCCAGACCAACCTGTACGATTCGCGAGTCAGTGGTGGACCTCTCTCTGCCCGGCTTCCCACCCACGAACACAGCCAATTGTGTTTGTTGGAGAGTCCGACCAATCGTAATGCACCGTGGAGGATTTGAACCACGGTCTCCCCGGTGGTGGGCCGGAACATTACCCTGAATCCACCTGGATGCCTGCTTAACCCATTAAAACCAGGAAAGCCAGTGTCATTTTAGATTTTAGCTATATATAGCAACATACGTTTATTTACTTTTACACATATGTTTTCGTGCTGCGCTGAGAGCTTGTACATCTGATATTTTTGGAAATGTTTGTACATTTTGAATTTTTCTTCTCTTCTTGGGGTGGCACAAAACATTTTCAGATGGGGGGGTCCGCCCAAATACATTTTGGGGGTCCTAGTCACGAAAAGGTTTGAGGACCACTGCGAAGGCATTTGCAGAATCGGCCTCAGGCTGTTAATGGGTTAACATGAACTTTTGCACTACAACCGTAACTAAGCGCAGTCTCAAAGTCTGCGAGTCCTGTCAATTCTTTTCCTTAATACTATGCTCACTGAGCTACAGTAGCAGTCACAGCACATACTGATACTCAGAGCTCATCATGACACTATGAATACTTTACCATAATAAGCAGCAGTGTAGAAGACAGGGAAATAGCTGACGCTGCTTCGAGTTCGCTGTGTTCTGTTTCGCCCGTGTCATACTGTGCTGAGCACTTTTTGATCCGTCTTTATTACTGCATTGGTGCATACTCAGAATGTACACACACACACACACACACACAGACAGACAGACAGACAGACAGACAGACAGACAGACAGACAGACAGACACACACAGACACACACACACAGACACACACACACACACACACACACACGCGCGCACGCACACGCACACACACATAGGCAGAAACAGATTTTGAGACGGGATAATATTGTATCTGTTATAAGAGAGAGACATATGGGAGTGGGCTTGTGGCCCCAAAATGTGTTAGTGTTCTTGTCAGTGTGTGAGATTAGGAAGGACTCTGAGTGAGTGAGTGCGTGCGTGGGTGCGTGCGTGCGTGAGCGCGTGTACGATGTGTTTGTGTATTGATGATGTGGGAGGCAACTGTGCTGGGGGCCAGCTTTCGAATGCCCCGTGTTTACATCACTTGTAATGAAATTAGAGCCGCGTGGCACCAACACTACAGGCCTCCACTGATCCCCTAATTCAATTACCCCCCTTATTAACGCTCTGATGCTGCTGGACGGCCCAGGACCGTGCTGCTTTCTGCCACACCGTTCACTCTCAGCATCCTGCACCACTCTGATATAACAAGCACACTGGCCATAGTCCTGCCGAGCACAGTCGATGTATAAGGGCCAGCCAAGTACTTGCGGCCGGGGTACAGCTCTTTATTTGTCCTTTTCTTTTTTGGGTAGAAGAGCATAGAGAGTAAAGACAGGAAGCTGACGGCAGAGTGGGGAAGACAGTCATATGGCTGCTGCACTGTACTGTACATTGATCCTCTGATGGAGGTGCACCCCATATTGCCTTGTCTTTAAAATCACTATTCAATTTTAGTTATTGTTATTTTTTTAAGTTTCAAAATTGTTTAAACACTTAAAAAAAAGGAATATAGCAGATCTACAACCTCACAACACGTCCCATCGCAATGTGTTGAGAATTGAGAATTTGTACATCAGCTGTTTTCGCTGTTCGTCATACAACATAATATGTTGTATGACGAACAGCGAAAATGTTGTATTATCCAGTCTGTTGACAGCAGACATTTCTTGACAGGCTACCAAAATACAGTACAAGTTTAGATATGCTTCTCTGTGATGATCTATGTGACTTTTTTTTATGTCTTACATACATTATACCAACATTGTTCTTGTGAACTTAAGCAGCCAGCCAGTTTGGTGCAGCTTTACCATTGGATACTGCATTGTGGTTTGTGTGGCTTCATTCACAAATGGCACACAATAGAAAATAATGATGGCTAAAGACTGGACAGGGCAGCCTTTCTTTCTATGCTGTAATAGGTCTGCAAGGCCATTAGCCATTGTGCATCAACCTCTTAAGCTCTATTGAACATTTTTGGAAAATGTTTAGCCTATAATGACATGCCCAAAATAGGGACTCCAGGGTGAAAGGGGTTAACAGAAAAAACACAGGGTGATATTGAAGGGGGCTGGTGTCATGCTAGCATGATGTCACCAGCATTGTAAGACACAACCCCGCCAGACACACAATGAATGCTGTCCTGTATGGCTACTGAGAGAGCATTTACCCGATTATACTTAGGATGCCGAGATAACATTTACTACAGCTTCAAAGATAGCAGAGAGAGAGAGAGAGAGAGAGCGAAAGACACACACACACACACACACACACACACACACGCACACGCACACGCACACACTCTCTCTGTCTCTCTCTGAGAGTCCTTCCTAGTCTCCTCCAGGGTCAGATATTTCTAGTGCTGCTGACACTCTACTCTGTCTAGACGCTAGTTTGCCATTATGGTCATAATATTTCATTACTATTCTTTTATATTCAATTCCGCTATGGTGTGGTGCCTTAGCTTGATTTAAAAAAAAGGAAAACAGAAATAATACCATAATGTTAGCCTAATATACTGAGGCATGTACCTCCCAAGCCCAAAATAACAGTAATGTTATTACTTAATAATAGAATCTATATCTATATTTTATTTACTTAAAAACTTCCCAGCATAGTTCATTATGCCATAAAGGTTCGGCGGAAATACTGCTTTTATATGTGAGATGAAATGATGTAAGTGTAGCTTTTTAATGTATTTAAGAAAGATTTGCATAATCTCCTTTCTTTTGAACCGTTGCAAAAGTGTAGGCCTGAAACCCAAATGGAGCTAAATGATCTCGTTGCCCATATTCAGGATTGCAAATCTAAATCCTTGCGAAGTTCCTCAATCTGCGGCCACTGCATGAGTTTATTAAAATTTCAATCTGCTGCAGGGGCTCTTATTCTCGCCTCTCTTAGGATGAATGTGCCCTTTTAATAATGTAGCCGGTTTTAACAAGATCGTAAAATGTTCATCTAACTTTCATAAGCCTTGTTAGCCAAGTGACAAATTAATGCGATGACAGCCCCCCCTCACTGTTGATTAACCCATTAAGACCTGAGGCGATTCGTAAAAAAAAATCGAAATCCTAACAGTTTTTTGAAAAAAATCTAAAAAATATTTTTTCACGATTTTTCAAAAATAGCAGATCTACAAGCTCGTAGCGCGGCACTCGGTGCCGCGCTATGAGCTTGTATATCTGCTATTTTTGAATAGCCAAAGAAATCTAAAGTGACACAGATGCGTTCCAGGTATTAATAGGTTAAAGCCTTTTCTATACTCTGCCGTATGATGGTGTTGCTCGGCTTAAATAAGTGATCTACATGCTAACAGCACATCAATCTGTTGTTATAGCTTGTAGATCAGTTCTTTTAGGCAAGCAACACTGTTGTGCTATGGAGTATAAAAGAAGCGTAACCACTTTGAACCTGGCATCCCCATTTTGGGCGTGTCATTACATCTGAAAAAGTTAAAAACATTTCAAACATTTTGTTTAAAACATTGGCAATCTACAAGCTCACAACTAAGTATATAGGGCTTAATCCATCTGTGTCATTTTAGATTTTAACTATATATAGCACACTGGTTGGCTATTCCAAAATAGCAGATATACAAGGCACAAGCTTCGTGCCGTGCTATCTGCTATTTTCAAATCTTTGAATATATATATTTTTTAACATTTTTAACTCAAATCTTTGCTTCTGGGGGTCCCTGGAACAAAATATTTTTGAGATAGGGGTTGGCGGCCAAATACATATCATTTTGGGGGTCTTCAGATGAAATAGTTTGAGAAACACCAATCTGGGAACCCAGCGCCAAATGAAAAGGAAAAACAGCGCCCTCTGCTGTTTTTGACTATCTCAGTTGGCTCTGGGAGGAAGTTGACGTAGCACCCGTGCGCAAGGAAACCAGGGTTTTGGTCTGCCTTCAGCGCATCACTTCCGGTGGTGCGACTATGTTTTTATTCCCACTAACAATATTTCTACACGGAACACTAACACCACTTCTCCCAGAGATCATGGATCGTTTTGGTTATAAGCCCACTTGTTTCTATGATGAAAGAGCAAGTTAAAATGTGAATATCTTTCCGTGGTTTTGTCTGCTCCGCGGACGCTATTGTTAAATTAGTTTCGGTTGGTTTCGAGTGGGGAAGGATCGACGGACACGTGAATCCCACCCACTACATTTGATTGGGTAAAGCGCGGCCTGCTTCCTGATCTGAAGGCACGCCCACTTGTAGGCCAGTGCGTACGCGATATGACGAACCCCCCCGACAGATTCAAACGCAGAGCAGAATCTGTTCTTGAGAGATTAGAGAAACACTGATATAGCAACATACGTTTTTCAGAAAAAAACATTTTTAGAATCGGCCTCAGGTCTTAATGGCTTAAGTGGCTATGCCTCCACACAAGCTTGTGAGCGTTGTACCGAAGTTTAGACTGCAGGGAGCGGGAGAGATGAGCCCTACCTGCTGCTGTGGCACACCTGTGGCTCTGAGAAAGAGGTTAACCGTGACGGCAGAGATTCAGAATGGCCTACTGGTAACCGATAGCGCTCCTCTGAACACTCCCCTTCTCTGCCTCATCCATAATGTACTATACATGTGGTTCACTGGGCTAAACCTTTTCAGGCACAAGTTAGACTGTCTATTATTGTCATGGCTTAGGTTGTCTGTGTTTGGCCGAAGGGATGACCTGTTCAGTATGGAATGTGGTCCTCCAATATTGGCTGTATTAGAGCATGAAGGCAAAAACTGATCAATGTGTGCAGTGTGTGCTTGCTTGCATGCATGCATGTGTGCGTGCATGCCTCGTCCTTTTTGGCTCTGTAAGAGTAATGTGACCTTCATAGGGAGATTAAAATATGTTTCAGGTTTGCATTGATTTTTGGACCAGTCACAGAGATTTATGGACTCAACCAGTGCATAAATATTGATACTTACCCTCCTAAAGAGGATCACAGTCTGCATAGGAGTGTGTGGGGAAAGTAAATAAAGAAATAATACATTGATAAAATGGCATCTGATAAAAGTAAGAGACTAAAGTCTGTCTGCCTGCCTGCCTGCCTGCCTGCCTGTGTGTGTGTGTGTGTGTGTGTGTGTGTGAGTGCGTGCGCAAACAATTGGCCATGTTCGAGGATGGGAAGCTGGTTGGGGACGGCAATCTCTGTTGCAGCACTAACAACTCTTACTGGTTGTTTGGGGCACGTGTTCAGTAGGGAGCGGAACATGCGAGTTCAGCAGGGAGTGGAACTTGCGAGTTCAGCAGGGAGCGGAACTTGCATGTTCAGCGGGGAGCGGAACATGCGAGGACAGTGTGTTCCTCTGCATGTGTTACACCCTCCCGGCAAAACTCCTTGCTGTCTGGTGAAAAGTAGCTGCTGAGACACAAAACCAAACAGTAAGGGTCAACAGCAGTAACAGGGACTACATGGGGGAATTGGGAATTGACATAATGACTATAATGAAAAATAATCCATACTGGTAACATATTAGTATTGGTATAAATCTGCCTCAGGCCTAGTAGCACCTAAATAGGGTCATTCTTATTAAGTGATGGCTAATTACATTGTGTTAAACTGAAGTACCCACTTCACTGTGAAGTGAAAGATCAATTTAGGACAGGAAACCTTTGTGTTGTGAAAAAAATGAGAGAGAGAGAACCAGCTGGAGAACTTGAGAACCAGCTGGAGGTTTTCGTCCTCTGTAGTGGACTTTTTTTTATTCTTGCATCTCATTTGAGTAAAAATAGTAAATCCTGTTGTCATCTGAAGAGGACATCCTGGGCTTTCCAATGATACCACATGCATGGGGATGGGATCATGCTGACAACCTCCAGGTTCTAAATCTAAATCTGACTTCCAAAGTTTTGGAAGTCAGAATTTGCAACTGTCGACCTAAACATTTTGAGAATATTTCTTCTGTGACTTCACATTCAGATTCTGTGAATATAGTTTACCAGGGCATATCGTTTGGATCGGCGGTTCTGGACAACTGGATATCCATATATTATGCCTATATGGAGATTGGTTGGATTGGATTGTCGGTTGGATTGTCGGATCTTGACAACCGCCTATCCGCCTAATTTATATGGATCCTTATATTATTTGTTTGAGTCTGATGTCATGATGACATTGTTTGTTTGGGTCTGATGTCATGCTGTCAGCATGATACATGCGTATCATGCTGATACATGATACAAGTCTTGTCTAGTCTATCATGCATGATACATGCATATTACAAGACTGCAGCTACAGTCTTGGATGTAGCTGCAGTGGGAACTCTATATATGGTTTGGTCTTAGTCATAGTGGCGGAGTTAGCCCATTTTAATTGTGCAAATTTCTACATACAAGTTGAGACTTTTGTTCCACAAGTTCTCACATTATATTCTACGAGTGCTCAAATCAAGTCAAGCTCTTGCACGTTGCAACATATTGACATACATACAGTATTACAACCACAGCACAGCACACACACACACACACACACACACACACACACACACACACACACACACACACACACACACACACACACACACTAAAAGAGCTGGGAAAGAAAGAAAATCATAAGCCTGTTTTCAAGTGTGACCACTGTGACACCGGAGAAGAAAATACTTTACGGCATCAAAAGTCCTACTAGTTCTAATTATTATGATCATGATTTTAGATATGCTCGACCATTCCACATTAAGCCATTACAAATGTCAACTTTTTCATGTCAAGGAGCCCCAAAATGATGTCACGGACCCTGGAAAATATTTTGTTCCAGGGACCCCCAGAAGCAAAGATTTGATTTGAAAAGAAAAACGCTTAAAAAATATATTCAAAGATTTGCACAAATGTTAACGATTTTGCAAAAATGACGTGCTATGAGCTTGTATAACTGCTATTTTTGAATAGCCAAAGTATATGGTCAAAGTGGTTAAAATTATTGTGGGACAAAATGATGTAAAATGACCGTTTTAATGGGATAATGAAAGTGTTAAAAAAAACGAATGTTCTCAAACACACACACGCACACGCGCACGCACTGTTGGCTTACACAGACACACACTCCATGGGACAGAAACAAACACAACGTGGCAAATTAGATTGCATTTTCAAATCCTTTAACATCTAATTTCACGCCATCAGAAGGTGGGATGGGTTCAATCTAGTGCTCCTTAATTAGATTGGCTGTCTGGGTGGAAGGAAAGGGCAAAGATGGCTGCCAGCCCTTTTCTAATAGACATCGGTGCCAACTGTTATTCCAGCTACTCGTGGTGTCAGAAGGGCTGGGGAAGTGTGACTGTTTGACTATTTCTGTGCACTGCCTCAGACCCCCTGTACCCCTTCAACACCCTTCTCAGTTTTATTCACGGTTCAGGAGCCCGTTCTCATAACACTCGGAGACTGAGTACAGTATGTTCTGCAGTGCAAAATCTACATCAGACCAAAAATGTTGTTGGTCTTCCCGTCTTTACTGTTTAATGTTCTTTTGTTACCTCTATAGGCTGGAACTGTGGGGTGGGGAATTATGTTTTCACTCGCGTGAGTACGTCTGTCTGTCTGTGAGTCTGTCTGTCTGTCTGTCTGTTAACAGCTAATCTCGGGCTCCGCTGGACCGAACGGCGTGAAACTTCGCATGCACACTCCCAGTAGGCCAAGGAAGAAGCCCACATTTTTTCAAATCAGGCCTTGTGGTGCCGCTATAACAGGCCGCTTCACGTTCTGCCCTATAACTTTTGAACCGTAGGTCGCACAATACAAAATTGCTACTATTCCTAGTACTACAGATTTTGTCCAGACTCATGCAAATCGGGACACATTCTCTCTGGAATCATGTGATCAATGTGGCTTCCAAAGTTTGCAGGAGGTTCCCGTTTGCAAAAAATTGCAACAATCCTGAACAGAGCATCTGATCTGACCCACATTTGAATCGCATATAGAGGGGCCTCTAAAAATAACGAAAAACTATCTCCCATCCACCCGTAGGGATGCCACAAATGCTACAAATGTCACGGTTTGTTGCAGAACCCCCCCTCTCCAATTAGGCACAACCGGTTGGAAGGCTGCATGCCTGATGCGTCATCTGGACACCTATGGTTTTTGACGCCTATGTTTCGTTCTCAGGCACTGGTTGAGGATGGGCTTGAGAGGTGTACAGTCCTGAGTCTGACAGACTGACTGGCAGGATGAGTCATGCTGCTGATGGCGGGTGTTTCTGTTCCCAAAATTCACCAGGAGAAGGTTGTTTGCTAGTTCATCTGCTTGGATTACACTCCTCTCCCCACTATTATTCTCTCTTTTTCCCACTCTCTCTCTCTCAGCCCCAGGTCTGGTCCTCATTTGATGGCTTAGGTGTCACAGGCTTTTCCAGTGAAATGGAAGCCAGCTCAGGATCCCCTCAGAATTGAAAGGGAGAGTCCAGCGAATGTGCTGACACAGTGTTTTTCAAACGTTTTGTGCCAAGGCACACGAACGGGCTAGTCAAAATCTCAAGGCACACCTGTATTCATAGCAAAAATAGCTTTATTTACAGTACAAGCTCACGATGCATTACACCGTGAAACGTTGTGAGCTTGTAGATCTGCTGTTATTATGTTGTATTTATGGGAAAAATGTATAATAGTAATAATAATAATCCCCTTACACAAAATAAGGATGCCGGTTGAAATCGGTTCAAATGTATATAATGTTTTAGGATTTGCCTTCTACTGGGAAATTATTGTTCACAAAGTAACGTTTTGTATAGTTGTATGTACTGTAGTATATTGCAATAATAATTCTTGTGACAAAATCCCAGCCAAGACACACCTGAACTTGTACCAGTGGGCCTCGGTCACCGTTTATACAGACATGCAAAAGTGTCACTTTTCAGCTACAGTCACCTTTTTTAACCCAAATAGGGACCTGACCCGAAAGAAAACAACATGTTGTCACCTTTTTCACCTCGGGGCTGTTTGCATGCCTGTTATAACCAGACACTGACACTCCACTGCATCTGAATCCAAACAAACATATATACATCAATCTCGTTCTCAATTGACTCACCAAACACAAAGTTAGATACTGTAATAGGTGAGAGCTACCACGACAACTTGACTGTGTGGATCCGAGGCTGCATTTCTTTCTTTTTTCTTGTTTCCATCACCCCCCTGACCAAGCGAGACATACAGGAATGAGTCACTCGCAGAGGAATGAAATGTTGCCAACTTGCTGTTCCTCAGAGGCGCTGTGGGTGGTGAGAGAGATCAGAGCATCGTCTGGAGACGTGAGCAAATTACCAGAGGCCTTTCTCGAATTACACTGCCTGCCTTCTGCAGGTCAAACCATATTGCACACTTTACACACCACTGTTTCCCTAACGGTGGGTCAGGACTTGCGAACCCATTTTTTTTGTGGGTCGCGAGTAAATATCCCCCCCCTTTTTTTTGTTCCTACATTTAAAAGAATATTTTATTTCAAAAGATTTAAAAAAGTTTAAACAAAAAAATTACAACTTTTCATCAATTAAAAAACAATTCTGCCATTTTTCAAAAGTATTTCATAATTAAATTCAGAAAATCAAATAATTTCTATAAATAAAGAAACTGTTTAAGAAGTAGTGAAAATAGCAGATCTACAAGCTCACAACGCGGCCCGAAGCGACTCGTTGTGAGCTAGTAGATTTGCTATTTTCACTAGTTTGGGTCCCAGGTAAACCACTCATTTCTCTTATGGGTCTCGACTCGAGCTAAAAAGTTTGGGAACCACTGCTTTACACATGCAATCTGATGCACCTTTCCAGACAGTATATAGCATTTATAATGTATTCTATACTTTGCTGAAGCATATCGAAATGACAGCTGGTAAAAGCGGTGGCCTTTACTGCTTGTATTGTGAAAGTGCTTTGGCGCTTTGTTACTGTATTGCTTGCTGAAGAGCTCATAAACAGTTGGATGGCAATGATATCCTCTCAAGCACTTGGACGCGTTGGTATGCTGGCAGTGTGTCTCTCCATATTCATTTACTGTGTCAAACACACAGTCTATCAGTTAGAGTCTGTTCCTAGCAGGGGGCGGTGTGTTACCGGGTGCCTGAAAGAGCTAGAAAGAGCTAGGCAGCGTGCTGTAATTCAATCGGCAGGCTCGGGTAGCACCATGATGCCGGTGCTTCAGCCCAAGTTCTGGGATTGGGTTGCAGTCTCGCGCGGCGCGCGGTGTCAGACTTCTGTTGAGAGGAGCAGGTATCTCTCGCCTCTGGTCCCGACAGCCCTCTGTGTAAGACTGGATGCTCGCTGTTAGGTTCTCGTTGTTTCGCTGGAAATGAGGGAACTCGTTTTTCAGTCCTGCACTGTCTGTGTGTGGGAGAAGGTAAGGCTATATAGCGAGAGAATGCTTGGGAAATATACAGTAGCTATGTTTTGTTTGGTTGTATCCAGCATACTGTAGATGTACAGTACGCCTTCATTCTTTCATCTCGAACCTGTGCTGTGGTGCAGAAATGTATTGTTGTCTTCACTTTCAAGTCAATTTAGAGTGTCTTCTAATGTTGAAATGTAGTGTCTTTCGTATATCTGGTTCGCAGACGATGCTTTATATATCCCGAAATGTTTTATTTTCCCCACTCAAGACATTTCTCATGGAGATAAACAAACAATGCGACTTTAATTCAACAACCATGTAGGAAAAAATGAGACTTTTGTATATTGAGTTTATCTGTTCTATACAGTACAGTAGAGTGTTGGTGAGAGAGTTGGAGAGAAGGCAGTGATGATGGGAGGGAGTGAAAGCAGATTGAATTGAATTGTGGCAGCTTGTGTTTTTATGATGCAATGTATTATTATGGTAAGAGTTGCCAACCTAATTCACTGGCTCCATTACTGTCCTCCTTGAGCACTGTCCATTCACTCTGCAATAACACAGAAAAAACTGCTGGCATGCTGCCTTTCGTCAGTTTAAACGACATCCTTACGTCTTACAGAATTAAAAAGAATTGCCACTAAGAATTGATAAATTACAGATATTTGTATGATTTAATATGTTGTTGCTCCTTCAATAATGCAGACAATCAAATAAATATTGGCAACTGAAAGAGTATTTTGCCCTGCAGTCTGTAGCCAGTCATTTACCTTGTGTGTTGTTGTGAAGGTACTTCGGTACATGCAGGCCTGTGTCGTCATTACAGTAACATGATCAGGGGTGTCAATGGAAAGTCACCATTATTGAAACAGTAAGCTGAAGCCGCGGCCCAGCCTTATACACACTGTCTGATGACTTGCTCACGTTGTGGTATAGGGCTGGACAATATATTCATGTTATATCGATATTGTGATATGAGACTAGATTTTCCGATATTGTAATATCGTGTGGTAGCACGTTGTTTTCCTGGTTGTTAAGGCCAAGGAGTGTCCTATAGCTGTTCTATTGCCTTTACCCAATGATTTATTATTATAGGCATTACTGATGATTACTGAGGGGCTCCTCACTGGCAGGTGAGCCAGTAGGATACAACAGCAGTGACAACACACAGATATGTGTGTGGGGAGGAATTCATTGGCATAACAACTAGGGATGGGACGATAATCGTTATTATCGTTTATCGTGATAAAAAAATCACATTAATCGTATCGCAGAGATATAAATTGTCCACCGTCATACACTGGGATCAATTCACCTTTGCAGAGGTGCATATCCGGTACCACTTAAACCCTCTAGAATTGGCCAAATGCACCTGTAAAGAACGTACTTGATACAGTCTTTTTTTCACTCTATGAATCTCTTTGACAAAAATAGCCAATCTAAAAGCTCACAATGCTGCGACGCATTGTGAGCTTGTAGATCTGCTATTTTTGGCAAACGTTCCACTCCAGACTATGGAATTCTGGGGTTCAAGAAGTGGTTTACAAAAGTGGCATTTTAAGAGTTTTAAGCATATTTTTGATTATCGCGATAATATTGTAAATCGCAATTATTTAAATTTTCATATCGTCCCATCCCTAATAACAACTAAATTGGGGAGAAAATGGGGTTAAAAGCTAAGAAATAAATAATGATATTTGATTTTGACCATCATCACTGCAGCCCTTATAAGCCGTGGTTTTCATGGCACACAGCGGTACCCTGCTGTTACATAACACAGAGCCTAGCTTGTATCACCTGGGAGGAGTCCAATGCATTACCTATGCTGCTGCTTGATGTTTGCGCCAGATCCTATCCAAGCCCTTTTTAAAGGGTTTAATTCCAGCTTAGGGTGTTTCCCTGCTGCATTGCTGCTGTAAGCACGGCCTTTGATTTAAAGAATGCCTCTCTCCACTTCTCTTTCTCTCTCCCTCTCTCTCTCTCTCTCTCCCTGCACTGGCGATGACTCACACTCCAACACACCCTGCAGAAGTCTTTTCTCCAGCGAGAGAGAGAGAGGGAGAGGGAGAGGGAGGGAGAGAGAGAGAGAGAGAGAGATGCATTCTTTGATGTGCCTTCGATGCATAGAATTCCTGTAGGCAACTTGCTGCACTGTACCTGCTCTATCTGTGCCTCCCCTGCCTGCTCCGGGAATACCTACATGCTACATACTATTCTCTGTGGTTCCCACCAGCGCTGGCAATGCAGCTGGTGTTTCTTTGTACTTTTAAACCCCAGAATGTGCGTTATACATTCATCCATCCAGGCAACAGATGTTCCTTGACGGGGGGCTTCAGAAGTGCATTTTACATGTATCCACCACGTTTAACTACTTTCAACCTGCACTCTTTGGGCATAAATGTACAAAGATTTCCTATTATTCAAAAAGCGCTTGCTATTCATCATACGAGTAGTGGTTAAGTGCGACTGAGAGAGACGATGAGTCAAGACCTAAATGACACTTTTGAAATGTAGGAGCCTATTTCGGCAGAGTGAGCGACGCGTCAATGACATGAATCAACGGACATGGCATACATAACCCATTAAAACCGGGAACGCATCTAGTGTAACCACTTCAACCATTATTTCATACTTTGGGCTATTCAAAAATAGCAGATCTACAAGCTCATAGCGCGGCACTGAGTGCCTCGCTATGAGCGCCTCGCTATGAGCTTGTAGATCTGCTATTTTATTTGAATCTTGAAAATGTCTGCAAATCCTTGAATATATATATTTTTTAGCAAAAATGTTTTACTCAAATATTTGCTTCTGGAACAACATATTTTGTGATGGGGGTCCGCAGCCAAATACATATAATCTTGGGGGGTCCTTGACATGAAAACGTTTGAGCACCACTGATATTATAACAACATAAGTGTTTCAGAAAACTGTTAGGATTTAGAAGACATTTGTAGAATCCCCCAGAAGCAAAGATTTGAGTTACAAATGTTCGCTTTAAAAAACAACAAAAACAACCTTAAAAAAACAAGATTTGCACAGATTTTCAAAAATAGCAGATATACAAGCTTGTATATCTTCTATTTTTGAATAACCAAATAAATCAAAAAATGACACTGATGCGTTCCCGGTCTCAATGGGTTAAAGAACTGGGTGTAAAGTGGCCATTTATAGAATGTCCTCATGATCCCCATGCCGTGGTTGTCACTGTAGGCTGCCCTCCAGTGAGTGAGCTAACGCTGTGTGACATTTTCTAGTGATGCCGAGGTCCGGTCTGCACGTGCTGCAGTGCTGTAGGTCCTCTGCCCTCGGGCCAATCTGCTTCTCTCTGGAAAATGGTGAAAAGAGCAGAGAGACGGAGCGTGATTAATGGTCATGTATGTGTGCAGCAGAAAACACAAGCCTGCCCGGGCCCGCCGCCATTTTCCTAACGTACGGAGGGACCTCGAAGGCTGAGGATTACATAACCGATCTGAAAAAGTTACTCATGCCCGCTCTTAATTGAATGCAGTTGCTTTATTTTATCCGATAGCGGCTGCATGGCCCTCGCGCTAAAGCACGGGTGTCAGGTGAGATCACAATCACAAGAACTGGCTTTTTTTTTTTACATTGTACTTTTATTTACCACACGCCCACCCCCCCTCCCCCGGTCGTCATTCAGCACCCAGGCCCGTCCACAGTTGCAGGGGAATATTTGATCTCTCTCCCTCTCTCATGCCAGTCTGGATTTGACTGGCACTCAGTTTTTTCCTATTAACAATATGCTACTTCTAGCACATGGTGTCAAAACAAGGCTGTCTCATCGTGCGTGTGTGTGTGTGTGTGTGTGTGTGTGTGTGTGTGTGTGTGTGTGTGTGTGTGTGTGTGTGTGTGTGTGTGTGTGTGTGTGTGTGTGTGTGTGTGTGTGTGTGTGTGTGTGTGTGTGTGTGTGTGTGTGTGTGTGTGTGTGTGTGTGTGTGTGTGTGTGTGTGTGTGTGTGCGAGTGAGCGTACGTGCGTACGTGCATGCGTGCGTGTATGCATGTGTGTGCGAGTGAGCGTTTGTGTGTGTGTGTGTGTGTGCGAGTGAGCGTGCGTGCATGTGTGCGTGCGTGTATGCATATGTGCGAGTGAGCGTGCGTTTGTGTGTGTGTGCGCGTGCGTATGTGCGTGTGTGCATCGGCTGACATAACTCCTCTTCCCCAGAAGGCTGTAGTGGTCTCTTTGGCTGCCTGGGCTCAGGCCCTGGCTGCTGTGGTTCACACTAAGCAGTCCCATTACGCAACGCTGTTCATTCAGGCGCTGGGCTGCAGGGCAGGGCCAGCTACTACCATCACATTCCAGCCCATATTTTCTCTCTCTCTCGCTCTGTCTCTATGTCTGTCATTCTCTCTTTCCCTTTCTCTCTCATCTCCTCTCTATTTTGTCATTGTGTGTCTATGACTATGTCTCCCCTCGTCCTGTGTCACTCTCTCTCTCTTTCAAGTCGCTCTCTTTTCCTCCCTCTCCGTCTGTCTCCCTTGTCTCTCCTTGTCTGTCTCTTGTCCCAGCGTTGTTGTCCTTCTCTCCCATCTCCTCTCTCCCAAACTAAAGGAGTCTGCACTGCAGCGTTGATTTATTTGTTGTTGCATACCACATTTTTATCAGTCTGTCTGGCGGAGACCCCAGGTGCCGTGGATGGCTGTTAGCATGCAGCAGGGCTTCTCCTCAGTGTATTGAAGTGTGAAAACAGGTCAGCGGGGTCAGAGGAACAAGACAGGATGATACGCTCTGTCCTCTGTTGTCAGCCATCTTCCTGCACGTAGCGCTACCTCTTAACCACGTGAACCCTACCAAGTCCGACCAAAGTTTCCCGATCTACAAGCTCGTTGTGATCCTGTAGATCGCCTATTTTCGGCGAAGAGATTTGTTAGAGGTAAAAAGGAGGGGGCCTAGTATAGACCCCTGGGGGACTCTGTTCAACGAAGGGTACAGGGCTTAAGTAACTACCGTACAGTAGATGGTTGAGTTCTCACGTGTTGTGGATGTACTCTGTGGATTGTAAACGGCCAACGGGGTCCATTCGGCCAGTTCTCATTGTCTCTAATGGCGTAGCGTGCTCTTATTACAGTTAAGTTACAAAGAGCTACACGTGCACTGAAGCCCTAATGGGCTGTCTCCCGGGTAACACGCTAACGACGCAGGAGGTGATAATTATATTTGAAGGTTTAAAACGTCTTGGGATACCAATTCAATGTGTCCATTTCACTTGCTCTTTGTGTTGTTGTTATTATTACAGCACTCATCTAGTGGCTGTTCATTGACCTCAATCTCTTTGCCTTTTTTTAATGGTCAGAGAGAGCAGTGCTGGTTTGTTTGTTTGTTTGTTTTACAAGTAAGAGCTTTATTCAAGTGTTTTAAGGATTAGAGCAGATCTGGTAGGGAGAGGCCACTGTGAGTTAATTTACATAAGTACAGCATAAAGTGTATTTATTTTTTGGGGCGCTTTTTACCCCTTTTTCTCACAAGTCGTTTTGCCAATTGATTTCTCCCCACACACATTTGTGTTGACTCACCTGCCAGTGAGGAGCCCCAATGGGGAGGAGGTAGAGCCTTCGTGCTACTCCTCCCGCTCGACACTCCCCGCTGACAGGTGCCGCCCCCACTCCGTAGGAGTTGATATCACCCGCCGCTTCCCTCCCCCGAACACGGGCCAATTGTATATTCGTATAAATGCTCGACAAAGCTGAATGCACCACACAGTAGATTCGAACCCACAACCTATGCGGTGGCAGGCCAGGCACTTCACCGCTGCGCCACCCGAGCACATTGTATGCCCAACTTGTATAACATCGACTTTAACCCTTTAAGACCGGGAACGCATCTGTGTCATTTTAAGATTTATTTGGCTCTATAAAAATAGGAGATACACAAGCTCATAGATATGAGCTTGTATATCTGCTTTTTTTTTATCGCGAAAATGTGTGCAAATCTTTAGTTTGAATATATATACTTTTTTAAAGCGAAAGTTTTGAACTCAAATCTTTGCTTCTGGGGATTTTATAAATGTCTTCTAAATTTTTCCTAATTTTTTTATTTTATTTTTAAACTTATGTTTGCTATATTTTCAATGGTTTTCAAACTTTTTTCATGTCTAGGACCCCCAAAATAATATGTATTTGTCCGCGGACCCCCTCCCATCTAAAAATATTTTGTTCCAGGGACCCCCAGAAGCAAAGATTTGAGTTAAAAACGATTTGCACAAATTTTCAAGATTTTTCTAAAAATAGCAGATCTACAAGCTCATAGTGCGGCACTCGGTGCCGCGCTATGAGCTTGTGTATCTGCTATTTTTTAATAGCCAAAGAAATCTTAAAATGACACACATGCGTTCCCTTCCCGGCCTTAAAGGGTTAAGTGATTAAAAGTCATGCATGATAGACAATGCCATATGGTTGCGATGCCACATGCATGTTGATGCCCAGAGCATCCTGACGGGTGCCTTCAGTGTATGTAATGGAAACTGCTCCCAGGATTTGTGACTTCTAAGAAAGCTCAAATCCACACACATAAAAAAATGCCTTTTAATCCATTAAAACCGGGAAAGCATCCGTGTCATTTTAGATTGTAGCGTTGGCTTTTCAAAAGATCTACAAGCTCACAGCGTGTCACTTCGTGCCGTGCCACGAGCTCGTACATTGCAGTATTTTTGAGTGGTTGACACATTTTTTTAACACAAATCTTCTTTTCTGGGGGTGCCTGGCACCAAACATGTTCAGATGGGCGGTCCGGGGGCCATATATATATCATTTGAGGGGTCCTTGGCACAAAAAAAAGGTTTGAGAACTACTGATTTAGAAAGCATTAGTGGAATCGGCCTCCTGTCTTAATAGGTTAATCAATGGTCTGTGTCGAGAACCAAAACCACGCGTTCTCCACACGGAGCATTAAAAGGCAGAACACAGAGGACCTTGACATGGCACAAGTTTCTGTGGTCGAGGACAATGAAAGTATGAAAGTCATTGTTTTTGTGTTAATTCAGCAGATGGTAAGGAGTGAGAAAAAAAACAATCACATCTGAGATCAATTTTCAAACTGTGATGCAGTGACCACTGTGTGACTGTGAATGGTGTCCTCGTTTGACCGAGTAAAATGTCCCAAACTGTTACTTTTCAGGATTCAAATAAAATAATCGACACGCTCAAAACACAATGCGATATATGACACGTTTTGAGCTTGTAGATATGCTATTTTTGCTACTTTTATGCGACACACTGTAGTATGACGAACTAGGGCATTCATTTATGAAAAAAAAACATAAAAGGTTAAAATATGGTGATAAGAGGGTTCTGCCTGACAGAAATGATTTCTCAGTTGACGCTGTCACCGGCGTGTGTCGAAATGTAAATTGTGCTTAATTGGTTAAATCAAGCTCAATGGGGAGCATGGCACGTCTGTGTATTAAGATATCAGAATTAGGGGTTTAGAGGTTAGTGTACGTGTAATAAGCATGCTTTCATTGAACCATAAAGCATGACTGTAAAGGAACTAAGTACATTTACTCAAGTACTGTACTTAAGTACACTTTTGAGGTATTTTCTACTCCACTACGTCTCAGAGGCAAATATTGTACTTTTACTCCACTGCAATTATTTGAAAGCATTAGTTACTAGTTACTTGGCAGATATAAATTATTATATAGTAAAACACAGATTAATAGACTTTATCCCTATCTTATACATAGGCTATTTGAAAATAGCCGATCTACACGCGCGTTGTAAGCTTGTAGATCTGATATTTTCAAACATTTTAGTACTTTAAGTATATTTTGATACCAATACTTTTGTACTTTTACTCAAATAAATGTTTTATTCCTTGTAACAGAGTACTTCTACGTTTGCAGTATTGATACTTTTACTTAAGTAAAACATTTGAGTACTTTTGCCACCACTGCCAAATGGCATAGGCTATGCTGTTTGTTATACCGTGTAAGCCAACACTAGTCACTACTGAGCTATGAAAAGTCAACATGATAACAATCCATGGCTGCTCTGTGCAGCCTTTGTAAACAGGGTTATAGCACCAGTGTTATGAGGACACAGACATTCATTGTGAGTTCCAGTATCACACTACTGTATAGATTGCCACTCCCCCCTGCTGACTGGCGGCAGATGAGATGAATGGTCTAAACAACCACAGCTTCTCCCAGAAAGCACACACGCACGCACGCACGCACGCACGCACGCACGCACGCACGCACGCACGCACGCACGCACGCACGCACGCACGCACGCACGCACGCACGCACGCACACGCACACACGCACGCACACATTTTAATTGTAATCCACTAATATTCTCTGTATGGGAAAATGAGTCATATTGCTCTGCTCTCAATCAGGTCAGGTGGGTCCTGTGTTCTCAGAGAGAAATGCTGTCACCTTTTTGTGTGTGAGAGAGAGAGAGAGAGGGCATTAAATCAGACTGAACCATACACAGTCACAAAGAGTGTGAGAAGCACAGTGGTCACACAGCAAGCATCACAGTTTGAAATTGATTAACACAAAAACAATGACTTTCATGCTTTCGGGATTAACCTCAGTGTTTGGATGCATTCAGAAGAGCTGAATTAGTTTAATGCTGAAAAACAAAACAAAAAACAAAGTCTACTGTTAGGTTGACATTGTTCTTTACATAATATGAAACCGTTCTAGCCCTTTTCTACTACCCCCCCAATCTGACCCCGCCGCTCTTATCAGTCTCTTCAAACCATTTCTCGGAAAAGACGAGACAGAACTGTTTGAGAATGAAATGGTAGAGACAGGTGATTGATTGGCAGGCAGGGGTCTTGTTTCTCTGCTGTTTATTCTCTCCGTGACTGCGAGGGAATCAGGGTTCTGTCAGTTCCCTCTCTCTCTCTTATCCCTCTGGATGAGGGACCGGTGAAGCATATTGACAATCAAGTGGCTTGGTGGCTGCGGCAGAGACCTCCGTCTAGTTCCGGACTGTTGTTTATATGCTAATGCACAGCGATGACACACGCATGTGACCAGTGGTGGAAAGTAACTGAAGTAGATTTACTCAAGTACTGTACTTAAGTACAATTTTGAGGTATTTTTACTTTCCTGGAGTATTTCCAATTTTCTGTACTTTTACTTCTACTCCACTATATTTCAGATACTTTTACTCCACTACAATTATTTGAACACTTTAGTTACTAGTTACTTTGTAGATTTTGATTATTATTACAAAACATACATTAACTACTTCAGCCCTATATACATTTCAGCCATTTGAAAATAGCCGATCTACAAGCTCACAATGCATTGTACTTTTTCCACCACTGCATGTGACTCTGACTGGCTCTCTATTCCGCCGGTGGTCCCGAGTTCCAGGATATACCTCTTCACATTAATCTCAAATCACATCGGCCAGCATATGGCTGACGAGAATGTTTCCCTTGATGATAATCATCTCTTTTATTTGTAACATGAGTGAGATCACATAGGCTTATACAATACCAGCTGAATTTGGTCTGCCAGTGGAGGGCTGCTGATTGCAGTTCCCCGTGGCTTATGGGAAAACAGCAGGAGAGAAAATTTGATTCAGATTTGCAATTCTCATCCACCCCGGAGTTACAGGACTGCTGTAGAAAATATAACCTATTTGTTTTCAATTGTGCCTCGACGGGGACACCTCCTCATTTGTTCCACTCTCATGTAGGGCTGCAATGTGTGTGTGTGTGTGTGTGTGTGTGTGTGTGTGTGTGTGTGTGTGCGTGTGCGTGTGCGTGGTGTGTGTGTGTATATTAACCCGTTCTCACTCTCAAGGCGTCACATTTTGCCGCTCTATCAGTAGCCCTGACGGGACGGGATGCCATACTAACTTCACAAAAATATGCCTAAACCTAACCTTAATCCTAACCCTAACCCCACAAAAACTATGCGGAGAAAGAAAAGACGTACCCACGGTGGGATTCGATCACCAGAGGTGATCATGCGATGCTACCAGGGGCAAGCTACCGAGGCAGCTGGCCAAAGCTCGATTTAAGTACTATTTGAAGCTCCAATACCTGCCTTTTAGTTGTTCTATAGTGACGCAATAGGGAGTGAAAATGATAGAGCGGCAATAACTGACGACTATCTGTGAGAATGTGTTGTTCTATATACTTCATGGTACATACAACGTGTACAAACAACATACTGTAGTATTATGTCTGTGTATTGTGTTACAGTATATTCAATTGACTACAAACTACTCAAGCCTAGAAATAATTACTAATAAGCGGACAAACAAAAGAAATGCCACATAATATAATATAATAATGTAATGAAAAATGTAATGGACTGTTTCCCCCCCTTCCATGCAAAACTGAAACATTTTGATGTTAGCTAAATATTGATTGTGTTCATTATGATAAGATTGGATTTCATATCACACACCATACACTCCTGTAACGTTCACCAGAAAAAAAGAAAAGAAAAATCATCATTTATTTTTATATATCTATATACAGTAATAGATTAAATCCATTAGTTCAATTAACTGTTGCAGCCCTA
Organism: Gymnoscopelus braueri; assembly: GCF_963280865.1. NCBI lineage: Eukaryota > Metazoa > Chordata > Actinopteri > Myctophiformes > Myctophidae > Gymnoscopelus > Gymnoscopelus braueri. The sequence continues at coordinate 40,460,879 of NC_137608.1, read as the reverse complement.
CTGTACTGTATGCATGTGACCATATAGTGTCCACGGACCATAGTGTGTGTGAAAACCTGTGTGACTTCTTTTTTTTATGTTTTGTGGACGTTTTGCCCCATTAACTTAAGTGTCTAGGCACTTCTGTCACTCTCCGTTTGGCCTCCTGATGCACAGATAAAAGAAATTACTGGAAGCACCACAGAGGGAAGTGTACCGTTATTACTATGTTGCATCAATTCATTACCTGAGATTTTCTTCAAGGCACAACGATAAACCTCCACACACAGTGTGATGCTATCGGAGCAGAATTAGATCAGTCTGTGTCCAATCCATGCGGCTTCCATTTCCCGTCGAATTGTGTGATTTGGCACTTGAAGGGTTTAGGTGCTGGGTGTGTCCTTCATCCATGTAATGGCCAGTAATTGAGTGTGAGTTAAGAGAGCATCCAGATGGGTTGGCGGTGACGTCTGTTTCTACTGTGATTGTGCCAGGATCCTGTGCGGGTGAAAGTGTAGCCTCTTTATCTCCTCCTAGGCACCACCTGTCTCTCATTACAGGACACAGGGCACCCACACCCTTTCGCTCCAATGTGAAAGTTCAGCTTGTCTGGCTACCAGCCCAGGTGTTATGACCACAACGTAAGAAATGAAGATAATTATTAGTATTTTACTATTTATTTATACTAATGAGCTTTGTAATTAGCTTAGTAGTTGGTAAGATAAATAGATGAATAAAATAAGAATAATATGCCAAAATAAATTGCATTTAGCTTACTAATCCATTAGAGTCTAGACAAACTATTACAGACACATAACTACTGTGTAACAGGTCCGGTATTACCTCTCTGGCATGGTACCGATAATGGGAGTTGTTGGCTGTCTGGGTGGGAACCCAGAGTGATGGAAACTTTGGTGAATAATGGGGGGTTTGGCTAAATTGTAGAATATTGAAGCCTGGTGCTGAGTTTGGGTCTACTGCCAGCATTCTGCAGACCCATTTATCTCAAGCTCCAAAACAAAAGAAACAGAGTAGATTCTTCCTGTCGCAACATAGCAGTCTACGGGGTTCTTTTTCGAGTGAGGTAGGTTTTGCATCCTGTTTTGCTGTCTGATGAAAGGGACTTCAATAATCAGCTCATACCAACACGAGTTTAATGAATGGAATAGAATGGAACGCTGTTCTTTGCATTCAGTACATCTCTTCCCTGTGGGGCTGGACGGCATACACTGTGTCTGGCACAGGATCAAAGGGGAATCACTGTTTCTTCATCCAGTAACAGCCCTCTCTACCTGCAGTATTACAGCCTGCATTCTCTCTCTCTCTCTCTCTCTCTCTCTCTCTCTCTCTCTCTCTCTCTCTCTCTCTCTCTCTCTCTCTCTCTCTCCCCCCCCCCTCACGTACCGTCTTGCTGTTTTTGACGGGAGGGAAGTGGCGGCACGGAATTAGTCTTTGCTTGCAGTTAAGTTTTTCATACTGTGGGGGAAGGACCTTCATCTGAGGCAAAGCAAGAGGCATTTGCCTCCGGAGCAGCATATGCTACTTAGAGCCGATTCCACTTCAAAGGCTGCCATCCCTGTGATGTGAATTTCAATACCAGCACAGAATCAGCATGCAAGTGCCCCTACTGTCTGATACTGTATGTGCTACGATTTACTGTGTACTGTGGATAATTGGTTCTCAAAGTGGGGTCCGGGGATCCCCAGGGGTCCTTGGGGGGGTACCAGGGGGTCCCCAGCAAAATTAGTTAATAAAGCGTCACAATCATTTTAACCCCTTTATCCATCTTTTATACTTTGGCTATTGAAAAATAGCAGATAAACAAGCTCATAGCACGGCACGAGTGCCGCGCTATGTGCTTGTAGATCTGCTATTTTTGAAAAATCGTGAAAATGTGTGCAATTCTTCTTTGAATATATATTTTTTAAGCGAGCATTTGTAACTCAAATCTTTGCTTCTGGGGGTCCCTGGAACAAAATATTTTGAGATGGGGGTCCGTGGCCAAATACATATCATTTTGGGGGTCATGAAAAAGTTTGTGAACCACCGCTGTAGATGATACACATAAATACACATACAAGTAGATGGTAACATTGTTGACTGTTATCCCTGTTATTCAAACATGAACCATGTACAGTAGGTGAAATAATTTGACCTCAGTTTTACTTCATCAAAACCAATCATGTTTTTCAACATTTCTAATTGGCCAGACGTGCGCCCTTTAGCTTCCTGAAGGATCGCCATTGTCTGTCCGGTAATTATCCTTCTTTGTCTACCTTGACATTTCATAGGTCAGTGACTTTGTATTACCAGGTACATTGTGATAACACTGGATCAGAACAAAATAGGACAGCATGTAATATTTTGTGTCATAATCAGCTTATCTGGTTGGGGCCCAAGAGTGCAGACAAACATGCAGCCTGTGTTTGATCTGAATTAATGTGCTCATGGCAGGTTTTTGAGATTCTCTCTCTATCTCTTGCTATCCCCCTCTCTGTTTCTCTCTTTCTCTCCCCCCCCACCCTCTCTCTCTTTCTCTCTCTCTCCCTCTTCCCTTCTCTCTTTGTTTCTCTCCCTCTCCCTTGCTCTCTCTCTCAGTGGGTCCCTGATTGAGAGGGTCTCAGATGTGAGAACACACACAGAGTGGTTTTGGCATGAAGTCAGGACAGAATGAAGCGAAAGATGGCTTCTCTCTCCACCTGGCCCTCCCAGAAGGGATGACCGTTTTCTCAGTAAAAAGAAAAGAAAAGAAAACGCACAGACAGACAGACAGACAGACAGATCCTCCTCATCATAATTTCATACCAAATACCTTTTATTCATAAGATTCTTACCTGACACTTAATAGCAGTCATTGTGTGCAACGTGGAGGGAATGAAGGCACCGCTGTGTGCAATCCTGCACATGAGAGCGAGACGACTGCATCGGTAGAGTGGGAGGTACATTGATTTTGTATTAGTGGTCAGTTGAGTTGTGGGTCACGGCTGGCAGCCAATGTCCGCGGGCCGGTTTAAGATAAATTATTTGATCAAATAAACCCCTGTTCTGTCAGTGGATATATATTATCTTCTGCAGGGTTCTAACAGGACTAATGGTACTTTACTGGTGGAATGATTAAGTGAATTAGCCGCGCTACAGCTTACCCTAGAAGTACCTGGGATGACCATGGTGCGTGTTTATGGTTGCATCATATTGCCTTGACTCTATTTATAGAGTGTTTATGCCTAATTCCCCGCACTCCCTTGCTCTCCCTGTGTTGAAACCCAGCTACGGGCTCCCTGTGAGCCCCACTAGCACGTTCCCACTGCACGCTGGATGTACGCGCACCTGTGCAGAGGAGGTCTCCTGAGGCCGTGCTGATGAACACTCTGTCCCTGCTGCTCAGTGGGAGAACAGTGGATAGCCTCAGGAGCTCACTGGTCAGTGGCTGCTCTAATGGGGGACTGAGCCGTGAAACTCTATAGCAATGCTTCCAGCAGTGGTGGAAAAAGTATACTCACATTCTTTACTTAAGTAAAAGTATCAATGCTGCAATATAGAAATACTCTGTTGCAAGTAAAAATCTGGAATTCAAAATGTACTTGAGTTAAAGTACGAAAGTATTGGCATCAAAATGTACTAAATGCACCAAAAGTAAAAGTACTCATCATGCAGAATGTCCCATTTCAAGTTTTCAAATGTATAAAAATCGTTTTAAAATAGCAGATCTACAAGCTGAAAATGCGACGCATTGTGAGCTTGTAGATCGGCTATTTTAACTGCATTAAACCCTATATACTACGTTGACCGGAGACAACGTGTCACGCTGCGACGTGCTGTGAGCCTGTAGATCACATATTTCACAAAATGTTCGGCCCAGATCAGTGGTTAATTCCTATTTTTTATATTGCTTTTTCAGACAGCAAAATGCTTTTTTAACCAGTACATGGTTTAGAAATGGTTCAACGAAGATCTTTGGTATTCATGGATGTGAAGTGATGAGAAGGGAATAAGTGTAGTGCGGGGGCACGGTGGCGCAGTCGGTAGTGCTGTCGCCTCACAGCTAGAAGGTCCTGGTTTCGATTCACGCCGGGGACGCTGGGGGCGCTGGGGGCGTGTCTTCTCCTCTGCGTCATCAGCGCCCATACCCTAGGTGGGGTTGGCGAAAGGACCTACTCTGTGTGGTGTTTGTATGTTCTCCCGTGTCTCCTAGGGTAGGTAATACCCTCACAAAAACATGTAGCAATCCTGGTCGCTATACTGCCTCCCCCATGACAGCCGGGGCGTATGATGGTGGGGAAAGGAACTGGTTGGAATAACGTGTTCCTTCCACGCGCTACGTCGTACCGGGGAAACTCTCCCCTGTCAGGTGATAAGAAGGTCAGTTGGCTCTCATGCATTGAAGGAGGCATGAGCTCGGCTCTGGGCTCCCTAGGCTGGCGGGGGGAGTGTAGCGCCCAGGATCACTTAGATAATTGACACCGGGTGAAAAAGAGTTACAAAATCGTGGGTAAAAAAAAAAGAAGTGTACTCTGCTGCTAATTAACCACTTGAGCCCCAGCAGGCCTATTCTGGGGGGGAACGTTCACCAAAAATAGCAGATCTACAAGCTCATTGGTGAAGAGATTTGGTGTATATGGCAAAAGCGATCTGAGTACAGTTGCAACTCGGGTCAAGACTAGAGGGTTTAAGTGGTTAATGTCACTTATGTTATGTGGAGCGTTCCGGGTGGCGGTGTTCGAGGGTGTGAGGTGTGAACAGTACCGCGGCCGCCCCCCCTCCCCCCAGGTACCAAAGATAATAAATCGGTAAAATCAGGCAAAAATAAGAATGAAATAACATAACTCTAACCTAACCCTAATACTAACCCTAAAACCGAAATAAAGTAACCAAAAACTGGGGAAAAAACGAACCCAATCCGCCCAGAACCACGAAAAAATTTCGCGGTTCTGCGCGCGCGTGCATGAGGTGCGCATACCGCACCCCTAACCTAAAAGGTCTTCCCGCGGCTATGGGTGTGAAGCAGGGTGGAGACTAGAGGGGGAGATCTCTGCTGCTACGCTAGAGACTCCTACATGCAGGTTGGTCTCAGTTCAAAGCTGAACTGAGAAGAGTAGCGTGTTCCTCCATGTGCCTTACGACCTTCCGGTGAAACTCTGGTCAGGTGAAAATAAATGGACTGACGGCGTCATGTGTATCAGAGAAGACAAATGATTGCCTGCCCTACGCCAATGGTTCCCAAACTGGGGGTCAGGATCCCCAAGGGGGTCCCCAAATGATTTTGGGGGGTCCCCGGATGATTAGCATAATGTGCAACAATGTTTTCTCACTCAACAGTAAACAAACCATCATACGAGTATAAGTGTATAAAGGCTATCTGCACATTTCTAAAGTTACAATTTAATGACTTTTCAGACCTTTTTAACACCAATTCGGCAAATATTACCTAAGAAAGAGGCAAACATTGTGAATAGCCATGCGAGGTGCTGTGAGCTTGTAGACTGGCTATTTTCACAATATTTATCTGTGTAACCGACTCAAACTAAATGTAATGCCTCAACTTCTACAATTCCAAGTGCTTGTCAGGGAGGGGTGGTCCCCAGTTCAAATATGATTATTTTGGGGGGTCGCGGCCTACGCCCTCCCTAACAAACCAGCAGGGTCAGCAGTGACAAGGGACTACAGTACAAGAGGGAAATCAGGAATTGGCATTATGAATAATTGGGTCAAGTCAAAAAGTAAAAAAAAACACTGGAAGTGAAAGTAGGGTCCTGCACACACCTATCACCGCTGTGTCTTTTATTCCTTTGGCCGATGTTTTCATCACAATGACTACAGACCTGAGTCAACCACACTGTGTTTGTGCGTGCGTGGGTGGCGTGCGTGCATGTGTGACAATGATTGCAGAACAAAATGTGATGCACATGAGAGCGATGATGCAGACAAAATGTGTGTGTGTGTGTGTGTGTGTGTGTGCATGTGCGTGCGCGCAGGAACCTGCTTTCTTGCCGTAGGGTGAAGTTGCATAAACGCACGCATGCACACGCACAGATGCAGTTTTGACGCAATTGTGTGTACATGCAAACACACACAACCACACCTACTCATGTGCCCACAATACACACACTAGACTGTACGTGCAACACCCTTGAGTACAACAAATCAGATCACGAACCAAATCGTCTGGATGCCGAGCCCTGGTGGCTCAGCCAGTTATAGTGCACAGACCAAATTCTCCTTGTGAGCCGTGTGGACCCGAGTCTGAATCCGACTCCTGTCTTTTGGAAAAAAAAGATCGGTTTCACAATAAATGCATGACTTTTTACATCCCTTGAAAACAAAGCAGGCGCACGGACAGGAGCTTGAGCCCCACGAGGCACGTCCAAACGAGGTGTTAGCTGAGCGAATGCACGGTGTGATGGCCGTGCTGTTGACACTATGTCACTATTGGTATGCACCATCCGAGTTGCATACCAATAGTGTGGAAATCAGTTCTAACGTATTTTGAAATTGCACATAGAGGGCAGTGCGTGCTTGCGGCCTTGTGCAGCCTGGAAGGCTGACCAGCAAGTCAACGTCAAAAGGCAATACCCTGGAGCTTCTTTCTTTGCATGGTGTTTACTGCTCTCCCAGCAGAGATGTGCTGTTCTAGGTTACCATGCGAACTGAATGGCAGTCTGCAGAGGTTAGACCAAGAACAACTCACAGTCTGTGGATGAGTAAGCTTCAGTGTGTGAGTGGGCAGCAGCAGTCGGCAGACAGCCGCTACAGGCTAGGCTGCTAATCATCACATGCGCCTTAGCTCAGCTAAATGGCCCCAGTCACCACGCACGCACACACACACACACACACACACACACAGACACACAGACAGACACACACACACACACACACACACACACACACACACACACACACACACACACACACACACACCCCCACACACGCACACACACACAGTAAGCTCCTTGTTTGCTGTTATAAGGGCTTCTATATATCGTCCCTGTCGGGTGGAAACCGTGTATGTCCAAAACCATTAATTCTCAGGTAATGGAAAGAAGAACCCGCGTTCCAATGTTGGCATTCATTTATAAAAGAAAACTAAAAGTTGAGATAAGGAGATACAAGGTTTCTGCCCGACAGCAACGATATAGAGCATGCAGAGCATTATTCGAGGTAGCATTGTTAATAGACATTTTCAGCAAGGTACAAAACCCCCACCATTTCCCTCCTCTCTCCTCTGTCGGTTGCTGTCTCATTATGGCTTCATGAGTCATTGTTTAGTTTCCATTAAAATAAAGGTGTCATCTGAAAGCTCGGTGCTCTTGCAGCGGGATTATCAGAATTACAGGCCTATCCCTCAAATCCCGTTCACTCAGCTCTCATCCAATTTAGGCCGCCATTCCAACGGCACTAGGTTTTGTTATGGATCCTAGTTCATCCCTTTTTTCTTCTGTTCCATTCAGTGTTCTCTCTTCACTCGCTTATTTGATAACACTGAAAAGAAGCGCAAGAGTGTACTACTACACCTTGCACTACAACTGCTTCTTCTACTGCTAATTCGTCGTCTTCTTCTTCATCATCATCAATATTAGATCTTATAATGTTATTTTTGTTCAGCTCCCATGCAACCAATGTCATCACGTCACTTTATACAGTATTTTCCTCATGTTGACCCTTCGCTGCGGCACTCAGGGAACATTTACGCCACGTCATACACGAGAATAGAAGTCTAAATGCTGCAGACCACTTTCTTTCTGACCCGTCTTCTCCCAATCTTCTCTCTCTCTCTCTCTCTCTCTCTCTCTCTCTCTCTCTCTCTCTCTCTCTCTCTCTCTCTCTGATCCCAATTCTGCCTCCAACAATGTTCAGAATGCCTCTTTCTGGCGTTTATCAAAGATGTCTGATTGTGATCCATGTACAGTAGATGTAGAAGTCCTTAGAAGGCTTAAATTGTCACTTCACGGTCATCTGGGGACCCCCCCAAAATCATGTGGGGACCACATGATTTTAGAGCAGCTGAATGATGCAATATATCGGCCAAACCGATATATAAGCCTGGCTCTAGTTGTAACAGTAACAGTAACATCCAGAAACCAACAGCACTGTACATTAACAACTGACAGGAGCACACAGCTTCGGAGCTAATTTGTTGCCTCTCAAAATGCCATTGTTGTTGTTCTAATATACCGTACAAACACACAGCGATTGACACAATAAACATGTTTATAGACATTGGCTCCCTGTTACGCTGTGCTCACTGCATGCTTTCTCCAGAAAATCCACGGCACAGCCACACCACAGCCAAGCTACAGTACACAGTAGAATCCTTAATTTGAGAGTGAGTGAGTGAAAATTAAGGCCTATTTAAAAGGTTCCATCAACAGCTGATCAAGCTCACAACTTGCGACATGTTGTGAGCTTGTAGATCTGCTATTTTTGAAAATCTTCAAATCAATATTTTCAGACATCAGGGTTTTAATACGTCGGGCCCTATCTTGGGCGGCGCCTTACCCCTTAGCACTACCCGCACAAGGGAGCAGGCACTGTCCCTAAACGGTATCTTACGGCCGCACTACCCGCTATACAGTACATTATGCCGACTCCGTTATTTGCGCCTGGAGGTGTGCCCGTGGTGGGTGTGTTGTTGCGTTATCCCTAAAATTCCCACCAGACCATTTTGTTTAATCCAGAACACAAGCAGATTTCTGTCATTTAAAGTTCTCTATAACAAGAATGTGTGAGTGATAATTCTGTGTATCAAATATAGTTTTATTCCAAGGCAATGTTGCACTTCCATGGGCAGAGAGGGAGAGAGCTTGACCACACCTTGTTTTAGGGCCAACACACCCACCGGCCTAAATTCATCGGCACGATCATTTGATATTTAGATAACAGGGGCGCAAAGGGCACCTACTGTACACAATTCGGAAGTTATAGGATTAACATGTGTGCTTCCGCTAGCGCTGCATTGCACCGGGCGGAAAATAGGGCCCTTGGGATTTTACAGCGTATAGGGGTTGCTCCCACACCGACACAGCCAGAGCAGACTGTGGAAGAAAATACAGAGCTAGCAGTGCTCAGTGTTAGCATTGCGGTGGGTTATAGGGTTTAAAACCCCCAAGAGAATCCCCTCACAGCCACAAATGTACATACACAGACCCATGTACGTACACACACACACACACACACACACACACGCGCGCACACACACACGTTGCCGAACTACAGGCTCACAACGCATCGCAGTGCGACACTTTGTGAGCTTGTAGATCCGCTTTTTCCGGTGAGCAACACCGGTGCGCATCTATGTTTAAATCAGGCATAACTCCCGTGACAACCCGTGAACCTAACCGGCTAACCCTAACCCCAACCTGAATCTTTTCCTAATTATAAGCCTAATTCCCCAAAACCACTTTTTAACCTTTTGAGGATCAGGAAAATTTTCCTCACAATGACTATTTCTCAAATTCTATACTTGTGGGGACATGTGGAGCTCAGAAATGTGGTAAAACAAGTACACACACACATTTCTCAAGGGATTCCAAGGGATTCCAGCTACTACACAGCACCACTGTCTACAGTACATGTCCTGTAGGCTGTACATGGCAAAATACTGAGTAATTGGTTACATTTGTACACTCTCAGTGAGTTAAATTATCGCTCAGGAATTTACAGTGTAGAATTCAGACACAGGACTAATCGAGTCCTTTGGTCCCACATACGCAGGGAAGTCCTTAGTGTTCATTTAACCATTTTTACACTGTCAGGGTTAAATTCTCACAGAGGATTTTGCTGCGTAGTACATCATCATGATGTGGAATCATTTGAAATGGCAGGGCAAGTTACATAAGCCAACAGCTTAAGTCTGTGTGCACTCTGCTAATACAGTATCTGCTGCTGTGGGAATGGCTGTGTCTATGCGTGCGGTGCGATTTGTGGAGCGCATGTGATTGTTGTGCATGCGTTTGTGTAGACTGTGTGTGTGTGTGTGTGTGTGTGTGTGTGTGTGTGTGTGTGTGTGTGTGTGTGTGTGTGTGTGTGTGTGTGTGTGTGTGTGTGTGTGTGTGTGTGTGTGTGTGTGTGTGTGTGTGTGTGTGTGAGTGAGAGTGAGAGAGAGTGTGCGTGCGTGCGTACGTACATGCGTGCGTGTGGAGGGGGAAAAAGATAGCTGTATAAATATGAGAGGGTGAGCGTGTGGTGAAAATGAGGGGTGAGCAATTGAAAGAGTAGGTTTGTGAGAGAGAGAGAGAAAGAGAGAAAGAGAGAGAGAGCGAGAGAGGTGAAAACAGATGGGGAAGGGACGGTAGAAGGGGAGATATGAAAAATGTCATCAGTCAGGATTTAGCGTCTAAGCTTCTCGGCTATGCAGTATTTTGTCTTGGGTATGAGAGTGTGTTCGCTCTATCAGGCATATTAAATGTCATGCAGCAGTGGCAGGCAGCCTCCACTGGGTTCCAGCTCTCTTCTCCATTTTCTCCCCGTCTCCTTGTTTTTTGCTCTCCGGTCTGTCTGCCACTCTCTGCATCTCCCGCCCTCTCTCTCCCTCCATCTCTCTCCCTCCCCCTCTCTCTATCTCGACGTCCCTCTATCTCTCTCTGTCTTTCTCTCGTTCTTTCAATCTCTCTCTCTCTCTCTGCGTCCCCATCTTTGTATCTCTCACTTTCTCTCCCTCTCTCTGAATCCTCCGGCCTGGAAGAACGGTAGACGGTCCAATTTCATTCTCTTTCTCCCAATCTCTGTCTCTCCATCACTCCCTCTCCCTTTTTTCAACTCCCTCCTTCCCTCGCACGCAAGCACGCACGGACACACACACACACACACACACACACACACACACACACACACAGGCAGCGGTAGCAACAGCAGCTCCACACAGACACGCCCTCCTCCTCCTCCTTCTCCTCCAGAGGACCAGAGGCCCTGGCATGCAGTGCCAGAATCCAAATGAAGCTGCGTGCTGCCACCGTCGCCAGGGACTGACCTGTCCAAGCCACTGAGCTCAGCAAGAGAGAGAGAGAGAGAGAGAGAGAGAGAGAGAGAGAGAGAGAGAGAGAGAGAGAGAGAGAGAGAGAGAGAGAGAGAGAGAGAGAGAGAGAGAGAGAGAGAGAGAGAGAGAGAGAGAGAGAGAGAGAGAGAGAGAGAGAGAGAGAGAGAGAGAGAGAGAGAGAGAGAGAGAGAGAGAGAGAGAGAGAGAGAGAGAGAAAATGAGGTTACCCCTCCTCAGCAGAGCTTGTAAGAAGAGCTTTTCCAACTACAAACGATCAGGAGATCAAAGTAGGGAAATGAGAAAGCGGGGAAATCCTCCTGTTACTAAGTCATCGCTGAAGAAATATTATCTAAACCGAATTTTTGTTGAAAGGGTGATATTGTGGTTTTAATAGTGGATTGTCATACTGTACGTACAAATTGTTCGTCCACACATAGAGCTACTGTATAGTGACCATGTGTTGAGCTCTGTGCGTGTCTGTGTGTGCGTGCGCGCGTGGGTGCGTGGGTGCGTGTGCTCAGGCCTGGCAGCTGAAGCATAGTTACAAATTGTTGGCTTGCCATTCCTGCTGTTAACTTTGTCTGCTGTTGTGCTCAGTGGGTCAGTGATTAGGAGTTGCTTGTGACTTGTTATTTTCAAAAGAATGTTGAAGATTTTTGAATGTTGTTAATAAAGACAAACTTCATTTATAAAGCGCTTTTTGAAACGGGGTTACAAAGTGCATTACAATAGCAAGATAAAATACAGCCAAAAGGGATAAACAACAACAGTCAATAAAAATTCAAATGATAAATAACAAATGACAACAAGCTATAATGACATGCCCAAAACGGGGACGTCAAGGTTGTGCCAGCACAACACAGCAGTCTGGAACGCAAACAATAATTCCCACCTACTGTAGAGCATGTGGGTTGACATGGAAGGAATATGGATCGCTATGGATGTGTATTTGCATTAGTGCCATTGAGGCACAAATGCAAGATCCAGCTTACAGCGGTTCAGACTCCCTCATCTGTCTTCATTTAATGTGTAGTAAACGCCTCTTCACTTTATCCCTGAGCTCATTACTCACAATGGCAGCCATTTGAATCTTTTATCACAGGGTTTTTTAATTGAACATTGGCGAATGTGTTCCAAACAAATGGGCCTGTAAGCAGCCTGAGAGCTTTGTGTGTGTGTGTGTGTGTGTGTGTGTGTGTGTGTGTGTGTGTGTGTGTGTGTGGGTGTGGGTGTGTGTATGTGTGTGTCCACGCGATGAGAGAGAGAGGGAAAGAAAAATAAATATTCATAGCTTGGCACGATGTCAAGCCGTCTGGTTCTGAAAACTGTACACATTACATACTGGTCTGTAGGGTGAAGCTGCAGTTTGGCAGCATCTCCTTGACGAAGTTCACCATATGCCGATATGGGATTGTCCTCAGTAGCTTCAGATGGAGTCCGCAGTGCCAGAAAAAAAAATGTATTAGATGCAATTGTGAACAATAGCCAAGTAAGATACTGTAATGCCTCCATTGGCCAATCAAACGGTTCCGGTTCACTGCAGCTCAACAGTCAGTGTGAGGGGTGGTCAGGAGATCTCTATGAACTGCATGTATTGGAGCCTGGGAGGCCGAGAGCAGGTTCTGGTGTTCTTGCGTGGCTGTGCATAGGCGGGTGGTTCGCCGTCTTGACGTATGGTGAAGGGAGCGTATCCTGGAGGTATCATAATGCGGCTGTCAGGTCCAGTAGAACGACCTCAGCTTTCTCTTTGGCCTGGAAGCTGTCATCCAAATCTTTGCGTGAGCGGTGTTACCTGGTCCACTGTCGACCTGCCCCGTCGGAAACCGGCTTGTTAGCTGCGGGTCCACTGCTGGCTCGATGCGGCTGTGGATCGTCCTCTCCAGTATTTACAAGCTCACAATGCGTCGCATCGCGCCGCATTATGAGCTTGTAGATCGGCTATTTTGAAAAAAATATGTGTTATACATTTTGAACTTGTGAAATGGGACATTCTGCACAATGAGTACTTTTATTTTTGGTACTTTAAGTATGTTTTGATGCAGATACTTTTGTACTTTTACTCAAGTACATTTTCTATACGGGACTTCTACTTGTAACAGAGTATTTCTACCTTGCAGTATTGATACTTTTACTTAAGTAAAATATGTGAGTACTTCTTCCATCACTGGCGCAGAGCCACGTAGATGTTGTATCACTCTGATGGATCACAAACTCTGGGTGCACTTTTATCATGGCCAGGTGCCTTGCCTTGCTTGGGTTTGGAGATGGCCGCACTGAGTTCAGATGTTGAGAAGTCTCCTGATAAGTCAGTATCGACACTGGCCACTCTAGAGAGAGAGAAGATACAGTATGTACTGTAAGTTCTTATCAGCATCTGGGAAGCGGGCGTTTTTCAGGAGCTGGGATGCGAAGGCATTTGCTGTTACCGGACTCTTGGGGGGCGTTGTTTTTCTGCCAGTCAGCTGATTGATGGTCTGCCACACCTTAAGACCGGAGTGGGTGAAGTCGATTGACTCGACGACTCCAGTCCATCTGGCCTTAAGGGTGGCATCCAGCTTCTGCAGTATAGTGCCGTTGCTGTCGCGTCCACTTCTTCCCTCTAACTGGTCTGCTGGTGGTCATGCAGGAGGTGGTTGAACTCTTCATCCCAGCCCGGGATGTAGTTTGCGTTGTAGCCTCGTGGAATAGTTGTCTTTGCTGCCCTCATGCACGTAGCACGTCGCAGTAAGCTGATTACGCGGCGAAGGCAAGGTCCAGGTTGGTGTAAGTGTCCCATCTAGCGGAGTAGAAGCTTGGATGGCTCTTTTAGGTCGAACAGGAGCTGAGCATCGGTGTTGGAGGCCCACTCTAGCCTGGTTCCAGTCGAATCTGCCATTGTAAAAAAAAAATTGCCTCAGTAATATCCACGCAGTGTGATATTGTCTGGCTACGCGAGGCTAGGCCCACTCACCCAGTGTCTCACCGCCTGGTGTTGTGTGGGAGTATCCCAGTCGGTGTGCTCGCAGTTGAAACCACCGGCGTAGATGGCAGGTTACAGGACAAGCGGGAGGGCCACGGACAGTGTCGATGCTGGAAGCTTGTACACGTTGACGGTCATCCCTTCAGGAGACCCAGAGATACACGAAAGAAGAAGACATTATATACCCAGCCACAAGGGAGATGGCAAGCTGTGTCTGCCAGGCGTACGTGATGATTCACGATGAATTAATGATGTCGAGAGAATGTTAGAAAACACAACTACCTCTCTTTAGCATGGTAGACTTTATATTTCTTCATGTGCACACTGTGTATGTTTTGTCTTCCAAACAATATCATTATATATGTTGCTTCCATTGACAGGAGACCACCTTAAGGATAGCAACAGGGAGGGTGGCGCAGAGGGACAGGGGGGAGTCGGAGACAGAAAATGGCATCGGCACAGGAATCGGAGAGCGGAACTGGAAATGAGGAGGACACAAGATGATTTGAAAAGAAAAGGGAAAGGAAGAGTAGGCTACACAGTAGTAATGCAGTCAGTTTATGAGGAAAGAGGAGACATACTGTAGCTTGTTGTGATGATAACTGTGACACAGACAGACTTCTTCTGTCTGTCTTTTAAGGATCCACATGCATTCATAAAGTGATTTGATTTGATTTATTAAGCACAATTTTAAAAACAGTACAAAATGTGTACACACATTTTTTCAAAGAAAAAGAGTGCCAGGAGAAGGCAAGAAGCCTACCCATATGAACTCAGTAAATGCATTAGTATAGTGCATGATTGCAAATGACACTAAGCCATAGTTGGAAATGACATGATTACGATCGGTCAAGATAACCAGGAGTGGGATGGTTATATCATTTATTGTGAATCAAAGCGTCAGTTAGATACTGAGACCTGAAGATGAGGGTATTTTAAGGTTATAGCTGTGTGACTTGCTTCCCACTCAGAAAAGAAGCAAAGAAGGAGGGAGTGATAAGTGGCGTGTCACTGTCAGTAGAGGCCGAGTCATTTCGGGTCGTTGCAGGTGTGTGACTGACACGATTCAGAGAAGGGGAGGAGGATAGGACAGTAATGCGGTGTGTTTGACATTTGAAGGGGAATTGCTGGAAAGAGTGTACATTGAGTATGTGTGTTTTTCTGTGTCTGTGTCACGTCACGTGAGTGCCTCGCTCCTTTGGGAGACCAGTGGCAGGTCCCATGAGTCTATTATTTCTCATGGGAGAAATGAACATGAGCACAGATTATGACCAATTCCTTTGGCCCATATTTTTGTAAGTAAATATTAGACCCATTTTTCTCCAGCCACATATCTTCTGAACATTCTGACACAAAAATTGCATTTTTCAGAGACAAATTAGTAGAACAATTTACAATTTAGGCATTTAGCAGTAAGTAAGTAAGCATGCACTCTATTCAATAAATATCTATTCAGTAAATAGTCATATACTGTAAGTAGAGTTTCGAGAGAGCAAGAAGAAGCTTGAATGCCAGGTCAGAATAACATTAACATTTGCGGTAGAGGAAAAACAAATCAAAGAAACAAAAAAGAGAACGAGTAATCAAGATATACTATGTATCTGCATAGTGAACTAGCATCAAGAAGGGATACAAGGAGGGTTAAATGCAAAGTTAACTTTGTTCGAGACCTGTCTCTGTCTCAGTGACACACTCTTGTGAGATCTGGCAACACAGCTCACGTTTGCAGAAGGTCACGACGCCCACTTAGGACACTGGAAGTGTGCACAATATTATACCAGCTTGGAATGACTCATCTTCTCTTTTGAGTATCTTTGGTGTGAGTCAGTCAGTTTGTCATCTTTTAGAACTTGCCAGCGTAATTAGTCATCTATCAACATAATATCCTATTCCTATTTGATTTATTTAATGTTGGCTATGATAAAGCATATGAATAGGCAGTATAATAACATACAAAAAAGTAAATAAGTCCAATAAAAGTGGTAGCATATTGATGATACATTGATTACATGAAGGTACATAAAATGTACTCTCTCTCACTAAGCATGATCATGGCCTTGTGGACCTGCTGAAAAGGGATCAAATCTGCAATGATACCAAATGTCACTTGTCTGATCAAAGGTCAGGCAGTGGTGGACAGTAACAAAGTACATTTACTTGAGTACTGTTGTTAAGTACATTGTATTAGTATATGTTACTTTACTTGAGTATTTTTTAAAGCTTATTACTTTTACTACATTTCAAAGAAAAATATTATACAAATATATATAAATTGTATTGAAAATGTTTAAGCAAGTACAAATTTGACTGAGCAACATTCACTTTTAGTAGAGAAATATTTATACAGGAGGATCTATACTTTGCAAGTACTTGGGTTGAGTACTTTGTCGACCACTAGTAACGGATGACATTTCCTCCTCCACCACCCACTCTCTGCCTCTGCTTTGCCTTAATTCCTCACTGTCTTATTAAATAGAACTAACACTCCAAGGTCAAAAGGGGAATACAGAGATGTAGCAGAGCCAAAATGTCTGCCATTTGACTGGATTCCAGTATCAAAAATCTAACTGAGCTCTAAGCACTAGAAGTGCACTATATAAGTGCATATCCATCTGTACATCATTCACTGTGTTCTCCATGGACTCCTATAGTGGCTTCTCCCGTGCTTATTTTAGCCCTATCTTGGGATGTGGTTCCATGCCATCAGGGAGTGTGTGTCTATAGAACACATTGACACAGATAAAATCCCCTTTAATTCTACTCACTAATCTTAGAAGATCCAGCTGCACTTTGGCACTCTTTTGTTACTCTATCACTGGTAAGGATCAGGATTATTAAACTTAACTAAAACTAAGACTAAAACTAAAACTTAAAGGGAAAAGATCATTTTAACTGAAAACAAAATTAAAACCAAAATGAACAATGCAAAACTAGCTAAAATGAACAAATTACCAAACCTAAATAGAATTGCATGTAAAATCATCTTGGTTTTCCTTTTCTTCTTCTTTTTACTATTAACTGATTCTTTCATCCTACATTTTTCATAAATATTTTTTTAAAGCTGAAAATGTATGTGATTGAACCTGAATTGTACTTGAATGGAAGAGCTGGACACATATTTACTTTGACCCTGCTATGTTATCTCTCATCAGTTGCAATTATGCTGGCATGAAAATCTGTAGGATTTTGCTGTAGACGGGTGTACACTAAATGCTTGGAAAAGGAGCTGGGAATGCTCTTGAGTGTCCATATACCCTCCACTGTGCTACTTTCTTTTTCGCTGTGCCCTTCTCTACACTACTGGGTGGATGAAACTGAAGCGGGATCTCTTGATTGGATTATTGTCGCAGCTAGTCATGGCAGCCCCACGGCGGTCAGAACACCCAGGCAGCTTTGATGGGCAACATCTTCTTTTTGGGCTGCCTGGTCCCAGTCAAAAGCCAATTGTGATGAATAACTCTCTGGATAACAATGACAGACTATAAAAGCCAGTCTCTGGTAATTGCCACAGAATAGAACTAAAGACTATTCTTTTGGTTCTATTTGCGGAACCCGATACAAGCGAACCTCTAACTCCTCTGTAATTTTCCAGATAACACTGTATTTGTTTGTTCAATTAAACAGATCAATAGAAAAGTAATCAGCAAAGAAGGCATTCAAAGATGTGATGAATGGTGGAACCGAGTTTGAAGTCAGTCGGTCGGCCGGTTCTCGAAATACGTGAACTACAGACGCACGGACAGAGATTTTACACATTTATAGTAGGATGAGCATGATTTTAATGACATGACACGTGGGAACCTGGGCACAAGGTAAATTAATCACCCACCACCGTTCGTTGGCTGGGTGCTCTAATGGGCGGGAAGCCGGGGAGGGGATTGTCGTTGCGCTAGTGACTCTATGGTTGGTCGGGTCCCCTGTTCAGTAAGGAGAGGAACAGGGATTGATTGATTGAACATTTTATTGACCGCTTAAAAGTACAGCAGTACATTAAAAAGCCAAATGGATAACCACAAAAAAAGCCAAGGGCTTGTTTCCAGTGTGGTCAAGCAACAATACAACAAATAAACGTCACAAAGAAAAATACATATAGAAAATATGCAAACAATTCATGACGATAACTTAAAAAGGAGAGGCGGGACCATGGATGCGAACACATGGAGGATACCACTCGCAAGAGACGCTGTGAAGCTCACTAAAAGAGTGAGCTGTTTGCAACCCAGAGGCAGGCAGGCTAGTGGGAGAGCATGTTTAACCAATTGGAATTTGAGAAGAGCCATGATTTTAGGGCAGACTTAAAATTTAGTAGGGAAAAGTTTCGGGGCTGCTGGTAGAGCATTCCACTGTTGGTGGCCAGTGCGTAGTAGTACATTTTTACCCTTGAGTGTCTCGAATTTAGGGGGGACAAGGTCACAGAGAGGCGTGTTCCTCTGCATGTGCTACACCCTCCCAGCTTTTACATATTTATTTTACCTTTATTTAAACAAGTCAGTCCATTTGGAGGATTCAGTAGCTGCAATGAAAATTTAGAAAAAGTCATAACAGAATAAAACTGAGACATCCTGTATAGTAGGTAAAATTGTAAGAGAAATTCTTACAAATTGTAAGAATAGCATTCATTGTGTACTCTGTAAAGAATAAAGATAGCATCCTCTGTACGTATGTATGACAGTTACCTACACACACACACACACACACACACACACACACACACACACACACACACACACACACACACACACACACACACACACACACACACACACACACACACACACACACACACACACACACACACACACACCTTACACAGTGCCAAATATTGACATGCCCAAAGCCTTTGAGGTTTCACTGCATTCTGATTTCTTTCAGTGTTCCTGACACACCATTTCTCTCTCTCTCTCTCCTCAGGAGTCAGAGATCAGCACCAAAAGGAAGGAGTGTGAAACACTTGAGGAGGAGGTGAAGAAAAAGAGTCAGACATGTCAGACTTTGGTAAGTGCTCCAGAAATATAACGCCGCACCCACACACCCCACTATCCCCGGCCCCTGGCTGAAAGTCTGAGGCTTCAAATTGATTTGTCCCTAATAGCCTTGCCTGGTACAATCAAACACTGTGCTCCCTGGGGACAATGAGCTGCAGTTTATATATACACATACACATACACATACACATACACATACACATACACATACACATACACACACACACACACACACACACACACACACACACACACACACACGCACATTCATACTGTATATATAGTATACTGTATATGGGTCAAAGACGAGACGTGCAAATGTGTTTTCCAGAGGCCATAAAAAAGGATACATGTTCTAATCCATCCTTAAAAATAAACGAACACCATGGCATAATTGTGCTAGTGTTCACAACAACATGAACAAATGGGTGATATATTATATCTAAAAAGTATTTTAAAACTTCCGGAATCTTGCACTCGATGTTATTCAGGGCAACACAGGTAAAAAGCCATTTTAAAGCATATTACATGATGTTAACCATGTGACTGTATGTGCCATAACAAAGAGGACCTACTGAAGTCCTTCTATCAATGTGTTGAGTTGACTAAATCTCTCACACACGCGGCTTTGGAACAAAAAATGTCATTCAGTGCAACACACAGAAAAAATACTTTCAATGCTATTATTCAATCATAAATGTATTAAATAATAATAATACAGTAATGATAATCTCTATAGGTCAAGGTAACTACTTTATATAGGTGGCCAAGGAATTGCCTGTTATCGTAGACCTTGTTTTAACTAGTTCACAACATTTAATTAAAAATGAATTGCATGAAATAATATTGAATTGTTGTATGAACACTATTATAACTATAAAAGCATAATTTTAAACTATTTATGGCATTTCAAGGTATTATAAGAGACATCTTTATATGCCTTACACTGAATAAAATGCAAAAGCTTTCTTCAGCAAGAACAATAATGACTGCACATTTTGAACATCTTATCCTGTTAGTATGCATAGTTTTTATAACTGAAAAAATAGGTAAAAGAAAAAGAATAGTGTTGTTAGTAATAATAGTTCATAGGGCCATAATTGTTATTGCTGAAGGAATCACATTTAGTATCAAGTATCTATGGCATGAATGACAATAAAATATAACAATTGGATTTATTCTCAAATATAAATAATATACATAAAAACCTTTTTAAGGTATTTTAATTGCGGTTTAAAATGTTTGATACCTTGAAAACGTATTTGACCCATACAGTATGTATACTATAGTATACTGTGCAGTACACACACACACACACTGATGATGGCTTAAATGTTTAACCACATGAACCCTAGCGTCATGATTCTGGGCATGTCTTAACTCATTTACTGCCACTGACGTAATAAACGTCATTATTCCCGTTTACCAATACTGCCACTGACGTAAAAAACATAATTTAATTTTTTTCAAATTTTCATTTTTTTAAATTTGACCCAAAGACCAAGGAGATATGATTTTTCGAAGATCTACACTCCCATCCACTTCCTTGTTAACTCGGCTCCTGAGTACTTTTTTTTTTCAATGAAAAATCTCTGGCAGTGGGCAAACGCGGCCAGCAATAATTCAGGCAGTGAATGATTAATAGGCGGAAATAGCAGATCTGCAAGCTCGTTTTGAGCTTGTAGGGCGTCTGTTTCCGGCAAACAGATTTGGTGTAGAGGGAGAAAAGGAGCGGAGGCCATGCATAGATCCTGGCCAATGAAGTATAGGGTTTAAGTGGTTAGATGACAATTGTTGTAAGACAATTTTATGATGTCTACATCCCTGTGAGTGTTGAAATAATTTGCGTTGTACATCACTGGCAAAACCTGGGTATGAATAATATTATATGCAGGGTGCTATACGTGGTTTCTGCAGGCTGTGGCTACAGTGGGCACAGAGTTTTTGCATAATACTATAACAATTCATGTGCCTACAGCAATGTTGCATGTACAGTACAGTACCATTTGTTCATGCTGTACATGTAATTGTTGCCTTCTGAAGAAGGTTTTACACAAATCCACTGCTTCCATACGTCTTTCTATTCTCAAAGGACATTTGCTGAGAAAGTACTAGAAATGTCACTCTGCCTTGTGGGCTCGCCTTGACTCCAGACTAAAAGGCCAGGGAAAGAAGATGAAGCAGATACTGTACAATACATGAATATTCTAGTGACAATATCTGCATTTGCTCCTTACTGTTGGTTGCGTGTTTGCAACATTCAGATTTCACACACACACCGTCCCTCCTCTAAAGGACCTTTATGAAGTGGGCCTTGACTACCATGACATTTTAAGATATGGTTCATTAAAAATAATGGCTATATCAGCTGCATGTACTGTACTTCAGAAGCCATTTGCCTATTCTTCTTTTTCCCACAGTAATAAAACAATTAGCTGAATAACTGAGTAAAAGTTGGGATCATTGTGTGGGTTAATAGTGAATTTCTTTCGTACTGTAAATCATCCTTTTCTTCAGGGATTATTTTTCGCTAGACTTTTCAAATAGTCTGCACATTATTCAAAACACAACAATAAAGTTCACTGCGCTGAACTAGTTTCAAATCTCTTTACTCTCTGCAAGTTGATTTTCATACCATACAGAAATTAATAGAATCCAATGGCTTCCTTGAAAATCTAACAAAATGCTTTGGAAAACAATCTGCAGTAATGTCAAGGATACGGTGAGTCATAGTCAGCTAAACATGCCAGACACACACAGGCCACCAGGCCTCATCCACCACAGGACCTCACTAATGTAGAACATCAGTACCATGAGCTGTAAGTAACACAGCTAATGCTAAATTTGTGGTCCTGAAGGCATTCCCTACCACAGCCACAGGAAGCGCAGCATGCACAATGACTAATCACTCCATATTATACTGAGATGAATGCTCCACCCCCCCCCCACCCATCTGCAGCTCTGCTGGCACACACACACACACACACACACACACAGCCTCTGAAATGAGCTCTCTTTTCTGTGATGCTGCTATTACAGTATGTGACTATCTAGTTTCATTTAAAGGATTGAGGATCGCTATATGGTGGTGCGGGAGGAAGGAACCCTGTTTGAGAGGTTCTCAAATCATGGTTTGGCAGAGGTTCCTGTTTCTGTTGCAGAACAAGAAGGCCAAATTTCAGACTTCATTTTTAGATCACCTACACAATATAGATGTTCTGCTGTAGTTGTCTGGAATGAAATTGTGTGTCTGTGTGTGTGTGTGTGTGTGTGGGGGGGTGTCCATCAGTGTGTTACAGTGAGTGGTATTGCGTGGAAGTATTTGAATTCCATATCCCTTGTCAGCGGCATACACAGACCTTATTACACATGGGTTTTCATCAAAAGGGCCCTGGCACGCATGCACGCACGTGCAGCGTGCATGCGGGCCTTGCGCGTGCGCGCACGCGAAAAGTTTCGGGTATTAGCGTTTTTGTTACTTTAAATCAGTTAATTCGGTCCAAATATTTTAACTATAACCATAACTAATGGAACTGTAAAAAAAATGGCTATTTTTATATATTAAAAACAAAATGTATGAACTAAAACAAATTTAAAAAAATCCTCGCCAGCAGGGGGGCCCCCTTGCGTATGGGTTTACATAACCCAGCAACCCTATGTAAATTACGCCACTGTCCCTTGTGTCCTACAGGCCTTCGTCTTCCTTAGACGCGTCGTCTTTGTGCCTGCGTGCCCCAGATAAACACTCCATTAACACTCTGCCATCTTCTCACGTGCCCAGCCCAGAGCAGCACTTCCCTCTCCTTCCCTTGTCAGGTTCCTCAGTCCGCGGGAACTAACCCAAAGGACAAACTGTCCCCGAAATGGAATGCAGCAAAGGCAGGCCGGCCTCCATGGCGCCACAGTGCCGTCCTCGTCTCCTCATGTGTTGTCCTCAGAGGACGGAGACAAACAGGTACAGGACAAGTGAACCCCAATGTGAGGGCAGGGAGGTTAGACAGAAATGTCACTTCCTGTTTGGTCTCTGCTAGCTCTGGTTTCCTTTGCTCTCTCTCTGTCTCTCTTTCTCTCTCACTTTCCATCTGTCTCCTTCTCTGTTTCTATCTCTCTCTCTGGGTCCGTCTCTCTCTGTATGTGTCCCGCTCTCTTTCTGTCCTCTCATCCGTCCTTGTCCAATGTCTTATCTCTCTCCAGCTCTGCTTTGGCTCTGTCTTGCCTTTGTCTCTGTTTTGTTATCTGTCTCCTTCTGTCGGGTGAAAACTCACTGACTAGAGCCTGCACACGGCTAGATGAAGTAAGCGTATGCAACCCTCTCGCTGTGGTGCGTAGGGTGATAATGCATTTACACCAAAAGCCTATAGGATTGCACGCCGACGACATTCAATATCAACTGTACAAATTACCACTGCCACTAATGCCACTAATGCTGTCGTCTCTGCAATGATCCTGGAGCATAGCTGTGACAGTAATACGCACGCACATCTGTGTGTGTGTGTGTGTGTGTGTGTGTGTGTGTGTGTGTGTGTGTGTGTGTGTGTGTGTGTGTGTGTGTGTGTGTGTGTGTGTGTGTGTGTGTGTGTGTGTGTGTGTGTGTGTGTGTGTGTGTGTGTGTGTGTGTGTGCGCGTGCACACGTGCGTGCGTGTGTGAGAGAGATGCTGACAGTAAACACTGACACAGCCATCTGTCGCTTCCACCTTCCTAGTCATAGTGCACGTGCGTGCACACACAGACACACACACACACACACACACACACACACACACACACACACACACACACACACACACACACACACACACACACACACACTCATACAGGCTTATGTGTGTGTACCAGACGACTGTGTGTGTGTGTGTGTGTGTGTGTGTGTGTGTGCTAGGGCATTCACGAATAGTGATTTTTAGCATTCGAATTATTCGACCTATAAATATTCGAATATTCGATTAATCGATTTGATTATATAAAAAAAAAATTGCCAATTGACGACTCGACTCAAGGAATGCGAGTTGACGTCACACCAGAGCTCACAGCTGCGTGTCTGCTGTAGAAAAGCCACTGAAAAAAGAAGAATCTAATAATCGACTTTGATGTACAGTGTGTGTGTGTGTGTGTGTGTGTGTGTGTGTGTGTGTGGATTGCAGTCATGCAACCAACATTAAGGAGCGAGAATGCAGATATTGGGATCCTATTTTTCGCGTCTTAAGTACCAGGTCTACTTAAGACCAGGTAACTTAAGACCTGGAGGCGTGGCCCGTGCTGTTTGGCTATTTTGAGTGGCCAAACAGCATTGGCCACGCCTCCAGGTCTTCAGTTAAGTCTTAAGACCTGGTACTTAAGACGCACAAAATAGGGCCCAATATTGTCTTTAGAATATTCATGTACTGTATAATAAAAGACCAGCCAGAAAGGCAATGAAATCATATCACTATTACAAACGTGCAATTGACTGCTGTTTTACAGTATCTTGAAGTAAAGTATACATCCTGCGTTGTGTGTTGAGTAAGTCAAGCAAACAGGGAGTTCTCAGGTGAAATGTTTAATGCTTGTTTACTGAAGGGAAGCAGGGCTGCTTCAACCCTCAGCCTTGCTCTAATTAGACACAGCACTAGCTCAGTAGGTCGAGCCTGACCATGTTTGGTCAGAAACCACATCCGCCTACACACTGATATAGGCCTTAAAACGGAGGGAGAATCTCAGGTATTCTACACTGTGGGCCTAATTAAAAGAGTGACATACACTGCATTATTCAGGAAGCTAACCTGGCTCCTCAGAATTAATGGAATACATTTTAATGACTTCCTCCATTGATGAAACATCAAGGGCTTTATTTTCCCTTTCAGAAATCATTACATTTTGACTCATGAGCTACTCTCTTGTTGTTTTTGTCATTGGTGCTGTCATATTAGCGTTCTGTTTTTTCAAGACACAGTGATTTCACTGGCAGCACAAATCGATTGTAGAATGTTGATGTTGGAATGCGGTTAGATTTTTTTTGAAGCAGAGGCTTTCAAATAAGATGAACATCCATGTCATGCTGAGCAGCGCTCTAGAAATGCCAGTGAATGTAGGCCACAGGCTGCCATAGTATTCTGCAATTGATCCTTTCCCTCGCTAATTTCTTCAAAAAGTGAGACCAGAATAATTATGATGAGACAGCATTTGATCTCATATGAGATACACACACCAGACAGTATCTAGATAGAGTAGAATAGTAGAATCTAACACTCTTTGTTCAGTCAAGCCTTAACCACTTCCAATAGACCGCCGAAGTCTGACGTCATTTACACATCCTTTGTTTGTCTACCTGGTTCGCAGTTTTCCACCCCCGTTCTGAATCCCATAGACGTATTTAATATCGCGTCAAATAAGAACTGTGTTCCAAAAATAAACAAATGACCACGGCGGGTTGACTCTTATGGATATGAAGCATCAACTGACGGTGAGAAAACGATAATGTTACTTCCGCCGAATTAGTTACATTTTCGCCAGAAACAGACTGTATCAAATATAAGTGACTGACTATCATAAACTATACAGAACCTCCTCCCTGACAATAACGCCGACACGCAGTGTTTATTTTTGGACCACAATTCTTATATGAGACGATTCTAAGACGACCCAATGTTATTCTCCATAGAGAAATTACTTCCGCAAACCTGGGGATGAACGAGTGACGTCAGGACTTCGGTGCTCTATCTGGTCCCTATTTTGGGCATGTCATTATCCTCCTATCCTATATTAAAATTGGTTAATGTGAGGGGCGGACCACGGTCATGTCACTATGACTCAGACATATAATATATACATATAAACAAACCTGATATGCCCATTATATAGGCATATCCTTGTCCAGAGCCACAGATCCGACCACTATGCATATGTACTATATGGTCATACGCATAATACGCGTATGACCATATATGGGCATAGTGGTCGGTCGATCGGCCGGTCGGTCCCATATATGCGTCACCGGGTACTCTGACATTCGGTCGGATCGGTGGTGCGACGTAGGTGTGAGGGCCGCGTAGCGGCCTGAACCTCTAGCAGGTTAAAATGTCAAAAGCATTCCAAAAATGTCCCAAAATGTTTCACAAATGCTAATATTGCAGATCAACAAGCTCTAGTGAGCTTGTAGCACACTAAGCACAGTCACACATATGCTTCTGCAGGGGATTAGCCAACGCATGCCGACGTGTCAAACACGTCAATCATCCATGGTGTCTTGCATATTGTGGGCAGCGCCTATTTGCTGGTGTATAGTTCGTTTGACTGGTGCGTGGTTTGTTTGACTGACTACAGATGGCTAGACAATCAACGCAATTACTCAAAGGAGTAACAGGAAGGGGTTTCAATTCCATTATATGGACACAATGTCACATTTATACACACAGCTGTTCAAACATGGCCGGTGAATTACCTAAAACTAGGGCTTGTGACACAATGATACTTGTCAATAACTTAAGTTTTACAACCTCAAAGGCCAACAGATGCGAGCTCCCCCATGTGGCCCATGTGCCTCGCCCCTTAACCTCACCCTAGCTTGAGGTCAGGAAGCCCACACTGGAAGTGATTACAGAGTATTGACGTATCTCAGAGTTTCCTCACACTTTCCAATGAGTGATGATGTGTTTGAAGAAAACAGTCCCTCTCATTAGGACATGCACACAAATGTACGGTAGTCAAATACGTAAATCAATTAGGAACTTCATTTTCTTAGCCACAGTCTCCAGGTAAAAACCTGTATTTAGCTCTGATTTGAAAGAGCAAAAGATTTGATTGGAAATACCAATGCTGTGTGTGTGCGTGCGTGCGTGCGTGCGTGCGTGCGTGCGTGCGTGCGTGCGTGCGTGCGTGTGTGTGTGCACTTGCATATACTGTAGGTAATGTATGCATTGCACACCAGCCGTGGTAAGTAACAAGAGTAAAGTAACAAAAACATTTATTTTATTGCCTTTTCCAGTAACGAGTAATATTACTACTATAGAGTTTTGAGTAACAATATTACAGTACTTTTCACCAAAAGTAACTAGTAACATTTTTCTTGCGCCTTGGTGGAACTGTGGGTCGAGACCCGAGACATATGTGTTACGTATAACGTGATTTGCGTGTGTTGGGAGGGTTTATAGTTGGTGTGTCCAGCAATTCATTTTAAGATAGTTAATATAGAAATATTATGTTATGTTTAGCTGTCCAGATGTCGGCAGTTGAAGAGACATAGTCCATCTCCTTAGATGCTTTCTTCAGCTGAATTTCCATTGAAGTTTATTCCTTGTCCAAATACTAGCGTCGCTCCGCAATAGGTTACATTGTCATGAGGAAAGCTTGGTTTCTGTAATTAACCAATATGATCCTGTCTAGGGCCTGCATACTGTATCCATTCATTTGCGCGCGCACACATACAGTACATGCACGCTTCATTTCCGTATCTGCTCTAGACCCAGACCGGATTAGCAACCTGCAAATCAACTTGATCCCAGTCTAAGATAGTATTAATTTAACTGATGAGGGCACGCACATTAAACCACAGTAACGGAAAAGTAATATAACAGGTTACTTTTGGCAAGGAGTAAAAAGTAAAAGAATAATATTACTTTTGAAATGACCTTTTCTTTGTAACGAGCCCAACACTGATTATGCGTAATTACATACTGTGTGCATGTATACTGATTGGGTTGCTGTAAATAAACAGTTGTTTCCCCAGTCCACATTTGCCCTCCATTGAAACATGGCTGACCTTCATAAGTAAAACATCAGGAAGCAGCTGCAGTACAGCACAGTGCACAGTCAGGAGCCATTAAGGGACACTGTACTTACTGTAAATCTATCATGCATGAGCAGCGAGCTTTCTTTGCTGTACAACACTTTGCCTTGTGTTGTACACTTTGCCTGGCGCTGCTGTAGCTAAAGTGAAAACGCGCCATCGAGAAAGAAACAGAGCTGAGCTTTCCAGTTCACACTGCAAATCGCATCTGTGGCAACGCCTTATGGCTGTTGATTGAATGTAATTAAGTTTTCCTCCTCTGCATTGAGGGAATGTTTTTTTTAATCTCTCCACGACTGACACACTTAGACGGGAAGAAGAAGAGCGTCGAAGGAGATGATGGAGAGAGTGGGGGTGGTGGGTGGTTTCAGGGAGGTGTGGGGGAGGGTAAGGGTTGCATAAAAAATGCAAATCTATTTTTACATCCTATGTTAATCACATTTTCATGAGTTTACTGCTTCCACTGTTGTATGCCAAACACATTAACCCATTAAGACCGGGAACGCATCTGTCTTTTTTTTTTTGGCTATTCAAAAAAAGCAGATATACTGTACAAGAGTGCCGCGCTATGAGCTTGTCGATCTGCAATTTGTTTTGGGGGGGGATTGTGAACATTTGTGCAAATCTTTAGTTTGAATATATATATTTGAGTTACAAATGTTGGCTTTAAAAAATATATATATTCAAAGATTTGCACACATTTTCACGATTTAAAAAAAATAGCAGATCTACAAGCTCTGGGCTATTTTTGAATAGC
Organism: Gymnoscopelus braueri; assembly: GCF_963280865.1. Taxonomy (NCBI): domain Eukaryota; kingdom Metazoa; phylum Chordata; class Actinopteri; order Myctophiformes; family Myctophidae; genus Gymnoscopelus; species Gymnoscopelus braueri. The sequence goes on along the minus strand of NC_137608.1, from coordinate 40,432,468 downwards.
CAAAGAAATCTAAAATGACTGTCTTTCCCGGTCTTAATGGGTTAAGTGTCTTGTTGTTATTGTCAGACCCCTCCCTTTGCTCTTTTTTAGTCATGCTTTCTAGGACAGATGATGAAAGAACAACCTGCCCAGATGAATAATACATGGCTACATGGCTAACAGCACATTAGTTAGAGTAGAGTGCTCCAATCACACCTTGTTTTGAGGGTTTTCAAAAACACCGTTTCCTTTCCTCTTGCGTCTAGGAGAATGAGCTTCACGATGTTCTACAGGAGAAGAAGCACTTGACTCTCCAGTTGTTCAGCAATAGCCAAAAGGCAGCCGAGTATGAGAAGGTAAGAGATGACAAACTGGGTCATGGCTTTTCATGCCTGTACAATGAGCCTCCGAGCCTTTTATCTTCACCCACATCTCCTGGGTTTTTACTTTGACACATTATTTCCCCAGGTTGTGTATCTAATGGTGTTTCTGTCACATTAATAAATGACCTGTTGTTTGCTTCAGACACTGACCTTAGGCTGCACTGCCCCTGTCGTCACATTTCCTCTACGATATTTTAGTCCCATGCACTGCCAGTCAGACTAAAGGTGCCGTAGGTACATCAGTATAAGATGCTGCCTGGATGATCGCGGTGCGGATGTTGAGCTGTTTCACCAGCTAGCCTGTAGCCTCCAATTCTATTAATCCATTTAGACCGGGATCGCGGCTCTGTGCCGCGCTATGAGCTTGTAGATTTGCTATTTTTGTTTCAAATCTTTTTTATTGTGAAGCACAGGGTAAGATTATACATTTCTGTTCATATATATGGATTGCTTCCTTTTTTTTTAAACAAAAACAAACAGACATATACACAAAATAGACGGGTAACATGAAAAGAATACACTCAAACTTAAGCAAAAAACAAAGGGACCCTCCCGCCTCCCTTCCCTCTCCCCAGAAGTGCTGCCCCAGATTACGTGCGACACGGGTCATCCACAAGGATTAGCCTTTCAACCTTTAAGAAAGGAGACTAAAGTAGATTGGCTATTTTTTTAAAACAATCGTGAAAATGTGTGCAAATCTTTGAATATATATATACATTTTTAACTCAAATCTTTGCTTCTGGTGGTCCCTTGAACAAAATATTTTCAAATGGGGGTGTCCGCAGACAAATACAATTCATTTTGGGTGGTCCTTGACATGAAAAAAGTTTGAGAACCGAATTATTTTTTTCGAGGATTTGTAGAATCCCCAGAAGCAAAGATTTGAGTTAAAGATGTTTGCTTGAAAAAGTATATGTATTCAAAGATTTGCAAAAATGTTCAAGATTTTAAAAAAAATAGTAGATCTACAAGCTTGTGCTGCGCTATTAGCTTGTATATCTGTTATTTTTGAATAGCCAAAGAAATCTTAAAATGACCCAGATGCGTTCCCGGTCTTAATGGATTAAAGCACTATCACCTTCCTTTTTTTAGCTCATAGACCTCAAAGGCTTTCTTTCGACGATAACACAGGGGGGCCAGAGGAGAAGATGAACGGACACAGACTGAGCACTAGCTAGGCCATCGCTATACGGGTGGGAAAGCAATTTCCTGGACGAGGCGATTGGCAGGTTGGCTGCTGTGAGGGTTGAAGGAGGGTGGGATGCCGGTTATTGATGTCTTATCAGGCGTCTCTCGCAGCAGCGATCCTCCTAGTGTTATCACACGGACGGATATGAGAGCACCACTCTGCAGGGCCAGTGCGGATATTAGCCCCTCGCCTGCACCCCCCCCTGTGTTCAGATGGTTATCGTTTTGCCTGAAAGGTGTGGCCGTGAGCAGAACCTCCCTCATTCCCATGTTAGCTTGTCACTCCCAACATGGATCCAAGGCATCTGATACAGTTACAACCCATTCGATCCGGGAACGCATCTGTGTCATTTTAGATTTCTTTTGCTATTCAAAAAATAGCAGATACGTATACAAGCTCATAGCGCAGCACCGAGTGCCGAAAAAACGGGAAAATGTGTGTAAATCTTTGAATATATATATTTTAAAGCGAACATTTTTTTTTTTACTATTGTTGCTATATCAGTGCTGCTCAAACTTTTTCTTGTCAAGGACCCCCCAAAATTATGTTTTTGGCCACCGATCCCCTCAAAATATGTTGTTCCAGGGACCCCCCAGAAGCAAAGATTTGAGTTAAAAATGTTGTTTCAAAAAAATATATGTATTTAAAGATTTGCACAAATATTCAAGATTTTTCTAAAATAGCAGATCTACAAGCTCGTAGCGCGGCACTCTGTGAAACTAGTTACCGTATTATTATTTATTTTTTTGCAAAACCTGATTTCTCTCAAATAGAACCTTTTGGTGATGGGACACCAATGCCAACATGGACAACATCTGTATCTGTAAACGTGTGTTCCAGCTGTCTGTACAGTCATTTGTATCCATAGATACTTTTCACTTTGTGGAGGTTGAGCTGCGCTGTGGTCCATTGCCTAGGTGTTGTTGTTTTCATAGCTGCTGTTGTTGTTTGTTGAAGCAGCCTCTCCCAGTAGTCATTAGTCATTCATGGCTGCACTGAGAAAGGGATATCACTACATTATTGCTGCAGGAGCCAGTCACCTTCTTGGTGATTATGGCAATCAGGAGGCTGATTGCAACACACTAGCTTCTGAGTTATGAATGCAATTGGTCTGTGACTGGACTATGCACAAGAATATGAATATAAGAATATGCAAAACACATTTGTCAGATACTTCATACAGTGTGCAATACAGATTGTATCTATTTTAAATTATTGTACAGTGTGAGTATAGTGTACATTGTTTTGAATTCTAGGTTTTAGCCCTTGGTTTTGGGATTGGGAGAAATTGCCACATTATAATAATTTTAACTGCCTTCATCACTGTTGTGATTTCGGTTGACCAACCATGTGGTCCCTAAAGAGTCTCCCTCTAACTAAGGGTGGTGAGTGATGTTTCTGTTGAGTCACGTGCGTGGAGAACCAGATGACAGCAGGCAGTATCACACGACAAGCTCTGAAGTTTAATACACACATAGAGAATGCATATACAGTATTGGACAGTGGACACATGACGTGACCAGAAGGACAAGAATGGATAGGAATAGAACATGCATCTCGTATCATCGTGCACAGACGCCAGTCTCTCTGATAAAGTAGCTGATGGTCATCGTATCACGGATATCAATATGCGTACTTTGATGAGTGAGTCACCACATGTACGAGTACTGGGTCAAGCAGATAAAGGTCATAAATCATGACAATCACTATTTACCATTGGTTGGATTTCACAGACAACCTCAAAAATAAGTAATCGTCAAACAGGGCACAAGGTGTCCTGGCTTAGCCATTACCCTCTGTGTGCATCTACAGCAGGGGTTTTTCAAACTTGAGAGCAATGAGCAAGTCAAAATCTCAAGACACACATGTATACATAGCAAATTGCCAATAGAAAATAGCTGATCTAGGCCGATCCGTCTTGATCACATGACTATAGAGATAATCTGCTTCCTGTGTGGCACTATAACGGGCTGATGTGAAAGATTTGGGCCAGAGGTTCTGCTCATGGCCTCCATGGAGTGTGCGTGCAAAGTTTCACGCCGATCAGTCCAACGGTGCCTGAGATTAGCTGCTCACAGACAGACAGACAGACAGACAGACAGACGGACACACACACACACACACACACACACACACACACACACACACACACACACACACACACACACACACACACACACACACACACACACACACACACACAGACGGACAGGGGCGAAAGTTGTATAGCTGTACGCAGTATATTGCAACAATAATATGTGGTTGTCACAAAATTGCAAGGCCCACCACTGATCTATATCACTCTCTGGCTCATTCTTTATGTACAGGTGAACGCTGAGTATGCCCAAGTCAAAGAGACCCTTGGTATTGTGACCCAGGAGAGAAATTCAGCTCTGTGGGAGAAGAACCTGCTCCAAGGCAAACTGGAGAACCTAGAGCAGGTGCTCAAGGTAAGAAAACCAGTTTCCAGGGCATGCATGTTCCTATTATTTATGCTATGTTATGTTATGTTGTGTGTTTTCTGTGATGTGGTGTCTATTGTGTTTGTGTGTATTATGCCAGTCCCAATTCAGGTGTTATTACAGAGTCTGAACCTCCCTGCCTGCACTACAGTGACTCCGCCTGATAATCTTCCTCTATCTGTCTAATGTCCCTGACCTGTCTGTTGCCTTCCAGTGCCGTTTTGGGAGGTCTCACCGGGAGCTGTGAAAGAGTAGAAGCTCGGAGCAGTCTGCCCCGTCTGCCCCTCTACTCCTTAACATTATCCCACTTTCCCAGCCCCGTCCATCCCTGCTCGCACCCACCCCCCGCCCCCAGCCCCTCTCTTCCCCAACTAGATTTCCAAGGTATCATTGCTATGTCAAAATGTTAGGGAGAATCCCTATTCAATCCCATTTTGAATGCTCCTTCTCCACCCCATTGGCTGTGCTTACGCCTTCCCTGTAATCTCTGGGCTGCTTACCGAGCAGGCACACGAATGGGCACCTGGCTATGTGACCAGAGCACTGTGGAATGCGATTGTGCATGAGGCAGGCCAAAGAGTTTGGCACCAGTCAGACGGTGGGTGAGGAGAGATAGACGGGCTGGGTTTGGGGGCGGGGCATCTCGGGAGGGTAATGCTTAATGTATACTCGGTCACACTAAAACAATAGCAGATCTACAAGCTTACAACTTGTCACATTGTGATGCTTGTAGATCTGCTATTTTTGGACGGCAGCGCCATTGTGCAACGGAGTATAAACTAAGCATATAAGCCTATCTGCTCGGCCAGTGTCATTTGCCGAAAAAACGGAATTTGAAGCTAACTTAGTTAATGTCGGCAAGCGACATTAACTGATTAATTGAATCAAGCTTTATATGATGATAATGCCACATACAGTAGACATTTGATGACATCAAGTATCCTTGACATTGAGTTTGATATTGGCATGAAGATGTCATCTACTTATTTTCCCCTAATATGTTTACTTCCTGATTGTTCACATGTACTGCACAGTAGTAGGAAGACTGGATGACACTATTACATACATACAGTATGTGGCTGTGAGCAGCCTCGCAATCCAGTCGTATTGTATGGCTTCTTATGTTATGGATGACCACGTACTGGACTTTGCTCACCCGTTTCATGTAACTGAAAACCCTGTATTGATCATGCAAAGACAACATCGCTGAGGACAGCTTTTCACACAGTGTCAGTAATGAGACTTCTATCAGGGATCGTGTTACCTATAAAGGGGGCAGCAAAACAACAGTATCTGTGCACTGATGATTGTTTTTCTTCTTCTGCACAGCAAAGCATCTCTAGTCCTCATCCATAAGCGTCCTTCCTTTATAAAAAAAAAACCTGATCAGATTTCTAATCTAAAGGATCAGTTGACATAAACTGTTCTGACATGATACTGTATGTGCCGTGACATAGTTTATGTCATTCTCAACGTTAAAGGGTTTTAGGGTCTCAGTACTTTTAGCAGATATACTCAGACTGTGTGTGTGTGTGTGTGTGTGTGTGTGTGTGTGTGTGTGTGTGTGTGTGTGTGTGTGTGTGTGTGTGTGTGTGTGTGTGTGTGTGTGTGTGTGTGTGTGTGTGTGTGTGTGTGTGTGTGTGTGTGTGTGTGTGTGTGTGTGTGTGTGTGTGTGTGTGTAACGTGCGTTATTTCTATGCACATGTCAACCTGTGTCATTTATGCTGGGGATCTTTTTTGTGATTCAGTGCCAGCAGATGTTTAGTCCTACTAACAGTAGCCCTTTCTATACCCCCCCCCCCCCCCCCAACCTATGCTCCCTCCCCTCCCGCTTTTCATCCATGGCTCCCCCTGCGGACAGCATATGCGCGAGGCTGCAGAGAGGCGGCAGCAGCTAGAGTTGGAGCATGAGCAAGCCTTGGCTGTCCTCCATGCAAAGCAGCAGGAGATTGAACTCCTTCGGAAGGTAAGTGGGATACTAGGAGTCATCGCTACAGAAACGTTATTGGAAGGCCATCCCTCTCTTGTTAGTAGAGCCTGACCAATTTATTGGTCGGATGATTTTGGCCTATATATCAGATATATCAGAATCTGCATATATTGTCCAAAAGGCGCTGATATGAAAACTTCTTTTACAGAACATAATGCAGAAAAAGATGCTCGGGGTAATTTAGGAATTGTACTATTTTTTGTTTTATAAACGTGTGTGTGTGTGTGTGTGTGTGTGTGTGTCTATATATATATATACACACACACACACACACACACACACACACACACACACACACACACACACACACACACACACACACACACACACACACACACACACACACACACACACACACACACACACACACACACACACACACAGTACAAGCAGAAAACGTGGTGTTTTTGCCACTTTGTCAGCTTGCCCTCGCGTTGCCGGGTTATTGTGCTAACATGTCACAAAGTGATGCGTTGATCAGCATGTTCAGGTTTCAGTTGGCTGGGTTATGGCATGGGTGAAATAGTCTCTCTCTCTCTCCGCCTCCCTCCCTCTTTCTCTCTCCATCCCCCTCTCCCTCCCTCCCTCCCCCACCCTCTCTCCCTCCCCTTCTCTTGCTCTCTATATTGCTGATTGAGCTCTCCCTCCATATCACCCCCTCCCTCCCTCCTTCCCCCTCTCCCTTTCTCTGACTCTCTCACTGATCGAGCTCTAGTCTGACGTCACACACAACTAAAAACAGTGTTTTGCGCTGACATTAGCGTTGCCTAACAACACTGATTTGTGGTGACGTTCATTAGTGGGTGACATATATGGGCTTATTTGCCGATATGCGCTGAAGTTGGACATGTCCACTGTCCAGTATTATTTTGTGTGCAAGTGGACATTTTGGGCTTTTGGTGTCGCTCAAGGAATGTCCATGAGCAGAATTGTATGAAAGCGCACAGCAAATTCCATGGCAATCTAGCCTGTGTTTTTTCTGACCAAAGTGTTGGGCGGATCAAGAGACCAATACAGCCGTCCTAATTAAGAGCCCTGCCGTTAGTGGGTCTAAAAATAAGTAAATAAATGCCGTTTCACACTTTGGCAGTTTGTCTGCCTGCTATATGCAGAGGATCTATCTGTGACTTCAAAGTAAGGCTGAAAAAGCAGAGGCTGTGGAAGTGATGGGAATTGTCGCAGACACCTCGTCTGGATTGGAAACAGAGCTCAAAGCCTGCCATTAACATTGGAGTCAGTCATTAACAGGCAGAATCCTCCGTTTACCAGCAGTTCATTAGTGGGTGATCTTCCTGCAGAGACATTGCCTGCATTTCTGCATTCCCTTCAATTAATTGCCTGCGAAGTGGATTCACGAAATTGGAAAGTCCACAGATGTTCTTTAATTCGAGTGGAACGTTAGTTTTTCTCCCAACAGATGTTCCTGGTCTCCAAAACTAAAATAGAATGTATTATTTTATGTTCTATATACGGTACAGTGATTCCATATTACCCAAAGATTATTATTCTTGAGTGCACTGGAAATCTTCATGTATTTTCAAGGGAGCATCGTTTCAGATTGCTTCAACATAACTGATATGCACGGAATCATAGAACAGATCATTGCACTTATAGAGCGCTGTCACAAGTTCGCAGCCACTCAAACAGACATTTTGACAGCATTTTAACCGTTTCACTGACCACAGAGGTTGCTATTATATAAAAGGCAAAATTAGCCACAGTAGCCAGGTTCAGACCTGGGCCCACCGATAGCTGTAAATCCTTTTGGAGCATCAGATGGGTGGGGTTTGCTGGATCAGAACAATTCAAATGGTGTGTTGCTAAGCACAGAAAAGTGTAATAAATTAATTTAAAAATATTATCCTATCATCGTCCTAAATTAGCCTGACCTCATTGTTCTCTCATGGCAAACTCCACCCACCCAAAACCAACTCATTTGGCTAAAACAAACCTTCAGAATAGATTGTTGCTGGTTTTTAAACAGAATCTTATCATTTCTTTGTAAGGAGAACATGTGAAAATCTGCCATAAAACTTCCCAATGCCATCTATTTGTCGAGAGTTTGTTTTTTTGGCACTGGGACATTTCCTATTTTTTTTACACACAAGGGAGAATGCTCTCCACAGAAGGCTTTGTTTTTTTTGTTATTTCTTTTACCCCCTTTTCTCCCCAATTGAGTCAGTTATGCCAATTAATTCCTCCCCACACACATGTGTGTGTGTTGTCACTGCTGTTGTTTCCTACTGATTCACCTGCCAGTGAGAAGCCTCCTCCGTCCTGTGCTCCTCCCGCCCAACATTCCCTGCTGACGGGTGCCACCCCAGCCCGTAGGAATACGTGTGGTGACAATTATCACCCTCCTGGCCTCCCCACCTGACTTTCCTCCCCCAAACACGGGGGTGGCGGGCAGGCACTTTACCACTGTGGTAGCGTTGTGTCAGACTTTCCACATGTTCCTTATGGAATTCAGATTAAGATTTAAAACTAGACATTATTTGGCTCCGGTAAGGTTTCTAGAAGTCTCTTGATACTACTGTACTGTACATGCTGTGCATAGTTATGTATTCACTGTTTTCACTGTATATCTCAGGCTCAGGTTGCAGCGAAGAAGGAACATGAGGGCGCTGTCCATCTGTTAGAGGTGAGTATCTGGGGGGTGGGGGAGGGGAGGGAAGTGAGACGGGAAAGAGGAGAGAAAACTTGGCGCTGAGTCAAATTGTGTGCGGCAGCTGCCGGAGTTGAGTGAGACAGGTTCAGCCTGCCAGTCAAACATGTGCAAAGCCTGGAGCCATTCCCTATGCCTCTCTAAAACAGTGGTTTTCAACCCTTTTCATGTCGAGGTCCATTATTTATTCAGCGTCTGAGCCATGGACCACCGTTTTGATGAGAGTCAGACTCTCAAACCCAAAACTTAGAATATTTTGTTATTGTTGGAAACGATTTTGTCAACAATTCCATGCTGTATTGATGTGGAGAGATAACAGGCAAACGTTGATCAAAATAACAATTCTTTAATTAAGTAGTGCAGATGTTTAACAATAATTTAACTATTGAGAGCGTAAAATGAAACCAAATGGACCCGTAAGGGTCCATTTGGTTTCTCAAGAGTTAATGATCTATAAAGGTCCATTTAGTTACCAACTCTCCATCATGTAGCTGGGGACCACCTGGAACCCCCTCAAGGACCACTGGTGGTCCCCGGACCACTGGTTGAGAACCACTGCTCTAAAACATTTGCTAGCATGTTAACACTTATTGTAGCTAATAATTAACCTAATTATTTAGTGGATTATCTGCTCAAGTCATTAAGCCTCAACAGTGTTCTTTTAATCAGTCTATTTCTAATAAAACTGTAGTCCACGACAACAGTTATTGTATTTGTGTCACACATGAACATTTTACTATTATTTAATCTTCCTACTATTGTTACAGTCAGTTTGATGAAGAATTATGCACGTGTGCCTTAAATTCTAATTATTTCCAGATTTGTATGAGTGAACATATTCATAGTGTGATTCATGTATTTCCTGCATTGATCTTCACTGTGTTATTGCTGTGTGTTTATGCATATACAGAACCACTTGGACAGCATGCAGGTATTTCACAATTGCTTTTATTTATTTACTTGATATCTTTCCACCTCTCCCTGTACAGTCCATTAGATATACTGTATCTCCCCTAGTTTTCTTTGGCCCAGGAGGTATGGTTACCGAATGCAATGCCATAACTGGAATCAGTATTATCAGTATCAATGGTACAACTGATCCATTGTGTCTTGAATGCATACACTGTAGTACAGCGAAGGTGAAAGACATCTTAATGACTGTAGTATTGAAATAATGTATTGCTTTTAACTTGAATTTGGTTTTCAATGTGAATACTCTGCTGTCTCAACCCTGTGCTTTCTAGAGGCTATACAGTAGCACACTTATCTGTCATCAAAGTGTTTCATCAACACTGGACAGTGATAAAAGGTCATGCACGGCCTACTGTAGGGTTGTGGACTTGTGGGGGCTGACATTTCTAAATGGATAAATTGGGAGCCTTTTAGTCTTGAATAGAAGGAAAAAGTCAGCTAGTTGGTGAATATTTACGGAAACAATTTCAATTGCCGTATAAAACATTTTACCTCAGCTAATAGAGCCTTTATCTGAGTAAAAAAATATAAAGAAATATATATATATGTATGAAAAATATTTAAAAGTTTTAGTTTATTAGACCTTTATTTTTCCAGGTAAATCACATTGAGATTACACAATCTCTTTTTTGAGGGATCCCTGTCCGCAGTAGAAGCTGCAAATGACCTGTAAATAAATACAGCTAAAATACTTTAAATTATAATGCAATGAAAAACAATGCCAAGAGAAAGTATTTGAACTAAAACTTGATTAATTTGGTATCTTTCAGATTTGTTATATAGAATTACCCTTCCTAAAGGGAAGACAGTCTAAAAGTGTCTTGGTAAAGTTAATACAGTTACAGTTAACTGCCCCTTGTAACAATATGTTACTTTATTTGATTCAGAGATCAAACAGCTGGACAGTGATGAATGAGATTGTCTTTTCATTGTCAACTGAGCATTGCATGTACAGTATGCCCTTATAAGCATGTAATTCACATACAGTAAGGCAGTGACTCACCATACGGGAGAGAACTGAATGATGCAAACAAGCTAGTCACCTTCTGTACTCAGTCAGCACAACATCAAACGCTGGAATGAGTCAGGGTCGTCCTACCTCAAGTTGCATGTTTACGTCCTATAATGACTAATAATATTAACACCTGCATGAGATGCCCACACAGTATTTTTAACAGAGCATCTTAAGAAAGTAGTTTGTCGCTATGCACTGGGCAGTGCTGAAAATTCCACATAGTGTGTCCCCTCCATTGTCCATGGTTTAGGATTGTCTTAGGTGGATGTGAGATTGTGTGGTGTTTAAGAGTTCGTCTTCACAATAAACCATTGTTACACGTATAAGAGGACATAATGCACTAGCACCTGGAATTTCCACTACGCCTGCCCATGCAACTGCCGTACATTCAAAAGAATAAACGTGGGGTAGCAGTATTTCACTTTGCAAAATGCAATGGGGTTGACTGCATGGTTCTACGGTGTCTTACTGAATTACTGTTGGCCCGTTTGTTTCGTTTCATTACTTCTGATGGTTTCTTGCCTTTATTTTACGATCCCTGTTCAATGAAGTTGAGGAGCGTTTCCCGCACCTTGAACACGGTGCAGTTTTTGGTATGCATTCTGACTCTGAGCAAGAGGCTACTCTTTAGAATCGTGTACTGTGCAGTAACTGTAGTCCTGCATGTGACTTTCACACTGTTTGTAGTTTAGGTGTTTAGGAATTGTTTGCTTTGTTTTGCTCGTTAGGTCTCTGCATCTATTTCTCTGTACTGAATTATCCCCATATTTACAGTAATGTCCCCAGACCCCATTCCACATTCTGTTTGTGTGTAGATGTTAGTATAGCACTGTGTATGTACGTAAAGATCTATGGATGTACTCTGGCATTCTATCCTGCATGCTACTTTTTCCCTTACTCTCTCATTCTCGTCATGTCCTTCTCTTGCCATCCTCTCTCTCTCGCTTCTCTCTCCTCTGAATATGTCACACCAGGCCAAGGTCCGAGAGCTGGAGGAGAAATGTCGGACTCAGACTGAGCAGTTCAATCTCCTGTCTAAAGAGCTGGAGAAGTTCCGGCTGCAGGCTGGGAAGTTTGACATCCTTAGCACTGAACCCATAAATCTATGCGAATCCCCCGGATCGCCGAACAAATCCCTGTCCCAGCTCCTTAATGGACTGGAATCAATAGGGAAAGGTTTGTGGAATCTTATCGAACCTCAGTACTTTCTTAAAAGGACTTGGTTTTAGGCATGACTACTTTGCATGTCATGGACAGGCTCTTAGAAAAACCACAGTGCTAGTGAATAAATCCATCATTGTTGTCATTTGAGAGCTGTTTGCAACCACTCTGCGCTGCATTAAACAAGCCAGTTCTTCATAATGGTTCAGGGTCGGGTAAACAATCAAGTTGTCTAAGAAGAGAGAAACTGCTGCTGGAATTTCAAGTCTGAAAGGCTGTACTTGTGATGTACACTAGAATAAACTCTAAATTACTAGTAAATCAATCATGATGAGAAATAGCCCTTAAAGGGGCATGAAACTCTAAGCTGAATTTGTAGTTTGTTTTCCAGTTCAGTTTTAAAACTACAGCAGGCTAGTAAGCAACGAAGCTGCTGCTAAGTGCTAATCAAATTAATAATGGGTGTTAGATTTAGGTGTGCACAGGTTCACAGTAGTCAACAGGTGTGCCAATGCACATTAACACACCCAAATCTAACACACCCATTATTCATTTGATTGGCTGAATTCAGACTTATGCCGTATTTTTTACCCTGCATATATGCATACGTCCCTCCGTAGTTCGGATATCTTAGTTGTCCAGAACCACTGATCCAACCAATATGCCCATATATATGGCTTTCCAATGTATGGGCATATACTGATGACATCAGGGATCTCCATATATGGGCATAAAAGGGACCAGGACTGACAGAAACAGAGACCTCCATATGGGCATAAAGGGGACACAGGTAGACAGACAGAAACAGACATCTCCATAGAGCCTCTAGTATATATAAAATGGTGCTATTGTTAAACTCAAAATGTTAATCATTTACATACAATTGAAAATAGAATAAGTAGAAATCTAAACTTATATGGTAATACTTACTCTATGTCTACTCTTCTGAAAAGTGTTCTAAATCTAGCTATAATCTCTCAAGCGAGATTCATTTGTTGCTATGATTTCATGTGAGCATTTCCTTTGCTTGTCCCTAAGGCAATGACACGCAGATGAGCAGATCGCTGATATCTGAGTTCATACGACCACTCCAGATCAGTGGGGACAAGCCTGAGCTGCTGTCTGTCAAGCCAACATTCCTCACCCGCAGTCAAGGCAGCAGCCCTGGCCGGGCTTTCCTCTCTGAGGTGCGTCCTCTTTTTCTAATCTAAGCTTATTTATTTTATTTAATTCATGATACCTAATTTTGGAATAAATGATTCATTTGTCACTTCATACTAATTTCTTCCCACTGACCCCTCTGTCCCTGACCCAGTAACCCTCTATTTGTTTAACCAACGCCTCGTTCAAAGCACCACTCATTCATTATAAGCTTGCTCAAGTATTGTATCACAGTGACTAACAAATTGCAGAGTAATTGGCCTTGATTTATGAGGGAGATAGATCCAACATCTGAATCACCTTTAGAATCACTCCATTGCCAAGTGCTGTATGGGAAATTTGCTTTGGCATGTGGTGCAGTGACAACCCAATATAAAATATATAGACATACAGCAGTGAAATCTGCACAATAGAATAGTGAGGAACAATAAAGAAGGTCTAATTACATTTGAGCCGAGTCCAGAAGGCTAACAAATACCCCATGAACACCCTGGAGGCTTGATGAAAAGATATTCATTGTAGCCATAATTGTTTTAACTGGATTGCTGTCAAAACCCAATACTCATTTCAAAACATACTGTAGCTCTAATTTCTTTGCCATCGAAAGTGTTTGTTACTGCTGCCCAATACAGCCATATTCTTCTTCCACTGATGGCCGTTGAACAATGAGGTTCATTACTTCAGTTGACTGTTTTTTTAAGAGTTCAATTGCTGACCATCCAGTCTTGAGTCTACTTGTCAAACCTTAGGCTACCACCACCCTACGCTAGAGTGACTGTGATAGAGTGGCCAGGCTGATGCAGCAAATAATATGAACCTATCATTCTGTCAGTGTGGGGAACAGAAACTGAAGTCAGAAAGACCCAGTAATTTGTTTTCACGCTTTACTGCTGAGAGTTTTGTCTCAAGGTTTATATGGGGAATATTAACCAGCTGCAACAGCGTGGCTTGGTTGTGTTTTCATCTTGTATTGTGAGTCTGTTTGTTTATTTCTGTGGACAGATGTTGTCAATTAAATGTGATGGCGTCAAAGGCAAGACAATAGGTAGCTACAGACAGGCATTGTACATGAGCATTAGCCTATAGTTTGTTTTCTTTAGCTTGGCTGTTAGCTTTAGCTGTTTTCTATTACGTGTTATGTGTTTTAATAGGGTAATAAAATATATCAGATTATTATAACTAACTAATAATTTCTTAAACTTCTTGAAATACAGAATAGTTGTATTCTACAATCCAAGCTAGACATAAGCTGTGCGAGTGCCTGGGCTGAGTGTTGCAACTCAGAGAAATTGCATTAACCCATTAAAACCAGGAAAGCATCTGTGTCATTTTAGATTGTACTGTAGCTATACAGTATAGATAGCAACACACTCTTAGGATTTAGAACAGTGGTTTTACACAAAACTGCTCTACTGGGGGCGGGGGGGTCCCTGGCACAAAACATTTTCAGATGGGGGGGGGGGGGGTCCCCGGCCAAATACATATCGATTTGGCGGTCCTTGGCTCAAAAAAGTTTGAGAACTACTGATTTAGAAGGCATTTGTAGAATCAGCCTCAGGTCTTAAGGTTAATATTTGAAAATGAAAAATAAAGTGAGTCTAAGCAAAGCAGAATTTCCTTGTGGAAAAAAGCCAATTTTTTTTTACATAGTTTGGACTTAGATTGACCAGTCAGTCACAACTTGGTGTCAGCCTGCCACTTGTGCCTACTGTAGCCTACAGTATCTTGACACACCCATGCTCCAGAACCAAGTTAGTCTGCAGCTACCCATTACACCAGTGGTTCTCAAACTTTTTCATGTCAAGGACCCCCAAATTGATATGTATGTGGCCGTGGACATCCACCTGAAAATATGTTGTACCAGGGACCCCCAGAAGCAAAGATTTGTGTTAAAAAAAAAATCTTTTAGAAAAAAAGATTTGCACACATTTTCAAGATTTTTCAAAAATAGCAGATCTACAAGCTTGTAGCGCAGCACTATGAGCTTGTAGATTTGCAATTTTTCAATAGCCAAAGTATCAAATATGGATAAAGGGGTTAAAATGATTGTGACGCTTTATAACAAATTTAGCTGGGGACCCCCTGGTATCCCCACAAGGACCCCACTTTGAGAACCAATGCAATTACACGATTTGATGATGTCACAGCTGGAGTGATCCCATCACATGATGATGGTCTCTCGTAGCCTGCTATCACAAGATGAAGCAAAATCCTTGGAGCTTAGAAAGTGCAGTAGTTCCTTTAGGGGTTGTACAGTACATAAGGTGAGGCTTCTGAAGCAAACACTGGCAAGAAATATATAATTAAAGGAGTAGTTCACCCCAAAAATTACTTAGTTTCTATCAATTACACACCCCATGAAGCCTTGATTGAATTCATGATAAAGATTTTTTTTTTTTTGTCGCATTCCTATTTTGATGACCAGTCCAGACCTGGTCATCAAATTATTGGCTCAGGAATGCGACAAAAATAAAACAATCTTCATTGGGTGTGTAATGGATTGAAAAAAAGTATTTTTTTGGGCGAACTGCTCCTTTAAAATGGGGTATTTATTTGTTTACTTTTCTTTTCCTTTATTAGATGGACAAGGAGCCAACCACAAGGTCCAAACCGAGGTTCACAGGCAAGGTTCGCCTGTGTGTTGCTCGCTATAGGTATGTATTGTGTGGTCTGGTACAGTGGTTCTCAACCTGTGGGTCGGGACCCCCCTGTGGGGTCCCAACATGATTTATTTTCCTTTTTTTTGGGGGGGGGGTCCCCAGATGATAGTAAAGTGACAATTTAAGGAATTTTAAGACCTTTTTAATACCAACATATTTTTTTTTAATGAACACACTGTTACTGCCTCAAAAGTAATCAACAAACTATACTATAAATACTGGTCAAACATTGGCCAAATTGTCAAATAAATAATATAAGAAAGAGGCAGAAATTGTGAAAATTGCCTATCTACAAGCTCGCAACGTCGTTGTGAGCTTGTAGATCTGCTATTTTCACAATATTTATCTGTGGAACCAAATGTCAAACTAAGAGTCAAACTAAATGTAATGCCTCAACTCCTGGTGCTTGTCAGGGTGGGGGGTCCCCAGTTCAAATATGATTATTTTTGGGGGTCCCGAGTTAAAATTATTTTGGGGAGTTCCCTAGTTAAAATATGATTATTTTGGGGGTTCCCCAGTTCAAATATGATTCATTTTGGGGTTCCCCAGTTCAAATATGATAATTTTGGCAAGTCGCGGCCTGAAAAGGTTGAGAACCACTGTGGTAGGATATCTAACTAGAGCTCCCAACACAACACAAGCAGAGACGTGTTCACAAGCCACAAACAAACTAAAGTTCCTCCCGGACTGATGTAAGCGTTAGCAATCACAAGGTTCACAGTGTTCTTCTTTATTGTTACATGACACGTCTTGACAAGACGGTCTTGTGTACATGAGCAGATAAGTGAGAGCTAGTTGAATGTCCTAAGAGAGGGGTGTGATTAATAATAAACAGGGCAGGCTTCTAAAAACCCTTGGTAGACCTCTGCATGGACATACCTTGTGTATAGTATTTATATTGTCTCACGGGGTGTAAGCTCAGCGCCTAATAATGATGCAGTGCTTCTCCCACAGAAGAAAATTACCTGTCAGCACAAAAAATAATTGGAATCCTTAGAACATAAATACAACAATGTAGCCCAGCATTTTCCACCAACACCCTTTTTGCTTTCACATTTTTGCCTGGAAAAAATAAATACTGTGGATGTTTTAACCAATGCTGAGCAATACTTCTCTCTTGGAGCCTATTGGATCCACATACACATACTGTATAGGACATTGTGGTGTTGTAGATGTAAACAAATGCCAGTGTCAGGATGTTTTAAATGCTTGGATGGGATTTCTTTTCAATTAGTCTGAAATACAGTACAGTAATGTCACCTTGACTGCTGCATTGTATGGTTTTTCTAGTTATAATCCCTATGACGGGCCTAATGAGCATCCTGAGGCAGAACTTCCCCTGGTGGCGGGGAAGTACCTCTACGTTTATGGGACGATGGACGAGGATGGCTTTTATGACGGTATGACATCCCCACACTGTATTGTCTTATTTTATCAACCTCTCACAACAATGCAGCGATATCATTATTGTCTCTTTTCCTCCTATCAAGTGTTGATTTCGTCGACTAAAACTATGACGAAAAAAGTTTGTCGACTACCTTTTTTCACTGACGAAAACTAAATAAAAACTAAGCTACGATGACTAAAACTAAGACTAAATATATTGACAATTTCGTCAACAAATAAAAACTAGACTAAAATGTTAATGAGGGACTAGTGGAGAAGAGATCCAGTAGAACTAAAAGGTTGTTTGCGCTCGGGTGTTGCGCTCTGAAAATACAAGCTCACAATACAAGCTCACAACGCGTCGCGGCGCGTTGTGAGCTTGTAGATCGGCTATTTACAGCATGCAACCAAGTGTAAAATCAGGCATTACGACGCCATCAAGGCGCGGCCAAAATACATTTTAGTCGACTAAATCTAAACTGTAGATTTAGTTTATGATATTTGGTCGACTAAAACTAGACTAACAGTAAAACCTTTCAGATGACTAAAATATGACTAAAACTAAATGGAATTTGATTCAAAAGACTATGACTAAAACTAAATCCAAATTTGCTGTCAAAATCAACACTGCTCCTATCTCTGCTCCTCAGGAGAGCTGCTGGACGGACAGCAGGGCCTTGTCCCCTCCAACTTTGTGGACTTTGTCCAAGACGAGGAGACATCATCCTCTGTTCAGCACAGGGACGGGACTAAAGAACCTGGCTACCTCAACCACAGTAGCCTGAGCAGCTCCCAGAGGCTGGGTATTGGTATGGGCATTGGAATTGGCACAGCAGCGGGCATTGGCTTGGGAACGGGCACGGGCATGAGCTCGAGCTCGGGCATTGGCACGGGTTCAAGCATCGGGACGGGTTCCAGCTTTGGCACGGGTTCCAGCATTGGCACGGGCTCCAGCCTTGGCACGGGTACAAGCATAAGCAGCCTGCTGTCCGACAGTAAGCTGGATTGCCTGAGCACCAGCAGCCTAGGGATGGACCTCCTGGGCACCTGTAGCAACGGGACGGGAACCCTGGACGTCAGCACCGACGAGGTCGGCGAAGACATTGTGCCTTACCCCCGCCGCATCAACTTGATCAAACAGTTGGCCAAGAGCGTAATCATTGGCTGGGATCCCCCCGTGTTGCCGCCTGGCTGGGGCTCCATTAGTGGCTACAATGTCTTGGTTGACAAGGAGGTACGCATGAGTGTCCCCTACGGGGGCAGGACAAAGTCTCTTATTGAGAAGCTCAACCTGGCCACCAACACCTACCGTATCTCAGTGCAGAGCATCACCGACCGGGGACCGTCGGACGAGCTGCGGTGCACTCTACTCGTGGGCAAGGACGTGGTGGTGGCCCCTTACTATCTACGGGTGGACAACATCACACAGGTCTCGGCGGAGCTCTCCTGGATGCCTAGCAACAGCAACTACAGCCACACCATCTTCCTCAATGGCGCAGAGTATGACATGGTCAAGCCGGGGGGCTACAAGTACCAATTTTTCAGTCTGAAGCCCATGACAGTTTACAAGGTGAAGGCTGTGGGGAGGCCACATCAGGTGCCTTGGCAGCTTCCAATGGAACATAGAGAGAAGAGGGAGATCTCTGTGGAGTTCTGCACGCAACATGCAGGTCAGCATTGCTTTCACATCACTTCGCTTTTCTATCTATCTATCTTTCCCGCTGCTACATTGAAAAAGGAATTCTTAAACTCAGTGCGACTCCATGTCGTTAATTAAACCATAAATGTCTCACTATTCGTTAAGGGATTTTAGTTGTTGCATCTTCTGCATTGTTACATTCACTCTGCCAGACTTGCAGGCTCAATGTTCTTTGCATACAGATTCTCTCTCGTATGTATTTTCCCTCTAGGGTGTATTTATAAACAAATTTGAAAAAAAGCCTAAACGGTTATTAGTCACTGTATTTATTATTGTATTAATCAATTTGATTAAGATCAGTGTGCATGATCTTTATCATCATAATCATTTGATACTGTACTGCGGTAACATTTTATTTATACTTCCTTTACTGACAAGCTTCCATTACTTGTATAGCTTTGAACTTGATGAACATCTGAGCCTTGTTTTCCTTTTTCGCTTGCCATTTTAAGATTACCCTCTAGAGTATGTAAGAGTGTGATTAGCAACATAAATGATATCAATGAAAATAGAAAAATAACAACAAGAGGAAAGTAAATTGAACAGATACACGCCACAAGGATTGTACACTGAACGAAGCTGCCATGACAGGCAAGAGGAAAATCTGAATCGGTAGTTGCATAACTTGCAGATCAGCTATTTTAGGTGGAGATTAGACGGAAAAAAGGAGAGGCCCAAGTACAAACCCATGGGTTTCCCCGGTCAACAAAGTATATACATTAGGGTTTAAGTGGATAAAGTGCAAATACCAGGCCACCGTATGTGTGTCCCCCTCCTGCTTTGCACACTGAGAGAGAGACATCACATCTACAGCATACAGCTGATGCCAGCACCATTATACCTGGGTCTCACAGCTTGGATCTAAAAAATAAAAAGTATTTTTTGAATGAGGATATAACCAGAATGAGCCTCTGCTTATACCTAACTGATTTGGTCAAAACATATTGCATCAAGTACAATTATAGAGGTCTGGTTACCCAGAGTGCATTTCAACTCCAAGACTGTACCTTAGAGCAGTGGTTCTCAACCTGTGGGTCGGGACCCCCACATGATTTGGGCAGGGGGGGATCCTTTTTAATACCTCAAAAAGAAAGGGAAGAAAAAGACCATTACTGCATCAAAAGTAATCAACAAACTATACTATAAAAACTGGTCAAACATTGGCCAAATTATCAAATAAAATAAGAAAGACGCAAAAATATTTGAAAAACGCCTCGCGTTGCAAGGCGTTGTGGGCTTGTAGATCAGCTATTTTCACAATATTTATCTGGAGAACTGAGTCAAACTAAACGTAATCTAAATCTCAACTCCAAGATTCCAAGTGTTTGTCAGGGTAGGGGGGGGGGTCCCCATTTCAAATATGATTATTTTGGGGGGTCACGGCCTGAAAAGGTTGAGAACCACTGCCTTGAGTGACTAAGTGCTTCAAGGAAGGTTGGAGAATGGGCAGGTGTGGATGAACAGGGAAAGCTGCTGGAGTTCTGCGTAAATAGCAGTAGTGTATCCTGGGAGTGATCTTATTACAGGGAACATCAGGGGGCATAACACCGTACCGCCATGCGATGGTGGCACACGATAAGATAAAGACAGCATTTCAGAGGCTTTCAATTACCAGGATATGATCTCGTTCCCATGGAATGATGACACCAATTACGTGACCCACGTTGTCGCCCACACATTGTCATGTGTCGTTCCAGTCCTGCCTTAATGGCAGCCTTTAATGCCTCCATCCACTCCTTTACTGTTTATGCAACATTTAGTCTTTTCGGTCGGATAATTCAACAAAGCTTAATGAACTCTTTAAATTGACCGTTTCCGTCAGCCACCCACGGTGAGGTTGAGCTCATTAAGTGAACTGAACACGTCAATGAGTTGCGCCGGTCTCTGCATCAGCCTTTTGGGACTGTCTGTCTGTCAATATGTAGCATACTGTAGTAGGTACAGTATATGACTTCATGGTAGGCGTACAGTATGTGTTACTTTACTTTTTACCTTGTACGACTGTGGTGCAACACAATGTGTCACGTTTTACCATTAAAAAAGTCTGTTATTTTCGGCGAGTCACACTGGTATGACTTAGGCTTAAAGGGGAAATCCACCCATTTTCAATATTTAACTATGTCATTAATATAGCATAAAGGAGTTGTGTGGAAATAAGAAAAAATTAAAAAAAAAATTAACATTGCAAAAAAATTTAACATTGCAAAAAAATTAACATTGCAAATTACACCATGATGAGTCATCACAGTGTAATTTGCAATGTTAATTTTTTTGCAATGTTAATTTTTTTTGCAATGTTAATTTTTTTTTTAATTTTTTCTTATTTCCACACAACTCCTTTATGCTATATTAATGACATAGTTAAATATTGAAAATGGGTGGATTTCCCCTTTAAGTGGTACAGCAGTTATCTCAAGTCACGACAAGCCGACTCAACTGCCTGTCAGCTACACTGAAATATGAATTCAAACGCTCGTTTTAGTTCTCGTAGGAGCTGTTTGTTGGTTGACAGGCATAGTTAAATGACATGGAAATGAAAAGCGACTGCTCCAAAGACCCAGTGCTCACATCTGCTTTTAGAAAGAAGTATCTGGGCTGACCCTGAGTGCAGGATTGTGATGAAGATGTATTGATGAAGGTTTTTAGATAGACTATAGGTTGAATATATTATATATATATGCTGAGATACTGGTAGCACTGCACAAAGGTTCTTATTGGTTAGTATGCAGGCAGCACTGATACACTGTGAAGACTGCAAACTGGCTGCAGGATAGTACTGTACATGCAATCACACTAGTAAAATGCATAGATACAGTATAGTATACATAAATGCATTAAAATGTGACATTTACATTTAAGGTTTAATTACATGGGGTCCTTGTAATAATTTACTTATTTTGAAAATCTATGCATAGATTTGCTTATAGTGCATATCCACTTTACGTGTGAATTCACTTGTATTAAAGGTAGGGTAAGTGATTTACTTTGGTTAAAATAAGTGTTAAATAGCTCTATATTCTGATTGTACTCATTAATGCTATAGCGTGTTTGTTGCATTTTCAGTGCTCTCACCTGATTGGCTTAAATGTTGTCACCTACCTGAAAATGTACTATGTTCTGTTTACTAAAGAGCTGGAGAGACCCCTGTGACCGAAGAAACGCTCTGTAGCAATGATTCATATCAGAATATAGTACTTTGACCTTTTTAACAAAAAAGCAATCACTTACCTTACCATTTAATGCAAACAAATTTACAAACAATGTTCCTGACATAAAGCACACACAAAAAACGAACTTGCCAGAGCTGATTACTATGGGGGAATATAAAATGGAGAAATTAGTTGTCTTGGCGCTTGCTTTTAACTTTTTCAATTAACTTGTTTTGTGTCATTGACCCTGTCTGTATTGTGTTCACTTGGACACAATACAGTTGAATTTGTCTGTTTGTATTGTTTGTGTTTATTGTTGTAACAATGTTCTCTTGTCCAGGTCACTCTTAGAAAAGAGATTTTAATCTCAATGAGACATGTAACCTTGTTAAATAAATGATATGATGATTAAGATACCTGAGATACCTGTAATAGGCTCTCTGATACCAATACATTCATCCATTTATGCATTATGCTCTCGAAGAGCCTGAACATAATGCCTGCATGCATACCATATGCGGGCACGATATTAGACTGTATTTGAAAATCATGTTCAGTGGATATATATTATCCCTCACATAACTTATTTCATAACATCCTGTCATGATTGTTAAATATGAGAACAGTTACAGAATCAGATGAGAAATCTATTTTCCACTTGATGAAAGAGAACACCAGTGGTTTAGTTCACTGTTTGGCTGTGACTCGGGACCCAATTGTGGGTCGCGGACACATTTTTATGTGTCGCGAGTAATATAATAGTAAAAGTATTATTTCGAAACATTTTAGAAACCCCAAAAATGAATTTTTTTCAAAATTATTTAAAAACAAATTCAAAAGAATTTCATAAATAAATAAATACAAAATCTAAGAAATTCCATAAATTTGAAAACAAATGTTTAAAAAAGCACCCAAAAGAAGTTGCAGATCTACAAGCAGATCTACAAGCAGATCTACAAGCTCACAACGCGTCGCGATGCGACGTGTTGTGAGCTTGTAAGTGTAGGTCGGTTAAGTGTAGGTGTGTCAGTGTGTGTCACTAGCTTGGGTCCTGCGTAGACGTCAAATTTCTCTTTTGGGTCTCGAGCTAAAAAGTTTGGGAACCCCTGGTTTAGTCAGTGTTGTATGTATTACACTTTCTCTTCTGATCCGTGTGTGTGTGTACTGTGTTCCCCAGGTCCCCCTTTCCCCCCCCAGGAGGTGCAGGTCCAGGGTGGTCAAACACCTGGGGTAGTGCAGATTAGATGGAAACCCCCAACCCTGACCCCTTCAGGGACCTCAAATGGTGCCAGTGTGATTGGCTATGTGGTATGGACAAAGGGACAAAAGGTAGGGGTAAATAAGAATAAGCCTGTTTTCTCTATGTATTCTGCCAGTGTCAGCCAGTGGTGTAAAGTAACCAAGTACATGTACTCAAGTACTCTACTTAAGTAATCAAGTACAGTACTTGAGCAATGAAACTAATTTTGAGGTATTTTTTACTTTACTGGAGTATTTCCAATTTTCAATACTTTTACTTCTACTCCACAACATCTCAGAGTCAAATATTGTACTTTTACTCCACTACAATTCTTTGAAAACTTTAGTTACTTGTTACTTTGCAGATATTCAGCCCTATTTTATACATAGGCTATTTGAAAATAGCCGATCTACAAGCTCACAACGACTTGTGGATCTGCTATTTTCAAACATCTTAGTACTTTTACTTTTGGTACTACTATATTTTGATGCCAATACTTTTGTACTTTTCCTCAAGGAGCATTTTTAACACAGGCCTTTTACTTGTAACAGAGTATTTTTATATTATGGTATTGCTACTTTTACTTAAGTAAAATATCCGAGTACATCTTCCACCACTGGTGTCAGCTGTTCAAATCCCCATCATTGTCAGGGTAGCGTGACTGTGCTGCCATCTGCTGGACATAATTGATAGAAGACTGACGTCTCTAGCCCATGGCAACAACAGTTATGTAAGGCGGTTTGCGAACTAGGCTGTAATAGGCTCTCTGGCTCTTTTAACAACAGCGGTAATGTTTTAGGTGTGTCATTATACTGCATCCCACATACTCAGCCAGAGATGCACGGCATTTGTCGTGTCTGTGTCAGTGTGTGTGTATTCATTCACATTCATGTGTGTGTCTTTCCAGCCACTCAGGATTGAGTCATCAGAACATTGTTTTGGAGGGGGAGGGAAAGAGGGAGGCAGGCAAACATGTTTATATTACCCGCCCCAATTTGTCTGAAATGGGCTGCTATAATTACAATAAATATAAAACTTTGTGACTCATGCCAGGGTTCAATCTTTTAGGTCCATATGGCCGACCTTGCTTTGTAGTTCAGTCGGTTTCACCACCAGTTTTTGCCATGATGATAGATGTATGTTATTGTACATCTTTAGAAAATAAGCTTCATAAATGGACGCAGAAGCTGCACATAGGCCTACCTACAGTAGGTCAAAAAGGGGTTTCAGACCACTGGTATACACTGGTATTGCACTTCCAGTTAAGTTAATTTTGTCCTGGCTCCTGTGTGTGTGCAGATAGCAGAGGTTATGTACCCTACGGCGGACTATGTGACCGTGGAGCTGAACAGGATCCAGTGTCTGGAGGCCAGGGAGGTCATAGTAAGGACGTTATCAGCACAAGGGGAGTCCCAGGATTCGCCCGTGGGCATCATTCCACACAATCTCCTGGGCTCTCCGCGCCTCGCCCGCCGCACCACCACCGCGTCTCCCCACTCTATGCCCCCCCACCAAGTGCAATCACACACGCCGTACCCGTCCACCTATCCCCCGACTCACCCTCAACCCCAGGTCCAGGCCCTGCCTCGAGCCCAACAGCCCCACACGCTGCCTCACTCACAAACACAGATGCAGTCAGTCCATCCCCACGCCCAGCATTTTCCGCCCCACCACCCCATGTCCAAGTCCAAACCTTTAATAAGTGCCAGAGAGCCAGAAACCAAAGAGCACGAGGCTGGCCTGCGGCCCGGCCAGCCCTGGGAGCGCTCACCTTCACCCCTGCCTCGGCACACCTTGGAGCCGCCGCCGCACTTCCAGCAACGCCGTTCGCCCTCTCCGCAGAGGATCTTGCCACAGCCTCAGGGAGTCCCCATCCCCAACACCATCGCCAAGGCCATGGCCAGGGAAGCTGCGCAGAGGGTGTTCGCCGAGGGCAACCGGGTACGTGAGGAGTTACAGTGCTTTGTGTTGATTTTGACAACAAATTTTGATTTAGTTTTAGTCATAGTCTTTTGAATAAAATTCCATTTAGTTTTATTCCATTTAGTTTCATAATATAGTCATATTTTAGTCATCTGAAATGTTTAACTTTTTGTCTAGTTTCGTCGACTAAATATAATATTATAGTCGACTAAATCTACAGTTGATTTAGTCGACTAAAATGTATTTTGGCAGTGCCTTGATGGTGTCGTAATGGCTGATGTTACACTTGGTTGCATGCTGAAAATAGCCGATCTACAAGCTCACAACGTTGTGAGCTTGTAGATCTGCTATTTTCAGAGCGCAACACCCGAGCACAACCAAACATAAAATGACTTGTCTTTTAGTTCTACTAGATATCTTCTCCACTAGTCCCTCTCTAACATTTTAGTCTAGTTTTATTTGTTGATGAAATTGTCAATATATTTAGTTTTTATTTAGTTTTTATTTAGTTTTTGTCAGTGAAAAAGGGTAGTCGACGAACATTTTTCGTCATAGTTTTAGTCGACGAAATCAACACGGCTTTGTAACAATTGTTGTTACATGTTACAATTGTAACATGGATCAAAACCGTGTGAAAGAATTACTTAATCGATCGACAGAAGATTAATAAAATAAATTGAAACGAAATTGTAATTGAAATTGTGATTGAATCATAAAATCCATCATGAAATGTTGTTTTTGACTGCTGGGTAAACGTCAAGAGGTCTGTTTAGAGCACTGATGAGCATCTACAGTACCGTCATTTTATTCTTAAATTACCTTATGTCACCATTATGGGTTAGCTTAAGTTACAGTAGACCATGATGAACATTTTGATCTTTTTTAAAAATTAATGACATGAATTAAGCAAAACATTGCAATAATGCTTGCAAACATTACATGCATACATACATTGTGTCTTTCAGGTTGAGAAGAGGAACATCTTCAGTGATCGTGGTAATGCTCTGCATTCACTGAACTCTGATGAGGAAGAAGACGGTTATGATTCTCCTCATGCGAGGAGAAGAGGGGCTTCAGTAGATGAATTCCTGAGAGGCTCAGAGCTTGGCAGACAGGTATTATACACAAAAGGCAATAATATAAGATATGCTTGCTTGATTCACTATGGTAGAACATTGTATATTTGTAGGAGTTTATGAAATCCCCAGCATCATTGGCACAATTTTCCTACTTTCATTTGACACAATGTGGTCTAAAATCTATTTACAAAGAGTAGTTACAGTACAGTAGAATGTGGTGACACCAGTCTTTGTACTGCTTCTAACTTGGACAGGGGATTCTCAGAGTTGAGATTGAGGCATTTGTGGAGGTTTGCACTCTGGGAGGAGAAAATGTTCTATACCAAAGAGAAATACAATTTCTGGTGTGCACTGTTGGCTGAACCAGATGCTTACAATGTCCCTGGTTTGATTCTGGCTGGAGTCTTTCCCCCCTTTGCCCACCCTGGGCAAGACCTGGGATGTTGGTTGTCTAGGAAGTTGACAACCGGAAATGGTTGAATTTGGCGGAAGTACCACCCAAGGAAATTACGTTGATGCTTCACAAATCTGTTAACATTCTCCGTGAATGAAACGAGTGTTGTGATTGGTCAAAAAATATAGTTTCCGGGGGAAACGGAAATCCTGTCCACTCAGGACTTCCTAGACACTCGCTGCTTTAGGTCGTGACCAGGCTCTTCTCTTCGCAGATGAGTGAGGCTGGGACCGAGGTTACCCTTTGCCTGAATCTACTATCCTACAGTATTAACTCATTCAGTGTCAGGCTTATTTCAAGCTTGTTGATCCCTGTGCCAGGATTAGGCTATTATTTTACCTTTTCAATTGGTCACAGAGTGTTTGTCTTCAGTGTGATTGATCCCCTGATGGTTGCTAATCACTGAGGTGATTCAGGTGTGGTTTCACAAATGTCAACGAGGTCATTGTGACCTCGTTGACATTTGTTGTATGATGTTTGAAAGTGGCATGTCTCACTCAGAAATACAGTGTTTACAATGGTAGGAAAAATGGTGGATGGAGCATTAACTTTTTGAAAATCGTTTTCTCCTAGTTCCTTTGAGATTAAAAAATCACACCCTGTGTGAAGTGGGCGGTGTCTTGCTAGCTAATCACAATACTGAATGGAGTCAACCAATCATGTACAAAAAATAAATACATTTATTGAAACACTCTTTATGATGGAAGAAACCATAACATAACATATTTATGTTTTTTTTAAAGTTATGGTTTCTTATATAGGGCTATGCACATGTGTCATGTGACACTGGCCAATCACAGTCCTGAATAGACTGTGATTGACCAATCACGGTGCAGGGTTAGGCGGGGTACATTTTTGGCCAATCACAGCGCAGGATTTGTTGTACAAATATCCAAACCTCACTTATAGGGGCGGTTTCACCGCCCAAAAAACAAGGGAACCAGGAGACCTGGTACTGCCAGACCCCTAGTGGTTGAAAGATCAGAGCGCTATGTCACGCTAAGCTTGGCCAATCAAAAAGAGGACAGAAGACAGACCTCTTTTATGCCCATGTATGGACGAAAGGGGGACAGACAAAGCCTCATGTAGGCCCGACCCCCTGGGTCTGGCAAATATCCTATGTTTTTGTTTTAATTATATTAACTAGATGTGAGACATCTAGGCCCGATCCGAGGTTGGTCCATTCTCAGAGTCCCAAACTCATCATCGTCCCAAAACATTTCGACTGTCATCCCTTCTAAATAGTCAATTTCCTCCTCAGGACGGCGACCTTTGCTGGTCTAGTCACTCTGCACACACGTCATGCAAAGTCCGGCCCCTCTGGCCTCTCCTCTCGGCTCCTCTCCTCTCCTCTCCTCTCCTCCCTCCCCGCTTTGCTTTGTGGCCCTAACCTCTAGTCCCAACCTCCCAACCTCGGTCATGTGATAAAGAGGTCAGACTTCCTGTATCTGGTTGCTATGGCAACCTGCCAGATCAGGCTGAGGGTCTGATAGGCAAATCAGAGAATCAATCAAGCCGAGAGTCATAGCCATAGCTCTGATCAACAGTCTGTGGCGGGTCTTGGAGGCATGTGGAGTGATCCTGTGCTTGCGAATCGTTGACGAACTTTCGGATCTTTTGTCAGTTATAGTAGTAAGATAAGATGTTATGTTATCAGAATCGTAGTAATTTGTTAATTATTTGGGGGCCCACTTGCAATATCCTCACAGCCCACAGGTTTAGAATCACTGTTCTGGTATGTTTTTTTCAGTTTTTTGTCAGGCCGAAAGGCATGGCGAGAGAGTATGTTTTACCCCCTGTCCGTCCGTCCGTCCGTCTGTCCGTCCGTCCGTCTGTCCGTCTGTGGACAGCTAATCTCCCGTACCGTTGGCTTGATCGCAGCGAAACTGTGCACACACACTCCCTGGATGCCAATTCAGAACCTCTGCCCCAATTTTTTCACATGGCCCTGTTATAGCGCCACCAGGAGGCTGCTTTTTTTTCACAGTACTCCTACAGATTTTGTCCAAACATCAGGCAAATCGGTATACAGTATCTCTATAGTCATTAAACGAAACAGGTCTTTCAGATTTTTCATATTCCATCCTGATTGGCTAAAAATGGCTTCCAAAATTTGCAGGACTGCTCCGTTTTGTACAAAATGCCTCAAATTATGAAAACAGCATGTAATTTCCGTGAAACTTTGCTTGCACATTCCCACTATGCCGAGGATGAAATACCACTTGAGACTTTTCTAATCAGCCTCATGGTGGCGCTATAACAGCCCGATTCGTGTTTTTACCTATAACTGCACCAATCTGTGTAAAACTTTGTATGCACACTCCCTAGAGGTCAAGGAAAAACCTTTGCCCTGCATTTTTCGCATCTGCCTTTTATAGCGCCACCAGGAGGCCGACTATGTAAAACATATTTCTTTACATTATTCCTTCCGATTTTATCCAAATCTCACGCAAATCGGTACACATGATCTCTTTAGTCATGTGATCAAGACGGATCTGAAGTTTTCAGGAGTGGCCCGTTTTGAACAAAATGCCGCAAATCATGAACGCAGCGTCCGATTGTGGTCAAACTTTGCACGCACATTCACACTATGTTGAGGAACAAATGCTACCCTTTTAATATTTGCCTGTTATAGCGCCACCAATAGGTCTAATTTAGCAAAACACATTTTTTGAACAAAATGCCTCGAATCATGAATGCATGTGTCCGATTGCCGTGCAAGGCCTAAGAAGAAATGGCACCTTTTTCACATTGGCCTATTATAGCGCCAACAGGAGGCCACAACAACCTACCTGACCTGGCGAAGACCTGTGCTCCGAGGAGCACTTTTTCTAGTTTCTCCTTCACTTGCTTTTTTTTACGGCTGCCAGTTCCTGATGTTTAATCAGATTCCCAAGCTCCAGACGTCTTAAAACTAGGCCTCTTTTACGTTTTCGTCTGTTGTCATGGCTGCCAGTTCCCACTTGATGTTGTGTGGGAGTCCTGACTGCTCCAAACCGTTCTGAAGAACTGCTAGCTTACATAAGGTCTTCAGACTAGGACCTACATGTAAGATATGTAAGATGAGCTCTGTTCCAAAGAGGATGATGCGATCTCCCACCATGCAACAGAATATGTTACCCAACAAACCCGGGCCTTTCCCCTTGGGCTCAACCTTCCTCCAGAAGGTCTTGGGATTAAATGTCCAGAGATCTTTGAACTCCCATCTCAGATCAGAGTTGTATCCACCATATATGTACAGTTCTCCATTGTAGGAAAAGGCTGCATGATTGTGACGTTGTTCTGGAAGAAGATGTGCAGAAGGTGTGCTCAGCCAACAGTTGGTCTCTGTGTCAAACACTCTGATGTTGTTGTCCTGGTGCCCATATCCCCCAAATACAAACATCTTTGTCCCGATGATGGTGGCAGAGTGAAGTGATGAAACAGATGCTGGAGTTCCTCTGGTGCTAATTAAAGACCAGACCATTGTGGTGGTGTCCAACTTGTAGATGTCATTAGTGGATTCAGTCAGCTGGTTATATCCTCCATGGATAAACATGACCTTCTCCAAGACACAGGCTGAGTGGCCGGACCTCGCCTCTGGAACAGTTCCAGAAATCTTTGGCTTGAACCATCTGTGGGCGTCGACATCAAATGCATAAAGAACGTTGTCACGGTCTCCTGTGATTTTAAACCAGTTGTTGTCCTCTTTTATCTCACAATTCACCGTCCCACCCCAGATATAGATGATATCTTCTATCAGTACAGCTGTGTGTCTGTAGCGTATGGTGGGAACATCAAGGGAACATTCTCCTCTTCCAGTTGTCACTGGGGGCAACGTCATCCAGCACAAAGTCACTGTGTTGAAGACGTGAACATCAATCTGATCCTTGTTGTAGGCCAGCCTGTTTTTGAACCCTCCAAAGGAATACACCTTGTCCTCCAATGGCCCAGCAGCACAACCATAGAAGTAGCCTGTCTGTGGTCCTCTTTTCAGAGGCACCGACCAGCACAGCATCTCTATCTCTGTATCTCTCTTTTCTTCCTTTGTGTCTCACTCTGTCCACGTCTGTCTCTTCTCTGTGTGTCTCTCTGTCAACGTATCTGTATCAGTGTCTCTGTCACCACCTTAATCAAATAATCTCTCAATATTCCTCTCGAACTCTCTAGATGTCTGCAACAGCTTATATAGGCTGACAAAGCTCTGATCTGATGTCACTCACAACACAAACTGATGTCATGCATGTGGAACAACACTGATTTGTGCAGGTGTTTTTATCTGCACACATTTGTCTTTTAACACATTGCCTGCCAAGGACGTACGTATATATAAGTCCTTTACATTTTTAAAAACTAGGGGACCAATCAAAAGGACCATATATGGACGAAAACGTTGAACCGTTTTCGTCCATATATGGATGAAAGAGGGACAGACAAAGCCTCATAGAGGGTTTACTTTTAAACAAACCACTTCCTGTTTGACCTTTCTCCCTTTCTCTCTTTCTGCCTCTATTCCCCCCAGCAGCACCATCATCACCACTACAGCCACAGTGAGGAGTACCACACGGAAAGCAGCCGGGGTTCCGACCTCTCCGACATCATGGAGGAGGACGAGGAGGACCTCTACTCTGAGATGCAGCTGGAGGAGGGCCGCAGGCGGAGCATCAACTCCCACAACACTCTCAAGGTAAACTACGGCACAACCCCCACAATGAACAACTAAGGCCTCTATGGAGGATGGCTCCATCTGTCTTTCTCACAGGCTCTACGCTCAGGCCCACCGTGGCTTTGCGTGGCTGAGCTGCACAGTCTTGCCTTAGCTAAATGACCCACCCCCCCCAAACCCAAACCACCTACCCAGCCCCATATTCAATCCCTATCACTTCTTGTTTTCATTTAAGGCTGAGTTCATGTGAATGCCTCGCATGCCGCATGTAACCATAGATAGACGATGTAACCTATAAGGGCATAATTACTGTTCTTCTGGCTTGCATTTTGATGCATTGTATTTATTGCATTGAATGAGCATTAGATTTCTTAAAACCAAAATGTCTCAACATATGTTTTTTTTTAAAGAAATATGAAGTGTGACACTGAAATTGGAGTTTTGTTGTATACAATTTGCAAAGAAAGGGTCATGGCATATCAAGTGCATATGGGAATCTCATTTAAGTGAGTACTTAAATGGAATTTGTTCACTTTTCTTTGTCTGTCCCATGTCCAAATGTATAATTTCTCTGTTTTCAATGTATGATCTTGTCATTTAGTCTTTGACTTTGTGTGGATGTATGGCCAATAGGACATTGTACTGAAAAAGTAAACATTACAATTATGTTTATTGTTCAGCTTAATATGAGAGGTTATGAGAAATGTGAATGATTTGTGTTTGTCAACTATATTTGTACAGTAGTGTTTTTGTTTTCATTGGTGTGGTTGAAACACATCAATGTTGAATCCACCTGTTTCTTTGTTGCCAACATCCACCTGTTTCTATGTTGCCATCAGTTCATCATTGTACTTGCATCCCAATTTATCGCCATCTGTATGAAAAAACTGTGGTGGAAAAAGGCCATTTAGTTTGACTAACAAATACTTGTAGTGGTAAAGGACAAATCAAATTGATATAGCTTAAGTTTAGTGTTTAGTGTTGAATTTGTGCGGGCTTATTATCTCCATTAGGAGATCGTGTGTGTGTGTGTGTGTGTGTGTGTGTGTGTGTGTGTGTGTGTGTGTGTGTGTGTGTGTGTGTGTGTGTGTGTGTGTGTGTGTGTGTGTGTGTGTGTGTGTGTGTGTGTGTGTGTGTGTGTGTGTGTGTGTGTGCGTGCGTGCGTGCGTGCGTGCGCCTCAATTCTCAAATATTTTTCAAATCGGTCAACGACAACTATAATTTTCAAACATTTATAATTGCAGTATAGCAACTACTATCAATTCATTTGATTAAAGGTGCCACTAGAGGCTAAGCATAAGCTCTTAACTGTGACAAATTCAAACAAATCCATACCAACAACTTATTGGGTTTTATACTGTTTATTAAACTTACTCGTCTCAAACCCGCCATACAAATGAACAGGTAAAAAGGAGAAACCACACCAAGGGGCTAATTTACCGGAAATGATAGTAACCAAGACAAATGTGCGTAGCCTATATAAATAAAAGAAAAACAGCACAAGCTATATGCATATTTTGGCTACTACATGGGTCATTCCAGAATTGGAGGACATTTTGGCTTTCAAATTTTTGAAAAATTAACCTTCTATTTGACACATTTCTGTTATATATTCATCAATAATAGGTACTAAACTATCAAAAGCTTGATTGGCTCAGCTCAGGCATTAAAGATATTTTTTGTATTACATGTTTTATTAATTGTTTGCCATACCTGGCGCAACCCTGTTACCAACACTCAGGAACCTGCAAAAAGTGCATTAATGTATTTTTTAAATATAATTCCTTTACCATTAGGTTAAAGAAGTAACATTCTCTCCGAATAAACATTTGATTTCAGATATGAATTTATTTCAATTAGTTTAAGCAACTTTTGAAATCTATCTTGCACAACTTTTCAATTGTGGCATGTTTCACTTTACTAATTTAAGTATTAATTTTCAAATATTTGCTCTAACCCATTATGCATATAATTACTTAAACTCTTTAAAGGACAATAGGTCAAGCCCTTATGCGTTGAGAAAGACATTTATGTTAATATTTGATTAAAATGTTAGTGGTAACAGGGTTGAAATTACAGTAACGGGGTTGAATAGCTACATTAATTCTGATTATAGATTATTTTCAACATGACAAATAAATGACCACATAATTAGTCTTTTAATAACTTTTAATAACAGAAAATGAAATATTATTTGAATAACTTTTAATATGTTTCACATGAGGATGGTTGGTACGTAGTGTGGAAACGGAAAATGGACCAGGATGCAGCAGAGCTGTTCCAGAAAATCAGGGTTTTATTTTGCAAACAGGAGACCTTTTATACCTGATCACCAGCTAACTTGAGGGAAGACTCTAACTAAGTAGTTTCACTTAGACACAGGTGGCATTGATCACACCTCAATTAGACCTAACCTGTCAAGCCTATTAAGTTAAAGGACATAACCATTTACCATAACCATGTGTACAATGCAGACAATAACACATACTGTGTTATTGTTAATAAATTAACAAAGTATTTCCTTCTGTGAAATTAATAATACAACGAGAAAATCAATATAACCAGGAAATCACATGACAACTTAAGGGGGATGAACACTCCTTCTTAAATGGTTATGTCCAGGAATTTAAGTCTGTAGACAAAGAATAGTGAAAGTGAATAGTGAAAACAAGAGCAAGAGGAATCCAAACCTTCCCCTTGCAAACATTACACAATCAATGACCTCATACCTGAATATGAATGTGATTACATGTTTGGAATTTTGGGACTGGAGAAATGAGCCTCCATGATATTTTTCACCCCTTCTCCCTTTGGCTCACACATAACCTTGAAAAATAATAAGGTTTTTCTTACCACAAAAATGCTTAATAGTGAACTGGTATGGTTGGAGGGCTATAGACTATGACTGGAGGATGCAGGCATTCTGATGTTGCATCGAGCTAGTGCATCCACCTTAGGGCTCAGTGGTCAGTCAGCAGCTTGAACTCCCTCCCCAGCAAGTAGTAGCGTAGTAGTAGTAGAATGATGACCTCTCCAATCTCGTCCTTGGTACGACTGCCTGGACGCATCCATCACTTATACAGCCCCTTCAGTCAGATCTCTCTGACAGTCTCCTCTGCTGGAACAATGGTGCTGCAGAACCTCTGTCGATAAGTCTCTTCAGTAGCATTGTATTTGTTTGGTACTGCTGTTTTGATAGCTTCATATGACTCTGACTGTTGTTGTTCATCCATGCCAGCATATGCTTCAAGGGCCCGTCTGGTCAATAAAGTGACAACCGGGGCAACCCATTTTCCCTGCCTCCACCCCCATGCACTCAAACCGCACAGAGAAGCTCTCAGCATCCTCACCTTCTCTGATGTCTGGGATTCTCAGTTCTGAAACATGAGAGGCTACAGTTCGGTTAGGTGGATTATCAGGTCTCTGATCCAGTGGCATGGGCTGTCGTGATGTCTCTGTGTCCATTGCACCAGAAGCTGTTTGGACTTGGTTACGGCCAGAACAAGATTTATTCAGTCCGTTTAGAACGACACATAAAGTTCCTCATCTCTTCCATGAAGCTAGTATCAACAGGTGGTGCCATTGGAGTACTCACTGTAGCCTCTTTTGGTCGCACCACTGGTCCTTAATCACTTGGTTTGGCGGCTACCAGAGAACAGTCAGATGGATCGGGAACAGAGATGACAACCCCTTTAACTGGAGGCCCCAACTCCATGCTCCCCTCACGCCAAACACTTTCTTGACTCCCCAGTTCAACTGGGTTCAGCCTGGTAGCCTCAGCCTCTTCCACGACCACCTGGCATCATGGTCTACTTCACAGTTGTCAAATTCATAAAGGCATACCATCCCACCACTGCCACCAAACAACTATAACTCATTTTGACTACATGGTTAAAATAAAATGAAGCAATATAGTCTGTAAAATTCAATAATGTTTAAAATACGTAGATTAACCTAAATTATAGTTTAGATTATGTAATGTTTTTAATTTAACCATAAATAATAGTGTTTTAATTCTATTAATGCAACCCTGTTAATGATGTACAACCCTGTTACTCTAATCACAGTAACAGGGCTGCAGGTAACAGGATTGCAAATCTATGCTAATGTTAGCTTTTTCTCAGGAATAGAAGCTAGCTGTTTAGATAGCTGTTAGGATTTACCAAGAGGACAAACTCACATAAGTAAATAAGTACAGATTTTTTTGTCAAGTATTTATCTTATTCTGGAAATATGCATAACAGGGTTGCGTGAGGTAGGTTGAGACATTCAAGCAAGGCTGACAATGTTATAAAAATATGAATAATAGAAGAGAGGAGATACCTTTGCTCTACCCATGCTGTTAGGAAAGTGTTTGATGATGTCACTTCTAGTGTGTCATGTGACTCACACTTTTCTTCTTCTTTTACCATGCTAAAAAGGTTAAGGTAACAGGGTTGCATGCAAGTTGTGGGACACAGGTTCCTTGCATAATAATACTTATTTAAAATATTATGTTAATTAAAAAATATGTTTGCACATCTACAAGAGACATCTATGAACAAAATAATGCAAAAGAAAGTAGATTTAGATGTCATTTTAACAGTTTTATCTGAGATTCAATTTGGTCACCAAGGGGGTGGGACAAGAGAAAAGTAGCATTTTAGGGGTACTACAGACTTATTTGGTATTTTTTTTAGATATGTTCAAACATTTTTTTCTCCATGTTGATTTAGATTTGGTCTCAGGACAAGTCAAAGTTACACGACAACTGCATTATTTAGTATTTTGTAAATGGATTATTTGACATTTCTTGGGTGGGACGTAAAATGTCCTCCAATTCTGGAATGACCCACATGCAGAGCAGTAGTTCCTAGGGAGTAGGGCCTAGGGTCCATACTATGGACTAGAACTATCCAATCACAGACAAGACATGTAAGTTTGCGTGTGCAATTTACTAGATTAACACCTAATAAAACCTTTTCAATCTTTGGCTCATTTTACAGAGTTTACAGTGCAGATGATCGGCAAAGCTTGCGCCAAAACTACTATAGCCGTAATACAGCACCGTCTTTGACATGTTGACAAGACTTGCTGAATGCTGGATTTGAAAAGAGACATGTTTTGTGGGATTTGATCAGGACATCCCTAATTTAATTTAATGTTAAATGCTATTCTCTCTCTCCCTCTCATGGAGATTGTCACACACACATTGGTGTCTTCCCCAAGATTATGCGGGCATGGTCTGCCACCTTTCAGATATAGCTGTTACTTTCCTTTTCAGTTTCAAGCACAATTGACTGTCATTCAACATAATTCCTCTCACAAAGGACATGTAAAGTGAGTGTGTGGCAGCGAAAACCTAACACTTACATCTCAAATTGCAACCGTGAAGCTGATTTAAACATAATTGCACCATAATGATGTAATGACAATCTTTTTTACATTCCTTCCCGCCATTGCCCTGTGCCTTTTCATACTCACGCACAACCGCAAAACATTGTCATCACTGGCCCCAGATGGAAAGATGTAGACAATGAATGAATGAGTGAGAGAGAAAGGGAGGAAGACAGACCATGCACAATTGGTAATCACATGACACATTCTTTCATGGCTGCATAGAAATATAACTGCATACATCATCCTTATTATGAGGGCATGCATCCTACACTACAAGCGGAGATACTTTAATTGTTTTGAAGTTTAAAAAAATGTTTTACCTTGGACTTGTCGATCCCATTGTACTACTGTTTGTAGGTGTTTCTCCTTGCTTACCTTCACATACAGTATAGTTTGTTTTTACACTTCATTTCATTGATCCACATCAAAGCTTCAGGCTTTTTGTTTGTCACCAATTCATCGACCTCAGTGTTTTGTTTGCTCCTCACCAGCAGTATGTATCTGTATGGCTGTCACTTCATTTTGCAGTATGGATAGTTTTTCCCATATGTGTGTGGGTACTGTGTACTGTCCAGACTCATGCATAGTGCTGTATTTATCGTTTATTACTCCACGGATTTCCTGTCCAGAGCATGCCATTTCCCATCATGGAATGAGACTGCATGTCTTACTGCATTGCCACAAATAACTAATTCTGTCTTTATTTTGTCTTTCCCCCAATTTATTTTTCTATTCACACACATTATTGTTTCCTACCTGTTCTAAAACCTTCAAAAACTGCACAAACCCTCCCTCAAATCTAAACCAAACGTTTTTTGACTGAATTCTGAACTATGGGAAATGTGGACATGTTGCTTCCCGGTTCTCACGGCTAAAGGCTTATTACAAGCGTCAGGATCTTGCAGAGGAGAGAGACTGCTGGGACCTCCAGAGGGAGGTGGTGAAACAGAAGTCGCTGCGTAGCAAGCGTCTCCACAGCATCCCAGAGGTGGCCGAGGAGGAGCCAGACGGCGTGGACGGCCTGGGACAGCGCCTGTGCTACGAGGACGGAGGGCGTCCGGGAACGCCCCGCTCCCAGCGGAGGAGAGATCGCATTTACGAGCAGGACCAGCACGTCTCCGCCGGTAAGAGCGTGCGCCGGCTGCAGCGCCAGTCCTCCTCGCCGCGCTTCCACGACGGCCACTATGGATACACGGCAGAGGAGCGTGGCCTGGGCCGACCAAGCCGTCAGAACACCAAGAGTCCTGACAGTGGGTTGGACTGTGGCAGCGAGGAGGAGGGCTCTTTGGGACGAGGCTACCGGGGTTACTACACCCATGGTAGCCCCGTGCGGGGGCCCATCCGCATCATCCACTGTGAGGGGCCAGTGGAGCGGCGGGCCCTGGCCATGGGTCGAAAAAGAACTCTGACACGTCAGTGTAGCATGGAGGAGGACTACTGTGACGTGCCAGTGCCTGCAGCCACGTCGGTGCACAGGGGCGATTTCAGGAACAGGGAGCACTTTGGCCCTGGGCGAGGAGCAGGGCCCAGGAGCTTCTCCAGGGAAGGAGCCCTGAGCGAGGGCAGGCTCAACGAACTGGACAGGGCCTATTACAGTCCACACAGAGAGGCTAGGGCACAGTCTATGTCCAGGCTCAACCGGGACCAGACGCTGGTGTGTGATTCAGGCTTTCTGCTGTACATTTCATCAGCAAGCAGCAGTCATTCTATTTTCTTAATGTGTTGTTTGTTTTTGTTCATGGGTATCCCCCTTTTCCTTTCATTTTCACTTATTTCTGTAAAGGTTACATTACATGTTCATGGTTGTTCTTATTTGATGTTTTATTTTGTGTGTATATTAGTTTGCTAATATACTACTTAGATTGTCGAGTGTTTTTGTGTTTTTTTTCAAGTAAAGCTTTTGATTATCTAAAGGCCATTTAACTAAGTTTTGGTTTCTCATGTCTCTGAGGGAGAAGGACAATGGCAGCTCAACTAATGGTTGTTTCTCTGCAATGCATGGGGATGTACTGTACCATTCCCCTCTTCTCCCCTGGCCTCTCCTTTTCTCCACCAGCCAACAGCTTGATGTGTCTCATCTTACTTTTAGACCTCTAGTACTGCAGCCTTATTGCTCTATGTCGCGCTGGAATCTTCTAGCAACTCTGGTCGCCTTGCATACAATAAACAACAGCAGAACTGTTCCCTTTGTGGTCTGTGCAGATTTAATTTGACTCTGCTTCAGTCCTCCAGCTGATATGCATCATATTAGGTCTATTTTCTCTTTTCCTTCTCTCGGGCTTTGAAGCAAAGAATACCCTTCTTTTGTTCACTATAGAGGCTTGCTTGCAGGGCAACCACAAATTCCTCACATGTTAAGCCTTTAGACCTACCGGTATTTATATTTAGTTGCACGCCAGTATCGCATGCCAAAAAATAGCAGATCTACAAGCTCAAAATGCGTTGCAATGTAACCCATTGTGAGCTTGTAGATCTTCTGTTTTCGGCGCACGACACTGGCGCCTAACTAAGTATAAATCAAGCTTTAGTCTGCAGTAATAGTGGCCCCCAGGCTGATACTAGAATTGCTCAGCTAACCATGTCTCATCATATTTTGTTTTGTGTCCATTCTTTTGTCCATGCTCATTTACTCTAACTCTTTCTCTCTCATCTTTGTCATTCTCTTTATCGCTTTCAGTCACTTACTTTTCTCATCAAGGTATCTGACATGCAAAGAACGAAACGAACAAAACAAATGGTCTTTAGCTAAACATCTGAACCCTGCCTAACCCCACCCCCTCCCACCCCCAATCCATGCAGTTGTGTGGGGGCTGATTTGATTTTGTTTTCTTTTGTTGATGGTCTATTGGTTTACTGTGTTTTATTTCTCTTTCCATGGGTTTATTGCTCTTATATTTTCCTCCCCTAAGGACAAATGGAAGCCACAACATTTGCTCTTATGTTTTTTTCAATTGTTTTAAGTGTTTGTTTTTAATGTTTAAATGTTTTATTTTTTTTTACAGTAAATTGGTGTTTATATAATTGCTTTGCTATTGCAGGACAAGGGAACCTGTTCTAACATATTGCTGTGTTGTCTCTTACTCTAAAGATCATTGGAAACCCGCCGTCGCACGGACGCTCGGCCGACCATCTGGACCACTCAGGGAGGAGGTCGTCGCACATCGGCGCCCCCCCTCAGCGACGGCCCATTCCCTCCATTGGTTAGTGAGGTCACGACACGAGGAGAGACGCCTCGTCCGCCTCCTGCAGGGGTCGCTGATGTTGTGTAGTGATGTGTTCCTTTGACCTGCGTGAGCCGAGCTGAACATCCCCTCTGGCACAGACAACATGAAGCTTAACCACTTAAACCCTATTTCAGTGGTTTTCAACCTCTTTCATGCCAAGGACCCCTAAATTGATATACATTTGGCCACGGACCCCCATCTGAAAATGTTTTGTGCCAGGGACCCCCAGAAGCAAAGATTTGAGTTAAAAGTGTTCCCTTTAAAATATATGTACTGAATATTCAAAGATATGCACACATTTTCAAGATTTTTCAAAAATAGCAGATCTACAAGCTCATAGCGCGGCACTCGGTGCCCCCGCTATGAGCTTGTATATTTAGCTGGGGACCCCCTGGTACCCCCCCAAGGACCACTGGTGGTCCCTGGACCACTGGTTGAAAACCACTGCCCTAGTTGACTGAGGTCCCCCAGGGCTCCATACTAGGGCCGCAAGCATCTCCCTCCACACCAAATCTCTTTGCCCGAAGATAGACGATCCACAAGCTCGCAACGCGTCACAATGTTACGCGTCACGAGCTTGTAGATCGGCTATTTTCACAGAACGTTCTCCCCCTCAGAATTAGGGTTGCTAGGGTTCATGTGGTTAAATGACTTTGTAGACCAATGTTACGCTGCAGCAGCTGTTCATCTTCATTATGAGTCAGTGTTCACACCAACTGTTCATGTGCTGTTGTTTGGCAGAGAATCGCTGTAGATACATCATTATATTGTAGATCTTATGCTTTGTCTTTGCTTTATCAGGATCCCCTGCCTTCCCTCTTGTCACAATAGTGAAAGCATTGCTGTTTTACACCAAATAACTCCAGAGTGAAACCTGTGGTATTCTGCCCCCTCCCCCCCTCCTCCCCCCAAGCCGCCTTCATTCCTTGGCCCCTCCGCATGTTTGGAAGGGGGTTACCGCAGTGCAGAGTGTGTGTTTTGGGGAATGGGGTCTCTGATGGTAACACTGTGATTGGTGTCTTCTGTAGAGATCACCATGGACAGTAACAGTGAGGGGAGTGAGGGGAACCTCTCACCTGTCAAGGAGGATGTTTACTATGGCAGTGTAGCTCGACGCAGGATATGGCCTATGTCCTCAGAGCATCAATATGGTATGTGGTGCAGCCTCATCTCCAGATGATAATTCACCTTGACAAATAACTAGGGGGGTAAAAAAAAGCAGTGGGGTAAAAAAGAAAATATTTTTGTTTTGAGTTCCTTGCAGTGATATCAATGGCGGATCCTTTATTTTCCTAGTTGTTCTGGGTTGTTGGTAGCCAATGGGTTTTGTTTTAGCTTTAGCTTAGCAGATGCCAAGCTGACGGGAGAAGACAAGATGGCCACTTTTCCCGTGGCTGGACAATGAGAATCATCCTGGCCTCCACTGTATGTTCCCTCTCCCCTTTACAGCATCTGTCCCAGGAATCCTCCACCAACCTACCCTTCCCATCCCTGCTGCCTATCAAACCCTGCTCTTCCTTCCCCTCCTGTCTCCCAGGACCATTTGCCTCTTTTTCACTATTTTCTTTTTTTTGCATGACAAGTTATTCACCAACAGTGAGAAGGAAAGTCATCATTGGATGAGTTAGTGCATTGTTGCCTTGTCAGTATCACTCCATCAGCCATTCATAAACCTGCTGCCATCAAAATCAACCTAGTGTTCTAACATGAATTTCATTCAAAAAATATTCATCATAAGCTGCATTTGTTATTGGTTCACTTTTGGTCGCAGTGCGACAGAGTTACTGAGGCCGAGTCCAGAATTCTGCCATTGAAACATTTGAGGTGGTCCATAAGAAGCATGGTTAATTGATATCAGGTTCACCCTTTCCCCTCACTGTCACTGATATCTGTAAAGCCACCAACTGCTGTGGCATTTGATTTTCTGAGTTCTCTTTGGAATGTCTCTCTATTTATTTATTCATTCATTCATTTGCTAACGACTGTTTCCAGACATGTAAAGCATGTCCCTTCTGCATTGATACTTGAATACAAACGTCATTGCCTATGCCAGGAAAGCATGCATGAGTCCAGCCTCTGTGAGATAAGGCAGTGAAACAGCAATGAACGGTAGTGCGCTGTTACAGTTTCCCTCCATTCCCTTAACATGCATGGTCATTAGTTTTCCCTTGCACCAAACGACGCGGCTTGACATGTCCTTCCTACCTTTGTCTTTGCGTCAATGTTTCTGTGTGTACACCATAGCCTAATTTATGCTTCAGTGAAAATGTGTGGTGCGATTTGTCCAACTTAACTCAACACCTTTTCAGTTGACATTTTTATTTTTGTCGAGTAACATTGCACACTTTTTTGCTAAGCATAACATAAGCTGGAGTGTAAAGTTGTTCTGTAAAGAGGAGTGTCTATCAAGCCAGAAATCAGATGTGTTTTTTCTAAGTTCTGGCACAGATATATGCTAAAGGCGTCCTGAATATGTGATCACAACACAACTGAGCTGTTGAAAGCAAAGCACATTAAACCAAAGCCACTATTATGTATCGTTTGATCTCTGGCTCTTTGTGTCTCATGTCCCTCTCCCCTGTCAGCGCTAACAAAGAGACATCGTCTGCTCCCATCAATGCCTACTGTACTACCTGCCATCATTGTAGAAGGCAGGTAGTAGCAGCAGAGGTCTCTCTTTTTCTTTCAGACGGCTATGGCGGCCGTAGCCACGGACATGGGAGGGGGCGGCGCGAACCTGAGTACTATGAGGAATCAGAACCAGAAGAACTGTGCCGTATATTTGTGGCCCTGTTTGACTATGACCCCCTGTCCATGTCCCCAAACCCGGATGCTGCTGACGAGGAGCTGCCTTTCAAAGAAGGACAGATCATAAAGGTAGGGCTTCCACACACAGACTGTCAGGGAATTTAATTTAATTTAATCTCTGTCTCTTACTGAGTAAATACTTTTAAGACTATTAACACTGGAGTGTTAAATGTATAACAACTTGAGATGGATGTGTTTCGCTATGTGGCTCTGATTGACTAAAGCCGGCATAATTTATACTTTGTTGAACAGCCATGTTGTGAGTTTTTGTTGCACTGCGACCATGTAGCTGAAGGTAGTATAGTATATGCCACTCTGTTGGCCGTTCGGTCGGTTGATCGGTCGGTCGATCTGTCTGTCTGTACAAACATTTCAAGCGCAAACTGAGAGTGAGTCACAGTTTATCTAGGATTACATGCTTGTTCCGTGGAAAATCTGTTATTTTCTTTGAGCGATACAGTTGTACGACAAAGTATAAATTGGGCTTAATTAGGAGTACCAAACAGCCACCATTTATTTTTCACCTGAAATCTGGTCTGTGTTCCTCAGGTTTTTGGGAATAAAGACACAGACGGGTTCTACAGGGCAGAGGTTCGTGATCGTGCGGGTCTGATCCCCTGTAACATGGTCTCTGAGATCCAGACGGAGGATGACGAGATGATGGACCAGCTGATCAAACAGGGTTTTCTCCCACTCAACACTCCTGTGGAGAAATTAGGTCAGAATCCCTCTCATTAGCTGAACCTCTTTCTTTCCACCCCTTTCTTTTTACTTTGCCGTTCCCCTCTACCTGGCCAGCTTTCCGCAATATGGAACTGTATTTTCCCGATAACACTCATTTCTCTTTA
Source organism: Gymnoscopelus braueri (assembly GCF_963280865.1). Lineage (NCBI taxonomy): Eukaryota > Metazoa > Chordata > Actinopteri > Myctophiformes > Myctophidae > Gymnoscopelus > Gymnoscopelus braueri. The sequence goes on along the minus strand of NC_137608.1, from coordinate 40,388,997 downwards.
TATTTACTCTTCCTTCTCAATTTAAATTTTCTTTGTCTCTACTCTCCTGTGAAGTGAACTGCGACCGTTTCAAAGATGGCCGCTCAATAAATCGCAGATCCAGAAAATCCAAGAGAGGTCTGTGTCCAGTGAAATGCTCCTCTTCCCTCAGCTTCATCCTCACTCTTTGTTTTTCCAAACTTTGCTTCAATCACTTACTTACACTTTGTGTGTGTGTGTGTGTGTGTGTGTGTGTGTGTGTGTGTGTGTGTGTGTGTGTGTGTGTGTGTGTGTGTGTGTGTGTGTGTGTGTGTGTGTGTGTGTGTGTGTGTGTGTGTGTGTGTGTGTGTGTGTGTGTGTGAGAGCATGCATGTCTGTGCCTTTAACCTTAATATGCTCATCACAATCAAAAAACATTCATTATGACCATAGGAATAGTTCGCTTTGTGAGCCAGACAATCTTGTGACCTAAGCCCAGAGTGAGATACGACCATAGACTAAACAAACTCATCATCAGCTTCATGAGGCTTGGGAATAATTGCTGTTAGTCATGTCTCAATGTTCTCAATAGGGTTTACTTATTATTTCAACTGATCACTCCTTACTCTCCCCCCTTTGTCTCTAGAGAGGAACAGGCGAAGTGGGCGTCCACACCAATTGTCTACACGCAGAATGGTGGCCCTCTATGACTATGACCCACGGGAGAGTTCTCCTAATGTTGATGTAGAGGTACTCAACTTTTTCCAGCTACAGATCTTTACTGTCTTTATAATGACATTTTCTCTCTCCATACATTCATATAAAAAGTGCCGTACACAATTTTGTCCAGTGTAGTCCCCTAATACAATGACATAAATGTGTGCTTTGGGAACACATCCTTAAGACCTATTTGGCTGAGTGCATACTGTGTACACGTGAGGTAGAGCTATGTCAAGTGAACGAGACAGAAATGTTATTTTAATTCTGCTGTCAATTTTCGCATCTTTCTATTAGACATGCATTGTTTTGTGTGTTTGTTTGTTTGTTTGTTTGTTTGTGTATTTTTGTTTAATTGGAAGGGGATTTGTTCATTTAGACCCAGGATTGGAAACAGGTCACCATGTATGAGCTTCCCACAGGGCTGGGAGGGTTACTTTTTAAATGTAACCCATTACAGATGACAGATTTTTATATTAATAGTCAGTTTTAATAGGTATTATATTACTGATTATTATATTAGTAATCTGTAAGTAATATAATATTTTGTATTACTTCATCAAAGTAATGTAAACTGATACATTTGATTACATTTTGATTACATTATAGATAAATGAAAGTTCTCAAATATAAGATCAAGGTTGTCACACTAGGCATTCTTGCTTGAGGACATAATGCTAGCTTTAAGAACACTTCCCCGACCATTACCCATTACATTAAAAAAAGAATCTAGACCTAGAGCATGGAAATATTGTTTTCGATTTTGCTATTATAATGTTTCTTATTGTGGAAAGATTTGAGTGTAACCCTTTGTAGTCTCCAGTATTTTGATTAGTAACTGTTATTCAGTCAACAACACATTTTGTTCCGTTACTGTAAGTTGCATTTAGTTTGTAATTGAATGACTTAACTCTGTTATTTCTTCATTATGTTGCTTCCCAACTCTGTGTGTGAGACTTATCTCAAAGTCAGTCTCAAAGTTATACTTTCCCATGTTGTATTGATGGCCCCATGTCCCCCTGCCGGTTTTTACTCATTGTCACCTTTGTATTGGCACTGCCACCGACAGTTTGCGGGCCACAGACTGAATGAGGAGGTGAGTGAGAGGGCGAGGAGGACGGTTACTGTCTGCTCTCTCTGTGTGTGTGTGTGTGTGTGTGTGGGTGTGTGTGTGTTTCTTCCAGTGGTGGAAAGTAACTAAGTACATTTATTCAAGTACTGTCCTTAAGTACAATTTTGAGGTACTTTTACTTTACTGGAGTATTTCCAATTTTCAATACTTTTACTTTCACTTTCTACTCCACTACACCTCAGAGGCAAATATTGCACTTTTTTACTCCACTACAATTATTTGAAAACTTAAGTTACTAGTTACTTTTAGATTTTAATTATTATTACAAAGCATACATTAACCACTTCAGCCCTATTTAAACTTTGGCTATTTGAAAATAGTCAATCTACAAGCTCACAACGTGTCACGATGCGACGCGTTGTGAGCATAATGAGTACTTTTACTTTTTGTACTTTAGGTATATTTTGATGCCAATACTTTTGTACTTTTACTCAAGTAAATCTTTATTACCGGAACCTTTACTTGCAACAGAGGTTTCTACATTGCAGTATTGATACTTTTACTTAAGTAAAGAAATGTAGTACCCTTTCCACCACTGGTTTCTTCCCTGTTGTTGGAGTCAGAGCCTTGTATTAGAGAGTTGCGTCACCTCGGGGGCAGAAAACAGCGCCGGTCCCGTGGTTCATAGGAACTCGAAATAGTGACAAACGCTCATAGACTCTAATGCATTCCGTAAACTTCCGGTTTAGGGCTTTGTCACTATTTGCCAATAGAAGGCTCTGTAGAAGACTACCCCGATGAAGTGAACAGAGGTGACGCAACTCTCCTTATATGGCTCTGGCTGGAGTGAGTGCATAGAAAAGGTGGGCTTTAGACAATTGGGCTCCAAGCCCCCCCCCGCCCCTTGCCCCTCTCTATTTCTTGTAGTCATGAACACAACCCCTCATGCATCTGCCTGAACCAGCATCTCTCCTCCTCGGTTTGGTCTTTGTGTTGAGCAGTCTCCTACAGTAAACACATGCTTGGTTTGTGTGATCTAGAGAGAGCCTCCCCACACCCCCTCACACCCCCAGTAGGAGACATGTACTCTGTGTGTTGCAATCTTGTCTTCTTCACATTTACAACATATGATGCATTTGCAGTTGCAACAGTCTGTCTGCTGAGACTGAATTGACACTTGGATTGATAATGCATCATGTTGATTTGGAGAAGGAAGCACAGTATTTGAGGGCCGCAACTATCGATTATTTTCTTTACTTTTTAGATATGAATAATAGAGAAGCAGGTTTTTTTATGCATTTATACTGTATCTATATATATATATATATGTATACAGTATATCAACGTATCCCAAAGAAAATCGAATTAATCACTTTAGCCACGTTTTACAAGTTGTTTTTCAATGTGTAGCACAACATAGTCGATCTATAAACTCACAATGCATAGTTTTGCAATGTGTTGTGAGCTTGTAGATCAGCTATTTTCACTATTTTTTAAAATTCTTTGAACATTTATGAAAATTTTGATTATTGATTATTTTATTCACATTGATAATTTTCATAATCGATTAAATCAATTAGTTCGATTAACCCCTACAAATATTTCACATAATCAAACCCTAGAAGGTGTGTTCTTCCTCAAACCCCAAGGTGCTGTGAGCAATTGAAGAAAAAAACAAACACAAAAAACAGTTCAATTATAGCTCAATGCTCTCTTTCCCTGACAGGCTGAATTGACATTCTGTGCCGGTGATGTCATAACAGTTTTTGCTGAAATAGATGAAGATGGCTTTTACTATGTGAGTATTGAGCATTTATGTTTTAAAACCTTTTAAAAAGGTTATTAACCTTTTTCATAACATGGAGGCCTGTTCCAGATCGGGAACGCACATGCGCGTTTAACATGGAGTCTATGTTTGCTATTTTATGTATATCTGTGTCAGTGTATTGTGTGTGCAAGTGAACCTACACAGTGAAATCTACATTGTTAGTTTAACTCTTGAGTAAGAATGCATCCAAATCGACCACCCATAGGATTCTCTGTGTATCGCTCTCTGTCTCTGTGTGAGTGTGTATGTCCCCCACAACAGTCCGACTGATCAACTTCAAACTTGTTACCAAGGGCCAGCTATTTTCCAAACTTTTGGAAAATGTTGGTGACATTAATTAATGTCCAAAATAGGGACACCAAGAAAGCGGTTAAACTGGCACTATATATCCTTTTCTTTCATTTTCCTCTGCGTTGGGCTTTCCAGTTGGTGTGTGCATGTGACAAGGGGATTCTTACTCATATTCTCTGTACCCCCCAGGGTGAGCTCAATGGACACAAGGGACTTGTTCCTTCCAACTTTCTAGAAGAAGTGCCTGATGATGTAGAGGTTTTTCTCACAGACACACCATCTCGATACCCCCAGGACACTCCAGCACGGATAAAGACCAAAAGGGTACATGCTCCTTCGCAGTACTAGCCCCTCTGTCATCCGTCTTACTCTCTTTTTCAGTTTCCTCTTATCTCCTTTTGGGGTTTTTTGTTTTTCCTGTGTCTGTGCTTGTGTGTGTTTCATTGCTGTAAGTACAATGGGAAGTCTGACTCTGGAGCATTGCTTTACTGTAAATACTGTAGATGTGTCAGATCTATGATAAGAAGAAAAAAAGACAACATTCTAAATACTTGACAGAGGTACTTTTATTTTTCATGTTTACTGCTGAAAGATATGCATTGTAAAAAAAACAAAAAAACAACAACAAAAAAACTGGATATACTTTATTCATAAAGCATTATTTAATGGAGGAACATGGAGGCAGAGATGGACCTGTGACTTTTTATTCATACTGTGTCTTGAAAAGAAAGGGGGGGTCTATTGACAATTTAATTTATTTTCATTTTATTTTTTGCACATGCATATTTTGCATTGTAACAGATGCTTTATGAATATTCTGTGTTCTGATCCAAAATCATTTTTAATAGAGTAAATAGTTTTAATGTACTGAAAGATCAACTATGTAGTCTATAGCTTAGCATGTTCTATATTTAAGATGCATGGATTCTCCCTGAACATTTTTATATATACATACATATATATATATAGATATATATATATATACATATATTAAAAGAAAAAGATGGCTAGTACAGTACTTTTGTATCTGCTCCTGAAAGCCTTGTTTTGTATATTGCTTTCTTGTAAAGTAGCTCACAAAACATCACCTAGCCTATGTTGCCATCAAAGAATAATTTCACATACTAAATTTTCGTAAACGTGATGTGAATCTTTGCGTTTTAACAAATAATGCAATTGTTTGATTATCAACAGGTGTCATCAGATGTTTATTTCCTTGTTTCACAATTGACATTTCTCACAGTGCAGATTATTGAAATGCCATCACCACATATATTTGTTTTTATTTCTTTCCTCCACCCGCTTGGCAAAACAGAAGAAGAGTGTTCATTTCACACCTTAAAGGCTGTGTTACCGTCACGTAAGTGAGCAACTGAGGATACCAAGATTACGCACTCCTCGTCTAATGCAGATGACATGGGTAACCTTAGTTTCTGGTATGCAACACCATACACTTATATGAAACATTTGGTGTTCTCTTGCATTTAAGGGGGCTATCTAGTTGTTTTAGACCCTTTCCTTCCTCTGTCCCTCAAAATCTTGCCTGTGCTTGTTTGTTGGAGGATAACGACCCGAGCCAATGCATTAAAGAGGAAGTACTGTATGGTATCTTCAGTTGTTTGTCTTCAGAGTGTTGTACCTGACAATGTCCGTCTCCCACACAGTCAATATTTATACTTTGTTGCATGACCGGATTGACACTTTTTTCCCCCAGAAATTGAAAACACGCCATTTTTGTCAAGCAACGCGGTCGTGTGATGAAGTATAAATTAAGCCTAATAAGTCTCTCCTGCTGTAACTCATGGTTAGCTAAAAGGCCATCTGTTGCACACCCCTCAATTACCCGCTGTAGTCAAGACATTAATGGTTAAACCTTTCCTGCTGACATCTAGACAAATACCTTCCCCTTTTCCTGAAGTGGTGCACCCTGACTCACATAATCCATAGCCTCGGAAACCCATGCATTTTTTTTTGTTACAAAAAAGAAAAGCCTGGGGGAGCGATGCACGAACGATGGTCTTGGACCTTGTTATCTCCCTACCAATCAGAGTGCAGAGGGGCGTCGCTCTAAATTTGGTGACGTCAGCGTGTTCCGTGCACAGGCCGAGGGGGGGAGGGGAGGGGAGGCGGGGACATAGATTGCTGAAGCAATAGGAAGCCACGCACAAATCCAGGCGGCTGTGTTTGGGTCCGCCCTACATAATCCATAACGGTGAGAAATTCTGATTCTACACCACTTAAACTTCTACTCAATGACGATGTCAAGAAATTTGAAATTGGCATAATTTAGCTAAAGCCTAGTATTATATCTTTATCAACAGCAGGGTGCACCTTTTCTCTCTCATTGAAGCAATGATGTAAAATGGCAGAACATTTGCTGACATGTTTACGCAGAGACGGGAAACAAACTGGAAACAACATCAAGTTACCTTGATGAAAAATGTATTGTCAAAATTTTGAAAATGTAAAGCTTTTATAATATAATCAGCTTCACATATTTATCTTATTAATGATTTGGACTTTGATATGTTACAATGGCCGAGTTCTGTCTTGTAGCTAATATTCAAAATCTTAAATCATACCGCCAAAGTGCAATTTCAAAGAGCCTTTTAGCTCATGATTACAAAAAAAGTGATATTTAGATATTAGTAGTTACTCTGTACCCCAGTTGTATGAGTGATTATATGTTTAAGAGGAAGAAAAGTGAATGTGTTATGAACATGTCTCATTTGTGCTAAATTGTAACACCGTACAACTGTATCTCTCTTGTCGTGTGAAAGGAACTTGCCCTTGCCTTGGCTTGTCATTTTGTCTGGATAGACTCTGTTGCTAATGAAGTGAGAAGATATGAGCTGTCTTGCTTATACCTGCTGTGGTGCTGTAGCTTAACTGGTGGTAGTTTGGACCAAGACTGTTCCTACATAACAGAGAGGTGGAGGGAAGGGGTTATTCCTCAGTACACAGGACAACAAAAATACAAGAATTGAGCAGTCGATGTGCGCTGCCAAGAACAGGGGAAATACAGTAGCATTGGGGGAAATGCCGAGCTATGATGGCCCTTCTGAGACAGAAAGGACCAAGTGGACGGGGTGAGTAATGACTGACGTGTTGCGACGGCTGGCTTTTTTTTTTAACAACCCTGAACTGTCCCTTACGGGTCTCCCATTAGGTTCCGTTGGAAAAATCGGGTCCGCCCAGAAGAGCTGCTTCTCCCACAGTGTGCCCACACATTCCTGGCTCGGGCCCTGCCACCATGGGGCCTGGCAGTCCCATCAGGGGCCCACTGGACATGTACTCCGAAAAGAAAAAGGGACTGCTCTCCAAAGGGAAGAAACTATTCAAAAGACTTGGCACTGCAAAATAATTTCTCGGATCTACTTGCTAAAGTATGTCATCAACTTCCTCACCATGAATATAATACTCTTTTATTGCATTTATTTTCATTCAGTGCAGCAGAATAATTACAGTGTTCAAGTGGCATCGGTCAGTGTGGCAAATGCTCTATTCTTGTACACCCATTGTATAGTAGAATTTGTATTTTGTTATTTAATTACAATACATATTTTGAATAAATTATTTCATATTCTGGTCAAGAGACCTCATGCTGTAGGCTGGAATCGAATATCTTACCTCCAAGCCTTGGGTTAGATCAAACTAGTGCTGCCGGGAGCTGCAATGAGCGAGCGGCAATTAGAAATTGCAGATTAGGCTGTGGCACTTAACAACATTTGTCCATGTAGAACATGGATGGTCTGATGCCAGGTTAAGTCCTCAGTGAGATCAATGTCTCTGTACATAACTGAGATTAAAAAGACCACAACTCAGAATGTCATGTGTCACACAAACACAGAGGGCTCATTCGAACCATGGAGTCTGTTTTGGAGTCCACAAATGATGCAAGAAAAAATACCTAATTGGGTTTTGTGGTGGTGGCAGGGGGGCTGTGCCGGCTTGAGCTCGTTCAAAACGACTGAATTTGTATTCCAAGGCGTATGAGAGTTTTGCCTGTTCTTACTTCAGCACATTCCCTCCTGACCCTTCAAAGCACATGCAAAGTGATTTGGAAATGTCAGAATGGTAATTGAAGCATGCAATACTTCAGTATACCATGGCTAATATGCAGTAATGTGATTTTAACAGTTAAGTCGACATCATAGATTCCTGTTGTACTCTCCCTACACACTTGTGATAAGAGACACAGAGACAAGAATGCTAAGTGGGGAAGTGGTCAGAATCCAACTAAATAAGCACATGCTATATGCTACAGGGTCACTAAACTGAATTCAGCATCACATTATTTACATTCAGTTGAATGGTGGTGAAATGCCTAGTATATCCAACCTCCATGTATTTGCCTTATAAATGCACAATGGTTTGTACTTTGTCAAGTGGAGTGTGCAATTGTATGCCCGGTTTTCATTCATGTTGTTGCATTACTTCACAAAATGAAATTGTCTTGGTTTTGGCAAATATACTTGTGACTTGTGATGTGCAATCTTTTATGTGACCATCATATTCTATGGAAGACCAGTGCTCACATACGTATATTTCAAATCTCAAAATGGCCCTGATGTTGTCCTTGTCCATCGTTCGTAATTCCCCACCTAAAAAAATATAAAAGAAGACACGAGATACTGTACAGTAGGTGAAAGGCAAAACATTTACCCCCTACTTAGAGATTTATGTTGCATCATTGTTCTACGGAAGATACTATAGAGGCACTTTATTTTGTCACGTGATGTACAGTAGATATAAACTTGCTGTTAGCAATGCCACATTGATGCACTTGCAAATGAGATTGACTACTCTATGAAAGAAACACTAGTGATGGTTCCACACAATCAAACCAGTTTCAGGGACAGTTGGAATAAAGTTAACAATACACATGTAATAAGCAATGTGGGTAAAGTCATGTTAACATTTTAACATTTGCTGCACTTTCTTACATTCTATTTACTTCCAACCATGCAACACATTGTTTTCTTCATTTTTGAGGAGAGGGGAGTTCACTGGGTTTCTAAGTTGCGAGGTTTGATTGTGCAACCTTAACCCTTTTATTTTGTCATAGTATTCTTAATAAGACACAAGCCTACCTCTACAGCGCCCATTTCCTTCCAAAGTCTGGTAAATCTGGAATTTATTAAGATAAGTTGATAGAAGCCAACCATCTGATTCAGTCATTAATGATTCCTCCTGTGTTTAAAATGTGCAGGATCCAAGTACTGTATGTCTGAATATACCAACACCCTAGTACATAGAGTAGTGAATGTATGAAGAAATGAAAGCCAATGTATTTATCAAAAGCTACCCAAAAGGATTGTGCAGATGTCCAAGTCTTTGTATGTGAAATGAAAACGATTTTCCACATTTTCCTTCATACTATTTTGTTCTTCATCCCATCCTCCGATCCTTAAAAAAAGATCTAGCCTATATTTTCTATATACATTTAAACTGAGACTGCCAAAAAGGAATGTATGAAAAAACATTCTGTAAAACTTTCTGTACAATTCTCAGCCAAACATGTTGAACCTACAGTGAATTGATGTACATTTTTCCTATTATGGACCATATAACTATCAGTCATTGCTTCTGTTCAGTTTGAGTGACTGTTGCTCTTTTTGTACTTTTGTCCATTTGTAAATTGTTTTTAAATGTTTATACTTGATTTTCAAACTGCCTTTTTTGTACATTTAACTTTATAATCAAACAGTGCAAGCTTTCCCCATGGTGTCTTCAATACCATAATGTTTAAAAGTCTGCAATTGTGTGCTAGCTTTATGATAAGAAATATCAGCCTATATTGATGGTTACAAATTATTGTGTGGGTGTGCATGTGCAAATTTTTTAAAGATCATAATAAATTTGATATTTTGTAATGTTTGCATGCCTATTGAATCTTTCTCTCAGAATGTCATGGAAAACAGGTCATGCCACAACACTGGAGGAAATTCACTGGGATCAGAGTTAGAAGAAGTCAGAAAAAAAACATTGTAGGCTCACTGCAGCAGCGATTACAACCGAACAATCTCTCTCTCTGTATCACACACACACACACACACACACACACACACACACACACACACACACACACACACACACACACACACACACACACACAAACACACACACAAAAATAGCCGATCTACAAGCCATACACTCTGTGCCTCACATTCATACTATACAGTCACATGCTACTAGTGGTGAAAAGTAACTAAGTACATTTACTCAAGTACTGTACGTTAGTACAATCTAAGTACTTTAGGCCTTTCAGGTGTTCCAATACACACTAATGGTGTTTATTGGTCACCCAGGCTGAGAACGATGCTACTATACCCCCCCACCTCCACACCCATACTGCCATACTGCCCCCCCCCCCCTCACCGCTCCCTCTCAACCCCCCCCCCCCCCCTATCCCATCCACTTTTTATAATATTTTTTTTTTGCTTGAAGGGAGCCCACGCAGTTTCACAAGGAACAGCATTTTTAGTTTTATAGTGATACCAATACCAATGTAGTTGGATGAAACCAAGACACAGCAACTTTGATTGATTTAGTCAATTCAATACATTTTCATTACATGGGTCTCCGCCCTAGAGGCAGGTTGTGAATCTATTAACGCAAAGGGCACAGATTATGACCGATCCTTTTCACCCATACTTACTGAAGTAAATATTGGAACCATTCTTCACAAGGCACAATTATGTTCCAAACATTTTGACACTAAAATTGCAGGGCTTTTTTCTTCTCAATTATCTTTGTTCAGGAGCTGTCTGTGTCAGCTACACACTCTCACGAGATCTAGCGACACTGACAGGATGCGAGATCTTCCTTTCACATGGGGGAACTACACCCACTTGGAAGGCTTGGGATGCAGTATCTTCGCTATTAAGGATCTTTAGTGGCACTGCAGGTGATCCTAATTGCTTTTCAAGAAGTCAAGTAGTCATGTAGTCCCTAACCTTGGTTCCCCCAACAAAATTTAAGACATCAGTTTTATGGCCTAATTTGAAAAGCAATGCTACAGCAGAGAAATGTCTCACTACTGGAGCTGTGTTGAGCTGCATGAACCAAATAAGGGTACTTGCTGAGAACCAGATTCAGAGTCTAGTACAGCTATGAATGTGACTCTACAGTGCTTCTGTTATGCTGTTACATCATGTAGAATAGAAACAAGGAATAAAAACTGACAATAAGACATGGGTAAATGCAATACATACTTTCTTTCCCTATGACATAGGGAAAGACACTTTCCCTATGTCATAGGGAAATAAACTATTAATTGGTGACTGGGTAGAGTACTGTATTGGGTAGAGAATCCCCATGCTGTCACTGGACAGAAAGTGATGTCTACTCTTTTCACCAAGTCTCCTCAGTTTGCTGCAATAAATGAAGAAATGGACCTACTCTATACACAGGACACAACTGTTAACAGGAGGCTTTATGCTCCATGCAATGTCAACAGAAACTTACAGTAACCAGAGCAATTGTAATTTAGTCAGCCAAATAATGCGTGCTACTGTAGTGTGTTTTTCATCAGGTTCAGTGTCAATCAAGAGGATTTATTTGTCACTTACTCAGACAGGTAAAAATATATATAATGCAATTAAAGGAATAATATGTGAATGAGATAGAGATAAAGTCCCGTGGGGCACTAAGGTAGCTTAGTGTCTTTACAGAATGTGATGTTAAGTGTACTGCATGTATACATTTGTATATATTGTGCAGTAACGATTTGAGATCTATACAGGATTAATTATTGTTTTTATGCTGTTTTCCCTTTATTCTTTTATCTATTAACCATGTCCACACAAAAAGGCTTGAGAGCTATTTCCATTGGGGTCCTTTAAGTGCAAATGTGTGTTTGGTGGTGGGGTGGTTAGCAAAGATATGCAGAAAATATAAACCATAATAAGTACATTCATTCATACAACACTAGATGAGGAAAAGCAAAGAACAACATGGGTAGGCTACTGTAAAAGGAACCTGTTAAACTCACTAAATTCTAGTCCAGACTGCTCTAATATACCAGCACCTCCACAGTGAAGGGCACCATGGCACTCCCACAATAACTTCAAGAGATATTTAAACCATTTAACAGTACCAATATTTGCTGACACAATACACAACCATTTACTTAAGACGGGCTAAAACAAATGCATGATGTAGGCCTATTAAAGCAATACCAAACAAATTATGATGACCCAAATTAAAAGGCTGAGCAACTTGCTCTTTTTTTCCACTTATAAAGGGTTTGTGAGAAATCTACAATATGTCCACTAGATGGAAGCAAAGCACAGTTTCAACTTTGTTTCTGTAATGAATGGCTATGTGAAACATTCCTTCAGTTGCAGAGCCAGGAAATGGAATTACTAAAAAGCAACCTGCCCGAAGTTGGTCGAAGTTCTTCACGTACGTCCAGGACATGGCATGTAAGGGTTTGATATAATTTAGTGTATTTATCAAGCAGTTTGCTCCCCGTTTTGGTATTGCTCCCACCCCCCTGCCAAGTGCCGTTCCTTCACAGGTGTTACCAATGAAGTCTCTGTTCCATTCTGGTTAAACAGTCAGGATGCTGATATTGTGCATGTTGGCTCACTGTCTGGAAACACTCTGTTCCATATAACGTTTTTTTCTACTGGCAGATTCGTCTGGTCCCTGGCTAATTCTGCTACACCAGTGGGTCTCAAAGTGTGGTCCAGGGACTCTCATGGCTCCTTGAGGGGGTTCCAAATGGGCCCTTACTGGTGTGTAACTCTGAAAGTGTTTGGTTCCATTTGAACACTCAGAGTTATGGAGGTCCTTGAAATTAAAAAGTTTGAGCACCACTGCACTAAATGGAACAGAGCCTTCATTTGTCTCATTGGTAACACCTGTGAACTGAAGGAAGTAAGGAATAGGCCGCCCAATGTCTTTTCAATATGGCTGCTGTTCATAGACCCTCACCTGTGTGGTGTTTCTAAGGTTGTTTGCTTGACTTGCCATACTGCTGACTAGTGTGTACCCTATGGTGTGTACAGGTATATGTCTGGCCTTTTTTAATGGATACATACATTTGATATCATGTGAACATAGCTAAAAGTATTAAGCTTTTACGATATAAGTGCTGTTTCATTTAGGCCTTTTTAATGCCAGCATGAAATTAACTGTAGCCTAGGCTAAACCTAAATAAAACAGACCCCTATAGCCTACTGAATAGACCTACTGATATTACCTCCTCCTTCAGCTGCAAGGTTCTATAGTTGCAAATAATATTATATTAATATTATTATATATATATCATTATGTCTTTATTATTCCTTATTTCTTTACCCTTTTCACGTCAGCCATATTGATATAAATATTATTAGGGTGTGTAACGTTACAGGATACTAATGATACTAATTAGTAATTATAGCATGCAGCACCCTGACTCTGTTTGACCTGAATGGAACAGAATCTTGATTAGTATAATTGTTTTTGTTCATACTAATCTACTTCATGCCAATATGTCTGCTGTGAAAAAGGTTTAAATGGCAACCGTTTATGGAAGGCCATTTTCTCTATCAGAATGACAATCCACCCCCCCATACAGATTTTTTTTGTCGAGATGTGTGAATAGAACTTGACTAGTCTGCACACACAGATCCTATCAAACACCTTTGGAATAAATTGGAACATAAAATGTGAGCCAAATGTGAGCCAAGCCTCCTCGTATGGTCTCGTGGCTGAATGGAAGCATAATGGGCATTGATATGCAGTTGGTCCACCCTTAAATTGCTACTATAACTTTCACCATTAGTCCATTAGTCCGAGATGTATTTCCACTAGTTGGTACTTGGTACATGCTGCTGCATTCACTGGAACAAAGGGCACTAATTAGAAAGATCGTATCTCATAGGCCTATGTCTCAAACATCACCCCATCCTCTTTCTCCTCAGCAGAATCATAACCTTCTTCTCCGTCACTGCTGGTGCAGTCGATGGACAGCATCTTCGGAGTCAGATCTGCTCGCCCACAACTCTTTGGGGATCACGGTTTGTGTTCCTTTTCTTCATCGTCCTATGTAGGCTATTCATGTGAAGGATTTCAAATGTTTTGGGTTCTGGTGGTAGTTTCTTGTCATTTGCGGGAGACTGCCTAGAATGGTCATGGTTAAGCGATTACTTGCATCTGGGACCCCATTCATCAGGATTTACTCATCTATTTATATTAGGAATAGGATCCCCATTAGCTAATGCCATGACAATAGCAAGTCCTCCTGGGGTCCGAGTCCGACACAGAATCTACAAAGGATGATAATCACTTGTATACATTAAGGCAGGGGTCTTCAAGGTTTTTCAGGCCAAGGACCCCCTAGCTGAGAGAGATGAAGCGGGGACCGATCCCCCACTATACATTGTATACAACTTTGTTGCAGATTCAACTTTTTCATAGATTTCATAGATAGCTTCATAGACTTGTTTGACAGCACTGTCATCAGTGTGTTGGATTCATGTTTAATGTGTATTTTTCAGACATTTAACCACTTAAGCCGTCAATAGTTGGTAAACTTGACCTTTCACTCTGTACTTAGTCTGCTCTTTTTTCCCTCTACACCAAACCTCTTTGCCGAAAATAGCCGATCTACTGCATCTGCGAGGCGTTGTGAGCTTGTTGATTGGCTATTTTTGGCTTAAGTTCTCCTCAGAATAGGGATGCTAGGGTTCAAGTGGTTAATGTAAAGACAATTATCCTATCACAAAGATTTGGCGGCCCCCCTGTAGTAACTCTGAGGACCTCCTAGGGGTCCCGGACTCCCTGTTGAAGACCCCTGCATTAAGGTGTTACAACATTGCCACCAACCTAAGTAAATAGACTATATAAAATAAAACAATACTTATCATGCATTAAATAAAATGTTGTTGTTCTCTTGCAAGTGGCTCTCATATTTGATTCAATACTATGTTTTGGTGTGTAAGGGGTTTCAACCTGTAATGGCTCTGTAAATTATGGTGTAATTGAATAGATTTGTCCCGGGTCTAGGCGGTAAAAGTTAACCCGAGTTGGCTTGCCTAGTCTGATAATGCTAACTTGGTCATAAAAGTATTGTGAGTTCTTGAAAAGTAAGACATTGCTGAACAAAAAAAAACGTATTCTCTTTAGAACTTTTTTGTTCAACACAAAGCCATGAGATTAAGGCTGTCAAGATTCTGACAGTTTATTGACGATTAATTGTCTTTCAAATAATTGCGATTAACGATTTAATTGTGTTTCTGTCGTTTTGACATTGGAACATTATGAATACAAATTACATTTCTGTTTGGCCTTGAGGCTTCGTAAATAAAAGGTGCACGGGGAAGATATGACAAATAATAACATACATATTTTGATAACTTTATACTTTAAAACATGAATAGTGGAAATAGCCGATCTACAAGCTCAAAACGCATCACATGGTGACGTGTTTTGAGCTTGTAGAGCTGCTATTTCCTCCATGTTTTGAAATTGCAGACCTGCTGTTTCCTCTCTATGTTTGGAAATATATGAACCTTTGGAAATGATTATGGCGATTAGACGATTATGTATTGTGTATTGTGTATCCTTACGGTCCATTTGTAAATTAGCTAAATTACATTTAATAACATTTTATAATGAACCACTAATTACTTCATGCTGCTGTTCCCCTCCTTTACTATTGTGAAACGATTAGATGGCTTGACTTCATATCCATTCTATCAGGTCTTCAGGCCAGGGTGTTGCTCTTGTAACTAAGCCCATGAGCTTTTAGGGGAAACTGAGTTTTCTTTTCATGATGCCGCTGCATATTGTCAGTGCTGGAGTAATTTCTCTTGTATTCTCCAACTGCACGTTGATTAACCCATCAAGACCTGTTCTCAAGCAAAATGTCATGTATTTTGGCCACGGACCCCCCACCTCGAAATATTTACCACCCAGAAGCAAAGATTTGCGTTGCAAAATATTCGCTTTAAACAAATTATATTCAAAGATGTGCACAAAATTTCAAGATTTTTCAAAAATCGCAGATCTACAAGCTCGTAGCGCGGCACTCGGTGCAGCGCTATGAGCTTGTAGATCTGCTATTTTTGAATAGCCAAAGAAATCTAAAATGACACAGATGGATGCTTTCCCGGTCTTACTGGATTATGCCAGTGGTTCTTAAACTTTTTCATGTCAAAGACTCCAGAATTGATTTGGCCGTGGACCCCCATTTGAAAAGATCTTGCACCAGGGACTGCCATAAGAGAAGATTTGTAGGCGCATACTGTATATAATGAAGGCCACATAAATACTATTTGGTCAATTACCCACTGAGTATTCTGGCTTCCGTAAATCATAAACAGACAAAGTCTTGGGTATCATTCATTAGTACCTTTGATTTCAGTGATTGTACATCCAGCATATAATCTGTTACTGTAAGGCCATTAAACCAAAAATAATTGTATTCATATGCAATGCTATCTGCTAAAAAACAACAAAGGCTAAAAGCTTTGAAAAATTGTTAAAATACAAATAAAAGTATAAAAAGCTGGACAGAGTCGGCTGTATGCTGAGCGGTGTGAGGCTGAGAAAGGTGCCCCCCTGCCAGGGACGGTGATCAATGCGCTTCAGGCTTCAATCCGTCCCTGTAGCGTTGAACCCACACTAACACTAATCAAGCACCGTGAGATGCAAAGCCCACAAAATGATTCTGGATGGTATTCATAGACATTCAGCTTGATTTCCAAAACAAGCCTTCAAGAAATACAGGGCTCCCATGAAGACTTCCAACTTGATTGCACGGCTGGAACAATAGGGCATTCTGAACTGATGTTCGTTAGCCGGTTAGATGATAATTAACCTGCTGTGGATTGTAACATGCTCTGTGGAACATAGGCATAAGATAGGTCAAAATCTAGTACTGTATGTGGTTGGACAACAACATTTTCCATTAATATGTATTTTTTGCCATGTATGATCTGAAAGGCCGGATGATCTTTCATTTGAAATAACGCATAGAGGATTCCACATAGTCTCGGTGGCGGCCAATCAGATTGTTGAATGTGACAGGTTAGCAACCAGTTAACCATTTTAGAACTCCTAAATACCTCGTAGCGTGAGGCAGCTTGATGCACACACCGTGCTGCGCAGTCCCTGGTGCTGAATGGAGAGGAGGATATAGCTTTTGGTTTTCCTAGTTGTCTCTTTATCAGCTACAGCAAAGTTAGTTTTTTTTAAACGAGCCATCTTGCTGGTTTCTATATATAGAATGCAAAGCACTGTCATCCATGCAAGCTTGAAAGATCGCTTCCTCGCCTGCAGGAATATGTCATGCCAAGATCATTAGTGTGATCTTAGCCTACTCTTGAAAGAATATCCTGATGGAAGTGATATATTTTACAATTCTTTGTTGTATAATAAAGTTTTGGTCAACAAGAGGGGAGTGAGAGAGGTGCGTGCCAGCATAAAGAGAGACAATTCAATCGTCATCGTACAAGTCCATTCGTGTTGTCTCCTCTCTGTTCCTTATTGACAGCTTGCTGATGGGTTACTATAGTAACTGCATTGTTTTTGTTCCCAATGCTGATTGAGTTCCCGTTCTCTCAAGACTGCAGACTCCTGCAGGCTACTGCCACCTCCTGGCATGGAGATTATTGTCTCCGCCAGGCCGAAAGGCATGGCGAGAGATTATGTTTTGCCCCCTGTCTGTCTGTCCGTCCGTCCGTCCGTCCGTCCGTGTGTGTGTGTGTGTGTGTGTGTGTGTGTGTCCGTCCTTCTGTCTGCGACCAGCTAATCTCTGCCACAGTTGACCCGGTCGCTGTGAAACTGCGCACACACACTCCCTGGATGCCACAGCAGAACCTCTGCCCCACATTTTTCAGATTAGCCTGTCATAGCGCCACCATGAGGCCGACTTTTGCTAAACAATTTTTTTGCTCTTACTCCTTCAGATTCTGTCCAAAAAACACGCAAATCGGTACACACTATCTCCATAGCCATGTGATCAACACGGATCAGTCTGATTTTCCATATTCCATCCTGATTGGCTAAAATTGGCATCCAAAGTTTGCAGGATTGGTTCATTTCGAACAAAATGCCTCAAATCATGAACGCAGCATGCGATTTGCGTGAAATTTTCCACGTAGATTCCCACTTGGCCCAGGAAGAAATGCCACTTGAAAACGTTCAAATCAACCTCATGGTGGCGCTATAACAGGCCGATTCACGTTTTTAGCTATAACTGCATCGATCTGCGTGAAACTTCGCACGCACACTCCCTAGAGGCCAAGGAAAAACATTTGCACTGCATTTTTCACATATTTCTTTTAGAGCGCCACCAGGAGGCTGAGTTTTGTAAAACAATTTTTGCTCTTACTCCTTCAGATTCTGTCCAAAAATCACGCAAATCGGTACACAGTATCTCTATAGTCATGTTTTCAAGATGGATGTGTCCGATATTTCATATTCCATCCTACTTGGCTAACATTGGCTTCCAAAGTTTGCATGATAGCTCCGTTTTCAACAAAAGTCCTCAAATCATGAACGCAGTGTACGATTTCCGTGAAATTTTTATATTTGATATTTTTGTCACGGTCATACAAAATTAGGGGTCAAATATTTTACACATAGGCCTAGCCCTAAATATAGTGGACTCCTAATGCGCCATAGAGTCTACGCCAATGCCAATGTGCTGCACATTCTTTAATTATTTGCATGAATTAAATCAGTGTCCTCCTACCTATTCTGAAGAAAACCTGGAGACTGGCAAGTCAGCCACTGTATACTGGTTGTATACCTGCACGATGGCATCAGGGCAGCATGGTCCAAGTCTATTACGTGTTTGGGATTTCAATAATTAGGTCTTATCAGTGCAGTCAGTTCTTTCATTGCACATAATATGAACAAAATAAGAACATTACGTTACATTACATTATTTTTATATACGGTATGTATATGTATATATGTATATATATAACTATTTTATTATTTAACAAAATGTCCTTGCATTTTTTTCTTTACAAGGACACTTTTTTTTTTTTTTTTACCCCTGATATTGGGTGACGATGATGACAGTGGTGTGACTACATTCACATCACTGACCACGATCATGGTCATGATCATGGTCGCCATTGTCTCTGAGTCATCTGAGGCGAGTATGACATTGTCCTACTTACATGGAGTTGAATTAAATGAAAAATGTCCAGATGAAACGAGGCTTTGAAGTGACTGAATAATGATGGAAAGAGGCAATTTAGCAGCATTTGACATGGTGCTTTAACTTGCGTGTAAGAGATATATGATGACATACCTCCTGTGCAATAACTCCAGCTGTTACAGAACATGTTATGCTTAATCTATACAGCGTTGTATGACAAAGTATAAATTGAGTGTTAGACTAAATTCTAGATGTTTGAATCAACTTAGCTGATTGTCAGAGGAGCTGAGAAGTTACAATGACACTGCTGATGGCTCTCTGGGCTGTGTGATGGACACCATGTACTTTTGCGATTTCAAAGCTTTCTATGGCCTAATTTTCAATTTGTCGCATGACATTGTCACTCGCCCCAAAAGAACAGATTTTCTGTCAAGACCTTTTCAAGGTCGACACAGTAAAACCTGGAGTGATAATTTAACTCTGAAGATAAAATGCACCCACTATGAAGTTTGTTAAGATTTGGCAAATACTATTTCCTCTGAGTTTTATAATAAAACCCTTTCTTGGCCAAAGGCTGTGACTCAAATCATTTTCACTGACTCAAATCATAGCGACTATTTGTTGAAGGTTGTTTTGTGAAGAGACATGGCAAGGGTAGAACCATTTACAAATATTTCTAGTATTTGTATATGAAACTGAAACTCACATCTGGTTACTAAAGCTGCCAGGGAGAGAGAAGCTAAACTAAATGGTGGTTTATGTTCAGTGTTATTAACCCACCAAATGCATGTTTTTTTGTCATTTTCTTTGTACTCGTTTTCTATTGAAACAATGTTACAAAAAACTATAAAATCTCTGTACATCTGTTCGTACGTCTGTAGTTCACGTATTTCGAGAACCGTCTGACCGACTGGCTTCATAAAACTAGGTGTGCGGGTCACCGACGACTCGAGGGAGTTGATCGGATAGGCGGTTGTCCGGAACCACTGATCCAACTGATACGCCCAAATATAGGCATAATGGAGACCAGATCAGGTACAACAGGTACTCTGGCAATGGGTACAACGTGTTTGCATAAGCGGGTGGGGCATGCATTGTTCCCGACTTGCATCGTTCCTAAGTAGGCCAGTGGTCTAGTTAAAAAGAAATTCACACGATAGAAGCATTTCATTTTATTTTTTATTTAACCTTTTTTAATTTATCTTGTGTTTGGCGAAAAGCTTGGCGTGCTCAATATCAACCAGACCAGTTGTGGTTGTTTTCTTGGGTTAGCTCAAACTTTTTCATGTCAAGGACCCCCAAAATGATATGTATTTGGCCGCGGACCCCCATCTCAGAATATTTTGTTCCAGGGACCCCCAGAAGCAAAGATTTTTTTCGATTAAAAAAATATATACAGTATATGCAAAGGTTTGCACACATTTTCACGATTTTTCAATTTTAGCAGGTCTACAAGCTCATAGCGCGGAATAGCCAAAATATAAAAGGTTAAAGTGGTTAAAATTATTGCGATGTTATATTGACACATTTTGCCGGGGACCCCCTGGAACCCCCCCTCCCCCCCAAGGACCCCTGGGGACCCCACTTTGAGAACCAATGGGTTAGAGGTTTGAGAGACACCCATGCAGTGTCCTGTGCTGAGGCTGGTCTCCCCCAGAGCCTGCCTCAGAGAGGAGGATGCCATGTGATCTGAAAAGTCAGCAAAGGGCTGGTCCACAGCTGGGCTGCAGGGGGAACAGAGAGCAGAGACGCGTAGCAACACCCTCCTGCTGGGTGAAGCCAGAGAGGCAGGACTCACACTGCCTGCCTGCCTCTGAATCTGCAGTACACATCTCTCCTGAAATGGGAGAAGACAGGAATCTTCCCTTCTACTTTTTTTTCCCACCCTCGCACACGATTACAGATGCAGCAGTTGCTATTTTGGGATCTCGTTTAGGTTTTTCCTCGCTATTCAGTGCTCACTACAATGACAATTTTCAGCCATTTTGATTTCTCCACAGTGAAGATTACAATGTCTCGTCCCAAGCCAAGTCACAATCTATCCTCTCTCTGGCGGATTCTGGCCGAAAACCTCCTCACAACAGGGAAGAGCCAGATTTTCATTTCCACAAAAGATTAAGTTGCCCCTCTGCATCATTGAAACTGTCTGGGGGTTTTGAAGTTGAGATTTCTGTGGTTATACCTCTCTTTGTCCAAAGCATAGGCTTGAACAAAGGTGCAGTGAAGCATCATGTGGCAAAGGATCTAATAAGCACGAGGGGAGGAATAAAGCACAGGGAAGTGAGCTTCAAAGGCAGCCAAGCACAGCATGACTGGCATGGCTCTGAACTCCCAACCTAAGACACTCAGCACGCTCTTCAGCAGCCCCCACCCCCCAATCCCTTTAGTCCGGTGCCGGGCAGTAATTAAAACCATCATCCCCACTGCCTTGGTTTCTCATTAGCCACAGGACCATGGGCTTTCATGCACTGCCTGCAAGTCCCAAAATATCACTGCTTCCACACTAACAAAGGGGCATCCCACACCACCAAATGACACATTTTGATATGAATCAAATGGAACATAATAATTATTTAAATCTGAAGCATTAGCAAAGCACAGGAAAACTGCCTATTGGTAGATAAGTACAGTATTATTCACTGTAGTTTGACTGAGTCTCAAGGGGAATTAACCTCATAAAATACAAAATACAGTAAATGCAAAAGAATAAACCCAGTTTTGTAACACACAGCTATGACCATGAAAGTCAGAACAAAATGAACAAACATAAAACTTTTTTATATAAGTTCAATGTCCTCAGTTTGTTTACGTCTCTTAAAATAATTGGGACAAACTGGTACATTTGAAGCTTATTTGCTCACAGTATCAAAGGGAGCATTGGAAACAGGGTAGTATTAGTTGCTGTGGTCAGATTTAGTACTTTGGCTCTAGATAAAAAGGAACTTTCTTCCCATGTTTAATTCAGTATGGCATGACTTACTCATGTAATACACTGGACTCTGAAGGCAATCGGTAACGAATTCTGTACACTGTGGAGAGAAATTAATGTGATGTACCTCACTCAGCACAGAGTTGAAGGACACCCACATGAAAGCAAAATCTGTTTCTCGGATAGGTTCAAGTTGTTGCTGATTTGACTTTTTTTTTTCAAATCAGTTCTACTCCAATACTGTAGCAAAGCAAACCTTAATCCCTCCAATGCTATTAACCCACTTGGCACCACTGCCAAGATTTCAACGCTTTGAAAAGAGAGCAATGAAATACTGTGAATTATACTGTAAAACCGGTCCATTTGGTTACATTTGTATACTCTCAGATTTACAAATGCATACGTTAACACTGAAGACGTTGCTGTGTAGTTTTGGCACAAGAATCACGAGAGGTCGGCCTAGCTCAGTGTAAAAACAGGCAAAACGGTGATCTATGATTTTATACTACAGATTTATACCGGTGTTTCCTCACAGAAGTCATGATGTCAGAGACTGTTCACGCCCCTTTTAGAGGGGAGCATAAAAAAGTCACGATAACTATCACGTTATTACTAAAAAACTGCCTGGCACTGAAATAAGAGATAATTTTTTTCTGAATTCATAAAAATATTCTATAGTCATCTAATGGGCAGTTTTAGAAGAAGTAGAGTAGTGAAATACCCTGTTGGCCCCACCCAAACATAAGGCAGAATTAATCTGTTCCCAAAGCGTGCGGTTACATACCCTTCACAAACATCCCAAGCACTCCTCCCCCTAGTGTGTGTCTGTGTGTGTGTATGTGTGCGTTCATATTTGGGAGGATATTTGAAATGGGGTTCGCCTGTGTTCATTCTCATGAGAATCCTCTGATCTTTCAATGACACAAAGACTTGTGCAAGATGAGGATGAGCTCTCATCCTTTGTCAACACTTACTCTGAATCCAAGGCCCTTTAATAATGGCAGCACATTGTTTATATGAGTGTTTGCTTGAAAGGCCTCAATGCCCCCCACACACACACAAAAAAAACATTATAGACTCAGTCCCCATTTCCTCCTCAATGCCATTATAAGTTTGATGAAATTAAAATCCTACCACAAGCTGGTTCTCTGCCAAATTTGGCTAACTGACTCTCTCCCGCTCTGTTTCTTTGGGAAGCCTTTGATGTCAGCAGGGGGGCTTTTGCACTCGTGGTGATGGTAACGAATGATACTTTAAGCGATTCTTTTTTATCCAGCAAGCTTAATGAAAGATTAATGGGTCTGATATTTTCCCTTGTTTATGTTTTATTTAAAAAGTGAGCCATGGTCCTTGGAACCTGATGATAACTCCTTGGTAATGATTTCGTGGATCATGAGGGCGACTATGTTGTCTATGTCTTTGGCTCTCAAACACAATGGATCGACTTCTCTGCCACATTATCTGTACATGAAGAGTGTTGACCTTGAAGTACTGATGCTATCGAGACATGTTCATTTCCATATGTCCTCATTCGGCGGACCCTAATCTCCCTCTTTTCATTCTTTTTTGTACCTCAAAGGATAATGTGGTGCGGATCTTCCACTTGTGTTGCTTTTTGAATATTAATTAACCTATATTAATTAGGCTACATATATAGGTTAATACGATGGTGAAAAAAGAATTATACATTTTTGTCTCAGGACGGCCAAAAGCTGGAAACTGTTTTCGCCCCTGTCCGTCCGACAGTGTGACTGTGAGGAGCTAATCTCCGGCAATGTTGGACCGATCGGTATTAAACTTTGCACGTACACTCCCAGTTGACCAAGGACATTCCAATCGGCCTCATGGTAGCCCTATAACAGGGCCCTTACCCTGATGGCCTATAACTCTTGAACCATAGGTCGTACAGTAAAAAAATAAAATAAATAATGATTTTATGATTCCTTAGTTCATGGCACAACTCCCTATAGCAGTGGCGGCCATTTTGTGGTGCTACAGATAGAAAACCCATAAAGGTTTCCCAACCAAAGAGATTTCTGAAAATATTTAAATAAATTATTTTAAGCCTGGAACCAAGCCATCCAGGCTCCTCGTCAATCATGACCATAAAAATTTGATTCTGTGTCAAAAAATATGAACTAAACATAGTATAGAATATAATTAAATATTCAAATATATTTTTTTGACACAGAATCAAATGTTGATCATGATTATGCTCGAACTTGACACCAAGCTCAGGAACCCCAGCCTATGCAGCTGGATCCTGGACTCTCTGTCAGAATGACGACAAGTGGTGAGGATGGGATCTAAAACGTCGTCCTCCCTGACCCTCAACACAGGAGCCCCTTAGGGGTGTGTTCTGAGTCCCCTTCTCTACTCCCTGTACACCTACGACTGCATGATCAAGCAGAGCTTCAACTCATAGTGGTCAAGTTCACTGACAACACTACAGTGATAGAGGCCTGATCACAGACGGTGATGAGACAGCCTATACAGGTACAGGAGAGAACCTGTCACAATGGTGCCAGGAGAACAACCTGGCTCTCAATGTCGACAAGACCTAAGAGTTGATTGTGGACTACAGGAAGCCAAGCAGAGAGCGCACATGCTGCAGTAGAGAGGGTTAGCGAGTTAAAATTCCTGGGAGTGCACATGACTGAGAAACTCACATGGGATGTACACACTGAACAGGTGGTGAAAAATGTCCAACAATGCAGATTGATAGGTATTTATTATAGGTAGACATGGACCAGCATGGAAGCTTGTCGTGTTATTTATTATTGATGGAGAAGGGGTGGGTGCAATAAGTTATGCTTCTTCTCACTCCTTTTCGAATATGCATTTTTCAAATTTTACTGTTATTCTGTTTTTTTTGCTCTCATTTCTTATATTGTTTTTAAAATTGCCTTATTCGACATAAACTATTCAATTCAAGTTTGTCATGGCCCGCAAAGTCCACCAAGAGCATCCAGACCGGTTGCTTCACTGCCTGGTATGGGAACTGTACTGACCTCAATCGTATGGTATGGCAATGCAATGGGGCGACGTTCCCTCCATCCAAGACCTATACGATGAACGCTGTGTGAGCAAAGATCGCAGAATCACGAAATATCATAGTCAGCCCAACCATGGGCTGTTTCAGATGATGCCACATGGAAAATGGTAGCCACAGGGCAGTAGGCAAAAGAGCTTCTTCCCCAGGACAATCAGACACCGGCCTGACCGAACTAACCAAATTAAAGCTTGAGAAATGCTAATATCCCCCAACACCCACCAAACCCCCAATCCCTGAAAGCCCTCCCAAGCACGTGGGAATAATAATGCCAAAGAACAATGACATAGGTCACTTGTACTTTTACAGCATCCCAAACACTGACAAAAGTGTACAGTTAGGTGTAGAGTGACTTTGTCTCTAGTTGCTCCAATGCTACTGGCTACTTTTGTGTACTGTATATATTGTATAGATGTTTGCTTTTCTTTTCACGTATCATATTTAGTTTTATGTTATCATTGTTACTTAATTTTGACTATCATGTACCTTAATATATGACGTCCACTGTGTTCAAAACGAATCGGTGCATGTGACTTTTGATAACAAAGGGATCACGTAAAGAAATGCAAAATAACTTTGAAAATAGTTTATTGATGCAGCTTGACAACGGATGTTTCAGCCATTCATTCACATTATGTGTCCACCCAATACAGCTTGTGACAAAGTCTACTTCTTCAATCCCTGGTAGGATTGGGACATGCCAAATCAAAGGCTTGTGACGTTCCCCTCTGAGCGAGTCAGCAGAAATAGGAGTGCTATCGGTTCATATCAGCGGTCACCACCATTATTTCCAGTGGGCTGGTGTGCTCCTTTAATAATGTGCACAGAGCAAAGGTGTGTGTGTGGCATGCACTGGCACCCAGTAGGTAAGTGAAAGACCCTGTCAGGCTCCCACAACTAGGTGATGTTCTGAGCACTCATACAGTACGTAGGGTAGAGAAAGCATGAGAGAGAAAGACAATTGAAGGACAGAGAGAGGAACAGTATAAGTAAATGTCGATATCGATATATCGATACGGTCTTACCGTCTTAGTGTAATCACAGATTAAATGTACACATGGTAGGCATGAACGTGGCAAAATCCTGGCAGTGTTTTGTGCTACGTTCATGAAATTTAGCTAGTGCTATGACAATTGTCCACATGAAACCGTTATATAACAGCTAATACAGGGAAGTTAACAGAAACTGCATATTTCTTTTTACTGTAAACTGCGGCAACTGTAGCTGCAGACAGTTTTGTAAAGAATGGCTGGAGATATTATCAGCTTCCTTTTTGGAGAATTGCCAAACATGTTAGCAACACATTTTATTGCTTTGTTTTTTTTTTGTTTTGTTTATGTTACCGGACTCAGACCTATCTGGGTCGGCAGCAAATGATACACAGGCAAGGATGCACTGTGGCTCTGTGAATCATTGAGGAGCAGGATACGTTACTTGTTGCTTGCTCAACCTTTGGTGGCATCTACCTATTTATGGCTCAGCCAGCAGCGATTTATTAGCGATTTATTACTGAGCTGCACATGTGTGGGGCTAAGAGAGGAGTGCATGAGCCCCATCTACTGACTGTGTGGTCTGAATATATGGGATCAAATAATTGTGATTGCCCCTCCTATCTACTGTACCTCCAGCCTCCTCATGTGCATCCCTTAGACTCTTAACATGAAAATGAACTTCACCGCCAAAGCCTCTAAGGCTTAGAGGCTGTAGTTCATTTTCAAAGGTAGCAGCTGGAGCAAAGTACATTACAACAGATGATTCGACAACTTTACTGACAGATAGATACACAAGGGCACACTGGGGACATCTGGAGGACAGGTAGGGAAGCACAGGGCAAGGTCACGTGGTGGCACAGGAGGAGACCGGAGATATAGCAGACAGGAAGGGCAGTCACAGCCGTGATGGTACCAGTACCGGTCATCCTGAACAGAACACTTATTTAATGCAACACATTCTCCTAAAAGTCTCCCAGGTTATCTGTCCGTAGTAGCTAAATTGCACAAACATCTGCAAGCTGCAAGACAAGCAGCCCTGTTAACATGAGCTCTGTGACTTCCAATACAGTTTTCTGTGTTTTCCAAATACAGCAGACAGCTGGCAACTGTGGTCCAAAAATAAACAGCTCAAAAGAAAACTGACTCATAATAAGTGATTATTACAAAGAAAGTCAGAATGAGAGAAAGAAAGACATTTTATGACAGTATGTAGAAGGGAACAGTGCGTACTGTTCCCTCTCTGTCTCTCTTTCTCCCTGTTTTCCTCTCCCTTTCTGTGTCTTGGCATGCTGGGAATGGGGTGTGAGTGACTGGAGCGTGGCAGTGGTGAGATTTTCCAAATGTTCCTTTATTTTCCACTGGCGAGGTCCTTTTCAGAATGAATATTGTTCTTCTGTCTGTTAGAGGCCATGTCCACAGAAAGCGTTTTTGTAGCTGCCAACACCATTCTGCCATGTAGCTATTTCTATGGTAAAGATGCATTTGGAGCGCTCCTCTTCCCAGCGTGGTGCATTGTGTTTTCTGCCTACCAGTGACATCATCAGTAGGCAGTAAAAAATAAATAAATGCAAACCTTTTATTTTTATTGATACTAAGCACAATGGCGACAATGGCATCATGCTAACATTCCAGGATGAGAAAGGCTGTAGTTTCCATTAAATTGGAATCCCTGCTGATGGTGTCATTGGTATAGGCAGGTTTCTGAATTGTCCAGTCCGCCTCTGAGACACAGAGTGAGTAGAATGAGCATTAGTAAGGCCCAATTATATGAAGATTAGGTTGAAAATGGGTGAAGGGCTCCTTTAAAGGAGTACTAAACCCTTTTCCTTTAGCCAAATCCCAATACTCAGATGTATGTGCATGTATGCCTCCTCGCATCCTCCATCCTCCAGCATGGCTGTGTTTTGGTGAAATTGGTGACCTGCCGAAATATGTGACCATCTTGTGGACTTCACATAACGGTGGTGTCCACATAAATCTAAACGTGAATCACTGCTGCTTGTTAATTAACCCATTAAGACCTGAGATATGCGATTCTACAAATCATAACAGTTTTCTGAAACACTTATGTTGCTATAATATCAGTGGTGCTCACTTTTTTTCATGCCAATGATCCCCCAAATTATATGTATTTGGCCGCGGACCCCCATCTGAAAATGTTTTGTTCCAGGGACCCCCAGAAGCAAAGAAAAAAGGTGCCACGCTATGAGCTTGTATATCTGCTATTTTTGAATAGCCAAAGTATAAAATAATGGTTTAAGTGGTTACACAGATGCGTTCCCAGTTTTAATAGGTTAATGGGGTTCAAATAGAGGTATTTAGGCCACGTATTGCAAGACCTCAATGTATGGATGCACGGAGCATTGGTGCTGTCAATGTTCCAGAGCTTACTGCAGTCCAACGTAGGGCAGTGGAGTTCTTTTCAGAGCTCAACCAGAGAGAACATAGAGCAGGGATTCTCAACCTTTTTTTAATATCAAGGACCCCCAGTATTAAATGCATTAGGCCACGTTTTTAATTATTATCTGGGACCCCAATCTACAGTGTAAAATCTGTGTTACTTTATTTAACACGGAGAGTGTACAAATAGAACCAAATTCGACTCTCTTGTAGAAGTTGTTCTTGAAGTGAATGATTAAGAACTGTTTTAATTGGTGCGTGTCTATGATTTTGGGTCCATTTGGTTCCATTTGTACAGTCTCAGAGTTACAGATGCTTATGGGCCCATTTTGGTTCCTAAATCCTAACCTATCAATCATTGACGTAGCTGGTGACCCCCAGGAACCCCTTTAAAAACCACTGGGGGTCCTCGGACCCCACGTTGAGAACCAGTGACAGAGTAGGCGGAGGTCACAAGAGCTTCCAAATGAACAGTTCATGCCAGCGAGGGTCTGTTTTTTTGCTCTCTCTGCTCATTGACAGTTTAGGCAGGCGTGTCAAACTTATTTTAGGTCACAGGCTGAACTGGGCAAAATGCAACTTCATGCGGGCCGGGCCGGACCACTTGTGCACATGCACGCGTAGTCGTGTATGCACCTCTGCATTGCCTTTGTGTTTCAACCTGTTCTCATATGTTTCAGTCTCTGCTAGCCTATGTTTCACTTTACAAATTTAATTTAATTTGTAGAAGATTGCCTAGCAATCATTTCTCTTATGATCAGTGTTAACTTATAGGCAATAAGAAAGTGAGTGAGACACTAAGAAACGATCCTATTTTAGCTGTATTGATAGCCCCTAGAGAGTAAAATGCTTTAGTTTTTGTTCCTCAACATTGTAGCAGGAATAATGACAACCATAACAAAGAAATAATGAGGAATAGTAACAATAGTAAGGGCTGCGCATTGTCACCTATCCTGTTTGTGGTATTCATGTACAGGATCTCGAGACGCAGTTGTGGAGGAGAGGGTATTGCAGTCGCTGTACCGCACTGTTGTGACGAAAAGAGAGCTAACCCAGAAGGCAAAGCTCTCGACATACCGAGCTATCTTCGTTTCTACTCTCACCTATGGTCATGAAGTGTGGGTCATGACCGAAATAATAAGATTGCGGATACAAGCGATTCGGATTTCGGATACATACCGAAATGAGTTTTCTCAGACGGGTGGCCAGCCTCTCCCTTAGAGATAGGGTGATAAGTTCAGTCATCCAGTCGAACCGCTGCTCCTATCTCAGGTACTTTGTAAATATGTAGATAACTTGTCTGGCCTTCTGTTGCTCTCTTGTTTTTGATCTCCTTCCCACTTGTCCCCCACCCCTCTTCTTCTCCCCCCCCCCCCCTCTTCTTTCTATGGAAATTAACGTTGCGATGGGAACGATGTACAAAAACGAATTTCACCCACTTCTTTACCTTGTAAACCTGTGATGTGACAATAAAACTGATTCTGATTCTGATTCTGATTGACTTGAAAAGGAGCCAGCTTAGGTGGTTCGGGTATCTAGTACGGATGCCCAACGAGTGTCACCCTAGGGAGGTCTTTGATGCACTTCCCACTGGGAAGAGACCACGTGGCAGACCAAGGACCAGATGGGGGGATTATATCTCCACACTGGCCTTTGAACGCCTCGGGTTCCCCCAGGAGGAAGTTGCTAATGTTCTTCGGGAAAGGGAAGACTGGAAATCTCTGTTGGAACTGTTACCCCCGCAACCCGATTCCGGATAAGCGGTTGAAGATGGATGGATGGACAATAATAAGAAAAGTTGCAACGTATGTGCATGTGCGTTTTGTGTCTATAAATGTATATTTTACTTGTACGTGTATATATGTGTATATCTATGTACATATGTGCATATGTTATGTTTGTGTGAGCACTCTTGATATTAGGGGTGGGACGATATGGGTACCTCACGATACGATATGTATCACGATATTAGGCCCACGATAACAATATATATCACGATATCTGAAAATGCCGATATATTGCGATATCACGATATATTGCATGAAATTTCACCAACGATATATCACGATATCTGAAAATGTCGATATATTGCGATATCACGATATATTGCATGAAAATTCACCAACGATATATCACGATAGTCCTTGTATTCAATTCATAAACACATAAAATAGCACCAAACAGTTCAAAATCATCATTACACAAATACAGAGTAGGAAAAACAACGTATCACAAACTTTAAAAAAAAAAAAGTTTTTTTTTTTTAATATCGATATTTTTTGGGAGGATATCGATTATTTATCGCGGGAGAAAGTATCGCGATATATCGTCCCACCCCTACTTGATATGCAAAGTGTCATGTGCCAGTGTGTGTGTTGTATGTGTTTAAGTATTGAGGTAGGTGTTTGTGGCTGCGTCTACACACAGGCAGACAGGCGGACTTAATATTGTTCTCCTTCCTGGTCTGCTTGTAATCTTCGTTTCTACTCTCACCTATGGTCATGAAGTGTGGGTCATGACCGAAATAATAAGATTGCGGATACAAGCGATTCGGATTTCGGATACATACCGAAATGAGTTTTCTCAGACGGGTGGCCAGCCTCTCCCTTAGAGATAGGGTGATAAGGGATTGGTGACATCCCATAAACCCGATGCACTGGGATGTCCGCACGACCCTCCGCAATGCTTTGCGGTTGAGGGGAGTATTAGTTCCCATACCAGGTAGTTACAACCAGTCAGGATGCTCTCAGTGGTGCCTCTGTATGCCAAACTTGGGATGGGGCCAGTATGGACAGTGTGGCACTGGATGTGGCACACAGAAAGACTCTGTGTCACATAAAAATGTAGAACATTTGTTCAGTTCATTGGGTGACGGAAGTGAAGTCTGTGCTAAAAAATAGTCCTATTGTGTCATTTCTTGCTCTTTGTTTTATTGCGTTATTTGTTATTTGTTTGTTTTTTGTTTGTTGCTCTTGATGCTTAAAACGGGGTTATTTAATTGTTGGTGCTAGTAAAGGAGCTGGTAATATTCAAAACAAGCGCCTTTATCCCCCCTCTGTATGCGCCTGAAACAATGCATGTTTCTGTTTTGCATGGAGCAATTTTTATCAAAAGACGTTTTGAAAATATTTCTCTCTCAACCCCCCCCCCCCCTTTCTACATCTCTCGCTCTGTGATTTATGATTAACAGCTATAATTACAGTGCCAGCCACAGCAGTGTCAGGTTCAGGTGGGGTGAGGCACAGACATGCCCAATCACCTGAGAGCAGTTATACTCGCCAACTACTGCTGCTGCTTAAAAGGTGAATCCACCTTAATACTGAATTTACATTGTGCTTATAGACAGTGATTCCCGACCTGTGTGTCATGCTCTGAAAATGCACCCGGCCCACCCATCTGACCACTTAACACGGCAGGCAGCCGAATGACTGCCATGTTAACTGGTCACATGGGTGGCCCTTCTAGATTTTCTAGTGGGCCCTGATCCAGAACTTTTAGTTGAATTACAACTTAAAGCTCTGAGCTCTGAATCAGAACTTCTACCTATAATATCCCTGTGAAATCACCATGGGTTCTGTGTCTGAGTTTTCCATTATTCAACAGTGGTGTAAAGTAACTAAGTACATTTACTCAAGTACTGTACTTGAGTAAAATTTTTAGGTACTTTTACTTTACTGGAGTATTTCCAATTGTCTATACGTTTACTTCTCCTCCACTACATCTCGGAGGAAAATATTGTACTTTTACTCCACTACAATTATTTGAAAACTAAGTACATACATTAGCCATTTTAGCTCTATTTTATACAGGCTATTTTAAAATAGCCGATCTACAAGCTCACAACGCGTTGCATCGCAACGTGTTGTGAGTTTGTAGATCAGCAATTTTCTAACATTTTAGTACTTTTACTTTTGGTACTTTAAGTACATTTTGATACCAATAGTTTTGTACTTTTACTCAAGTATATTTTAAATTCCGGACTTTTACTTGTAACGGAGTACTTCTACATTGCAGTATTGATACTAAGTAAACTTAAGTAAAACATTTGAGTACTTTTACTGTTACACCACTGTTATTCAATAATAACTGGTGCAGATCCAGGATATGTCACCTGATGACATCATCGATTCAAGTCTTATCTATGTGTTTGTAGATATTGATTTAAAGCAGCACTATGTAACTTTCCTCTTCTACCCCGGATTTGAACCCGGTTTCCTGTGCAAGTGCTGAAAGTTTTACCGTTGAGCTAATAGAGCCGGACTGCTTGCTCAGGGGATAAATTGAATCGTGACCATCAGGTCAACATTCGTGTCAGATGTGTCTAGGTGAGACGTGACCTTTGACACGATCTAAATGTCTCAATAGAAGAGCAGGGAGATCAAATACAACCACCTCAATTGTATACGTTATATTGTATTAACATACTCCATACAGATTGGACAAAATGTTATTTTATGCATTTAAAAAAAAGTTACATAGGGAGGCTTTAACTGTCTAAGATCATAGGAATAGCACAATGTAAATTCTGTTTTAGGGTGGATTTTTCCCTTTAAATACAGCTGCAATTTTCTCTTCAGCCTAATCTCCTTGACATTGGCTCTGGGAGCATAGTTGTATGACAACAAGACACTGCAGGGGCCTATTGCCAAACATCAGTCAATTGTTTTCCATTAGATGGCACAGTGAGGTTCACGAGGAATGTATATTTAGAGAGTGAATAAATTAATTTCTGTTGATTGATTTTTGCTCTTATCAGCACAGATTTTCTTACAGTGCTTTTACTGTGGTCTGTTACTGAATGAACTGGTTTAAGGGCTACAGTAGTAGCTCGGAGAAAAAAAGGCATATAACACAGGCCTTACTATTTGGCATGAGGCACAACTGGTTCATCAGTTGCCTCATTCCAGCTGTGGGGAGAGACACAAATGGCTGATACAGGCTTATGGACGTGTTGACCTGTGTGGATTTAGAAATGAGGAACCAAGACTCACTTGACTTAGGTATATAGGTATATATACACACACACACACACATGCATACACTGTATGCATATATACTGTATATGGGTGAATGTCCATGACTCACCAGGAACTGTCAGAGGACAGAAAGAAAGCTCCCTTTGGCAGTTCCTTCAGTGAAGCAGCAGGAAAGAAGAAAGAGAGAATGTGCCCACATGAGTGTGACAAAGTGCTACCGGCTTGATTTGCTCGCCATGACAACCATGTGTAGGGGGTTGGGGCCAGGGGGACCCCTTTAGCTTTTGGGATCGGCACAATGACGAGAGGCGCGGCTGTCTTAACCTTGGTGACATCCCTGTTGTCGGCGGGTCAAATCCTTGAATATCAATGAACTGACTCCGTGCCCCCTGCGAAAGTCCTCAAAAGTGTCCGACTCACATAAGAAGCTCTCCTTGTCCTCTCTGACCTCTCTTGACCCGCTCCAACTACAGTCACATGTAGACTGGAGAGGCTGAGGGTTAAACAACTCTAGTCTAAATCATGACACGTTCATTCAAAATGTATTCAACGTTTTGTGTCCCTAAGAGGAAATAGTTTTTGCAGTGAGGTGCATGAATATATAATACATAAACATAACATGATATGAAAACATAACAATAGAGAGTTGTCTTTGACCTGTGCTAATGATAAAACACTCACTGCTAAATTTAGCTCCTTGTTTCTTGTCTGAACATTCACAAGCCTGTTGTATAGGTGTTGTGCAGTAACTACATGGCACATAGTTTGCATGCTTGTGTGAGACCTAATGGCACAACCTTCACCACAGACTGCAGAGGGCCATGTCTTTGACTTTGGGCCTCTCTCACGTATGGCAGCTGTCGTGCAGGCAAGCTTTAGAGATACAATCAGCTAGTCATTTTGATCATCTAGGTATGGGTAAAATCAACCCCTGAACTTGAAGACTTTGACATGTGCTAGGTTCAATTTTTAAATGTTTTTTGTTACATCTTATGTAAAATAATTTAGCTCTGGTTCCTCTAAACATTGTTGCAGCATTAACTAGATAAGTGCGCTCCTTTGAGCGGAGACCCCGCCAGGCTGGATTGCCTACCCAGGGCTGTGTTGCGACCTGTTATAGCTCCACTATTTGGATTTACTGCGCTGGGGGTCAGAGTGCGTAGAGAAGAGTTGAGGCAAGGCGAGCTGATAACTACGTATGGAAAGACGGCAAAAGTTGGCATGGTGTGCAGGGAACGCAGCCCTGTGGGGGCTTCTGCGTTGACGCCATTGAGGACAGGGCAGATGTTTTGGAGCCCATCCTCACCACATGTCGCCATTCTGACAGAAAGTCTAGGATCCAGCTGCATAAGATATATAATTCATTTTTTTCCTTTAACAGGTCCGTTCATGAAAGTCCTTGCGGTCTTGTTTCCAATGAGGGCCTGTGAGCAATTAGGGGTTAAGAGTCTTGCTCAGGGACTCAGATAGGGTTGAGTCCTAGGTTTCTAAGCTTGGCATCAAGTCTAGAGGGGACAAGGGTGTGTTGACTGCTGAGCTGTAATCTATAAACAGCATTTTCACCCGGTTCCTTTTCTCCAGATGGTAGAGGGTAGTGTTATGGCTATGGCGTTGTCTGTGGATCTGTATTGTCAGTAGGTAAATTAGTGAGGGTCTAGGCCTAGGGTAGGCTAAGTGGCAACCTGCTGTTAATCAGCTCTTTGACATGCTTCTTGACGCATTTGCTTACTATGGGGGAGAGTGCTACGGGTCGCCAGTCATTTCACCACATTTTTAGGTTAAATGACTTAGCTCATCACAACAAAAAATACATATGTATTCTACACTAGTATTAACAAACATTGTAACAATATTTAATCAAACCTTCAACCAGCCTTCTTGGATCACAAACAAATGTAAACAAAGTCAGTAGAAGGGCAACAGTGTTTCAACATTAGTGCCACATTGCAATCAGGGGTTGGCCCTTGAAGTGGGCCTGCATTTTCCACTCAGGCCAGATAAGTGGGTCCTGACCCCAACTGTCTTGTTCTCTGTAGATTAGCCATTCTTGCCATCACACCAATTACCACTATCAGGACAAAGCAATCTGGGCCACCACTAATGTCCGGTAAACTGAGATTTCTTCCCCATGCTTTAGCTTGATTACTCAAAGGAACACGAGCCCTGGTATCAGATACAATCCAAAGCTCAACAATAAAGCCATTTATCATCTCTTCAAGTGCTCCTCTGTACTTATCCTAAATTGTTTCCAGTCCTGTCACTGAGTAAAGTCACTTGGGATCGAAATGGGACTTTGTCATAGACCACTGTGGTCTGACACATGTTATGTGTTGTAAATGCCTGTTCACATTAACTTGATACTTCCAGAAAGAAAAAAACACGCACCACAGAATTATTTTTATTTTTTTTAGAAACTGATTGCAGCCATGAAAATGTGCTATACTGTTTTTGATTGAGTGAATACCTTATTAGCAGTTTGCAAAAAGGACAGTGGTACGATTATATAATGATGCTAAAAGGATAACGCAAAAAGCCCTGAGGGCTTGTTTCCATTGTGGTCCTATGTATTCAATTCATCAATAATGTCCAGAATGTCCAGAAGCATAACAAACATCACCAGTCTGAAAAATAACAAAATAATGCTAGCTAATAAACAAAACAAATTAGGCTTATCTAAATTTGTGAACTGTACTGTACAACAATCATGAATTTATGTGCTGCATGGTTTAAACTTAGTAACAGAGCAGGCCACTATTGCTTAAAACCAATCAACCAATTTAATAATCTAAAGTAAAGGACAAAATGTTTATCATTTGTTTACCTTTCATATGCATGTAATTATTATGCATTTTGTGTTGCGCTGCCACTGTCCATTATACACAATCAGTGTAGAAAACCAGTCAAATATCCATACTGTATATATTCTGCTGGTGGGACTGAGCTGTTGAAGGTGTAGTTTCGTTTCATATTCTCTCCCCGTGTCTTTGTTAAGTTTGCTGAGAATTCCTTTGAACCAACAGGCTTTTTCTCTCAGCGGTCTTCATGAGCCCTGTCAGATCCATCATCCCTCTATAGCTCCTATACTGGCTCTACGCACACACACATTCACAAAGCTCAACACACTGACGATCTCCTGGTGTGCAGACTCTCTCCACTCCGCCATCAATCCTGTCACTGCTTTGGCAGCATCTCTGAAAATGCCACACATGTGACTGTCACACACACACACACACACACACACACACACACACACACACACACACACACACACACACACACACACACACACACACACACACACACACACACACACACACACACACACACACACACACACACACGTGCGCGCGCACGCTCACGCACACACACAGGCAGACCTGCACAATACAATCATCAGCGTTAATCTAACTCTGACCGTGTCAGAATTGTCACTTGTTTGCATGCAATATGTGCACATACTTAGTTACGGGAACATATAGCACAAAGTGAACACGTGCACATGTATGCATTGCATAGCACATCAAATCGTGAATGTACTCAGACATAAACCATTCTCTAGTCTTGGGCAACAAAGACATCGGGCCAAGGAATTCAGATGCTTTTATTTTTATTTTATTGTCAGAGCACTGTGCAATGAGGATTAGGAAGGTGGCAGATTAGGGCGTCACAATCTGCTGCTGCTAAGTCACCATGGCAAAAACCCTGCTTCCAGCTGACACCAGGCTATTCATCACCACACAACCACACAATTTCACATTGCATCCCATGGGTACTGACACCGTCACCACCACTGCTTGTAAAAAATACTTAACCACTTGAGCCCTAGCATCCCTAACACAGGGCTAATGTTCAACAAAAATAGCATTACAAATGGTGCCTTGTGAGCTTGTAGATCTGCTATTTTTGGCAAAGAAAAGATAGGCCTAGTATAGAGTATACACTATGCATGTGTGTGTGTGTGTGTGTGTGTGTGTGTGTGTGTGTGTGTGTGTGTGTGTGTGTGTGTGTGTGTGTGTGTGTGTGTGTGTGTGTGTGTGTGTGTGTGTGTGTGTGTGTGTGTGTGTGTGTGTGTGTGTGTGTGTGTGTGTGTGTGTGTGTGTGTGTGTGTGTGTGTGTGTGTGTGTGTGTGGCAGAGTGTGCAATGTAAGCTGACAATTTCTCAGCAACAATATTCCCCAAGACAAAATCCCCAAATCCAACCCAAATAAAAATATAGCTTGCCTGTTAAATCAAACAACACCTGACCTTCACCATTTCAATTTGCTGAGCATTGTTCACCTGAGGTTGGAATGCGTGTATTCGCATGCACCATACCCAACTATCTGAAATCCATTCAAAGAATTACCAAAGAAGGCTTAAGTGAGGAGACTGGCATACAGACAAAAAAAGACAAAACCAACAAAGGAGGAACAGTAGCAGGAGTTGCCATTTTTTGGTCTGCCTGATATTGTATTCAGCTTAACTAGACCTCAGAGGAAGTGCACTGCTGCCATGCCGTATGCAGGGGGGAGTGTCTGTTTGCACAGGTCTCTCTCCGTTAACACTAATCTGCCTGATCTGCACCTCAAAGTCGCTCACTTCTCAACATGCAAATAAACATATTCAGGCCTCTTTCAAACCAAAGCCACTATCAAACACTTGTTTGATCAGCAGAGGCCCTCAGAGGCAGATCATTATGCATTTGAAAAAAGTGCCCTGCCCCTGCCTTGCAGGGAAAGAGAGCTCATTGTTGCCAGGTTTTTGAGTAATTACTCTCACCTTCAGCAGTGAAGGGGAACGGCTGCCTCCACAGCAAACGGTGT
The DNA here is from genome assembly GCF_963280865.1 of Gymnoscopelus braueri. Lineage (NCBI taxonomy): Eukaryota > Metazoa > Chordata > Actinopteri > Myctophiformes > Myctophidae > Gymnoscopelus > Gymnoscopelus braueri. The sequence goes on along the minus strand of NC_137608.1, from coordinate 40,350,868 downwards.
GTGTGTGTGTGTGTGTGTGTGTGTGTGTGTGTGTGTGCGTGCGCAGGTGTGTGTGTGTGCGCCCGTGCTGCACGTTGTCTTTCTGTTTGTCTCTGTGTGCTGCTGATGAGGTTTTTGTGATTGAAGAATGTGCACATATACTGTACACTTACCCTGCCCTACATTTTTGCCACATAGATCAAATTAAAACATGAAGCCCACCCAAACTTGCTTATACTTTAATCCTCTTTATCTCTGGGATTGGTGCACTAGAATAACTCGGGGGATGAGAGGGTGCTTTCATTGCTTTATTGCTCCCTGAAACTTCCTGTAACATTTTGACAATAACCTTTTAACTTTTTCCTTTCTCTTTCCTACACACATTCTATTTTTCCCTTTGCAGTCAAAGTCAGGTCCCCAAGAGACAAAACATTTTCATTTGAAGTAGTTCAGATGGAGGGAGCAGAGCCAAAGACCATTCTGAGATGAAACAGCCTCTTTTACATTTGTTGTACTGACTGCAGTAGGACCATACATGTTGGGAGAACCCCCCGCCTCTAACTGCAACAGCCAAATTCCTTAGCGTGCGTGCATGCATGTGTGCGTTTGTGGCTAGGTGTCATGTGCGACCCTACTGAGGAGGAGCTCGCAGGAACTCAGCTCTGTATTCCTAACAGGCAGGCCTGAACTAGTAAACAGGTGCTGCCGGGGCAGCTGACGATGAGTACATGGGGCGTCTCCAGAAAGCCTGATCAAGGAGAGGCTGCCTCAGCCGCCAGTCATCCAGGCAGCTTGATTTATGTCACTGCGTCAGAGAGCTTTATGACTGCTTGCAACAGCAGCAGACAGCAGCCAAAGTTAAGGTACACAGACAGAGAGAGACAGCATTCCATTTCCACCGCAAAAATTCACACACAACGGCATGGCAACAATAATAATAAAGTAGGGAGAGGTGTTTAGTCGTCATGCTGTTGTGTAGGCATGTATGACGTTTTTGATGTTCTGGTTTTAGGACTCGTCTGGCGAGGATGCTGCTTGCCTCCTGAATGTGAGTCAACCTTTGACGTACAGTGTTAGGCCTAATTGTACTGCTGTCTCGACTTTATGTTTGCAATACTCCTCGGTTCCACAAAAGGCACTTAACATCATCTCAATTACAGAGTGTGAAAAAACTAAAATCCACCCTTGGTAAACTAAAATCCACGCTTGGTGGATAACCAGTCAGATTGTATTAAATCAAGGAAATATCAAAGGATCGATGTTGTTTTAATAAAGCTGATCCCAAGCTGAAGCTCATTTTTGTCAACACATCATAAGTCTTCTTTAATGAGGAGAATGACGTGTGGTGCGAAGCTGGTGGGGGCAGAGGGAGAGATGGGGTGGGGTGGAGTGGTGGCAGGGGTGTGAGAATGAGGCTTGAGTCACCGAGTGAGTGAGTGTGTGAGTGGAGCAGTGTTTTCAGACAGGGGCCACAGTGGAGCTTTGAGATATGTTCTGAAGGGGATGTCTCTGCCATGGTCACATGGTTGTTGCCAGATTCCCCACTGTGGGACAAACAAAAACAGCTACCATGCCATCGCCAGGAACAACAGCTGTGTGAGGGCCCTATGACACGCACGCACGCACGCACGCACGCACGCACGCACGCACGCACGCACAATCTAATGAGCCTCTTGACAATCCCACTGTTAGCAAAATGTGTTGTTAGTTGACCTTATTCCTGTGTACTAACTTATGGGAAAGTATTTTATATGCCCAGATTCATCACTTGACGTCATTCATGACTTTTTGTAAGTCCTGCATTAAAATTGTGACAGTAGGCATTAGCAACTAGTTGTACTCTCACTGTTCTCTTAGAACATATTATTCTGCAATTATGATGTTTTTTTTTGTAGGCTATTAACACTAACGGAGAACAATAATACCATTGTAAAGAAAAATGTTACAGCAATTTCACACTACTAAGGGATAACTGCTGAATGTGAGAGAACAAGTCTGATCTGTGATAATATGTTAAAACAAGACTGTTATACTTTTCAAAACCTTCCCTTTGCCCTTTCTCTGAGCAGTCAATAGATTTCCCTTTGAAGAGCAGAGAGTGAAGCCTGCTTGGGTAGAGAAGCCCTGAGGGGGGAGTGGTAACTGTCATTTATATTTACAGCCTTCCCAGACACCTTGGGGGCTGTTATCCAGGTGGCCTCTGCTGAAGCTCTCAGAAGCACTCACCTTTTTTTACTCAACACAGTATCAATAGACAGTGCCTGACTTTGATTCGGCCACATAGAGATTTGTGAGTCATGTGCTTTTGAATGTCGGGTTGGGCTGATGCTGGAACTTGAATGCCCCCGAGGATTGCGCGTTACTACAGTGCACTCAACTCAAGCCTGATCTCTACGTGAGCTGCAAGATCGTCTATTTTCGGTGCACGCCACGGTATATTTATACACGTTGTATAAATTAAACATTAGCTACTCTTGCAAATTTACATATTAGAACTGACAGTACTGTTCTGCATTGTTTCAAACTTTCAAACATGACTAAAAGGCCAGTAAAGGAACCCAGTATTCTTCTCAAAACACACATTCTTTTGTTTTATAAATGTTGCGAAATCCATAATATCATTATGTAATTGTTACATCTAAAAATCTCTCAGTAGCCTTCTTCAAGACATTGGTTTATGTCCATGTAGCAGCCGGGACAGAGAACCACAACAAACCACAGTCATGCGTGCCATGCCATCAGTTAGAAAATTACAAGAGACAGCAGTGGTAGAGCGGCCGTCTTGAAATTGTAAGGTTCCCAGCTCGATCCCGGGCTCCTCCGGGCTTTGTGTCGAAGTATCCTTGAGCACGACACTAAACCCCTAAATGCTGCCTGCCTGTCGAGTGATGTGTGACTTGGTGCCTTGCATGGTTGCCTCTGCCATCGGTGTGTGAATGGGTGAATGTAATGCACACATTGTAAAGCGCTTTGATAAAGTCGCGCTATATACAGTAAATGCACCATTTACCATTTAAACAAAGGATCCATATCTTCACACTTCTTACATTGTGACCTAGACAAAAGTTGAAGAAGAGCTTAAATTGGTTGGCTTAAAAACTCAAGTCTAGACTTGTAGTTCTGTAGGGATGTGACCTAAATTGTTTACAATTTAAGGATCATTTAACACCAAACAATCCACTACCAGACGATGTATTCATTTTGGCAATTCTTTAAAAAAAAAGGCTTCAGTCAATATGTAACTACTTCAAATCCAGACCAGATGTGTCTTTTGAAAATGTCATCATGTACTGCTGATAAGAGAGATGACAGATATTCCATATTTTGTTTTGCAGCTATCCAACTTTCAAAGGCAGATCCTTCAAACACACTAATCCCGCCCTGAGTGCTGGATTATTGCATAATAACCCCATCACTGATACAGACATACACACATATGTGCATACACACGTGCAAAAGTGAGAGGGAGAGAGTGTGAGAGAATGGAAGACAAAGAGGGAAAATTATTATGAAATCAGTAATATTACTCATAACTGTCATATGTTCAATCCTCTCCAGGCCAGTTGAAGCACTGAAGTAAAATACTATGTAAATAATATACTGCATGAGGCTATGAGCTAATTAGTAGAAACGCAAAGAATCATAATTGAAAAGAATATTGCAACAGCACCATAAAACAGACATAGAGAGGATGAGATTCTTCAATAATATGAACAAGTATCTTAAATCTGGAGTTACAAATGTGTTGCATCTCAAAGACATGACAGATTCACTCCTCCTGTTCATAATGTATTCTATATCCAAAGAGCTGTCCACTATGAGAAATGCCAATGGTGGTTGCTGTTTTTGGATGGATTTCCATCCAAACTTACAAATACAAAAATGATAACCTCCTGAATAAAGCCTTGTTTTGTTTTTATAACTTAAAGGTATTCAGAAGCTCCACCTCATTTGTTGTAAAAAAAAATAATATGCTGGAACTTGAAACACAAAACAAAACTGACTTTGTTGGCTTGTTTATAAATAGAACATATAAGGGAAAAGATCATTTTTAGTAGGAAAACAGTATGAAAGGCTCACTCTCATAAATGGTTGACTCTCTGATATATTTATAAAAAAGCTGCTTGTAATCTCTTTGATGTCGTCCAACTTTTTTCTCTTAGAGATAAGATCTTGGAGTGAAATTCAGGTGTCATAGCAGCAGTGAGAATTTAATAAGAGTAAAAAATAAAGTAATACAATACTAAGCTGCTAGCCTTAGATATCTGCAGCGGATCTCTGTATGGGTTAATGAGTGAACATTACGTACACTCTCAATCAATAAATATAAATGTACAGTAAATATATCATTTCTAATGCCATCATGGAGGTGCAGGCTACTGATAGCTCATGCTCATAATTAAAGATTGAACATGAGAATTCAGATGCAACTATTCATGCTCTCTGTGCATCACTCAAAGTTGTGGATACACATGCCTTTCCAGGCATGGGTGGGGGGGTTATTCATCTTCTTCACTGAGATGGAGAGGTGTAATCTCCTCCATACACAAAGATATAATGTACGCCATGTGCACACTCGCTTGCCCAGTGGCTCATATGAGCTCAGTAACTCAACTGTTGACTGTATATATCAGTTATAACCTGCGTGACAAAAGTGGAATGAAGTGTTGAATCACTTTGTTGAAACTATTATGTGTCAGGCTCTGTTAAAAGACATACCACTTTATGTGAGTTCCATGCACCATATTTTGTTATATGATGATAATCAGACTGATAATGAGGGCTTTTAGAATGCCAGACATTATTCTTAAAACCCGGCTCCGTTACTGTTACAACATAAGGCTTGGGACATGCTCCCAAAAGAACAGCCATACAAACTAAAAGGGACAAAAAGGAGCCATTATCAAATGGAACACATTCTGTAATGGAGAATTTTCTTCTATTTAGAATCCCTTTTCACACAGAGGTTAATATAACAGCTGTAAATAAAAACAGTCGCAGTACACAATTCCATCTTTATCAACATCTTAAACTATTTATTTTTCTATAAAATATCGACTTTTAGAAATATATACAAATGCTTCCTTGTGCTATAAAACAGCAAAAACAGGAAAACTCGACTGTGTGTACAAATAAGTTTTCAATAACTAGTGCTTGTTGATTAATTCATGGCATGAATTTGCCTCACAACAGGCAGTCCATAAGGTCCTGAGCGCTTTTCAACAGCTGCTCTCACTCTAGTTCAAACATGTACGACACTGCCTTGATTTCCATTAAAAAGCCTCAAAACGTGACACTGTTAAGGCCTCCATCTCTCAGACCATTCATTTCCATTGTCCATGGAGTCCTTTCATTGTTTGTAAGGTCAGTAACAGTACAAGTGCCTTTTTTGCCTGTAAGGAAAACAACTATTGCACATTATATTCAAGCCGCCCCATGGCACATCCAAATGGTTTATTCCACTCTCTTTGTCTCAGAAACAATAAGATTTTTTTTTCTCTCTCTACTAAAGTTCCTCAGTGGGATAAGTGATTCCAGGGGTAGCAGATTTTTTTCCCCTCAAACAAAGGCAGTTCTTGTAGCTTGAGATGTTTCAAGATGAAAAAAAGAGAAAATATTACAGTGCATTCTTTTCAATGCATTTTGCATAAATAAAACATGAACCTTATTTCTTTTGATGGCACTCTTGATTACAGTGTCTGGTTTAGGTAAGGGCTTTATAAGTATCTTTTTTGTTGTTGGTTGGAGGGGGTTATACACAGAGAGCCAGCTCATACACATGTGGGAGGGGGCCGTGTGGGCTCATACTTAGTATTGTGCCCTTTGAGAGGTGGGTGAGGTTTAATGTACGGCCCGCTGCTGGTGAACACACTGGCAGCCTTCCTCCTCGTCCTCTTCTTGAGCTTCCTGCTAAACACATTCTGCCATGACTGCAAGGTCTTTGAGGTCCAGATCCACATGCCACTGGTGATGCCCACCACCAGGAGCATGAAGATCTTCACCATGAAAATCTCCACCGCCGGTATAGAAGTCTTCATCACACACGCGTCCGACTCTGGCCCGCCGCCGCCTGCGCACCTCTGCTCCGCGGCCAGGATCTTCCAGTAGTCCATGTTGAGCCGCTCGTAAAAATAGCAGGCTATGACGCAGGTGGCGGGGACCGTGTAGAGCACGGAGAAGACTCCGATGCGGACCATCAGCTTCTCCAGCTTGTCCGTGTTCTCCCCCTCCGTCTTCATAATCTTGCGAATGTGAAAAAGGGCCACGAAGCCCGAGAGCAGGAAAGACGTGCCGATGATGAGGTAGCAGGAGAGCGGGATGAGCACGAATCCCGTGAGGGCCTTCACGTCCATGCTGCCCACGTAGCAGACGCCCGTCAGCTCGTCCCCCGCCACCTTCCTCATCACCAGGATCATGATGGTCTTCACGGCGGGGATGGCCCACGCGGCCAGGTGGAAGTAGCTGCTGTTGGCCTCTATAGCCTCGTGGCCCCACTTCTTACCAGCAGCCAGGAACCACGTGAGGGTCAGAATGACCCACCAGAGGGAGCTGGCCATGCCAAAGTAGTAGAGGATGAGGAACACGATGGTGCACCCCGTGCTCTCCAGGCCCTCCTGGATGATGTACTGGACCCCGCTGTCTCTGTCGCACGCGATCCTGTCGGCCCCCACAAAGAGCCGGATGAGGTAGCCCACGGAGTACACGCAGTAGGACATGGACAAGAAGATGATGGGCCTCTCTGGGTATTTGAAGCGCTGGGGGTCGATGAGGAATGTGAGCACGGTGAACGCACTGGACATGAAGCAGAGGATGGACCATATGGCCATCCACACCAGGGAGAATTGCTTGTCCCCCTGCCTCCAGTACACGTCCACTTTGGGGTGACATTTAGGGGCACACGATTCACTCTTCTCCACAAAGTGGAACTTCCCCGGGTTGCTGCAGGTCCCCTTGCTGCCGCTGTCCTTCAGCTGCAGGTCTTGTCCACCGAGGGGCCGCTGGGGCCTGAAATCGGGAGGCTGAGTGTGGGACACTTTGTGGGGCTCGTCTGAGCCATTGTTCGGGGCCTCCATGCAGAGGTTGTTGGGGTCGTTTTTGGTTGGCAGTCTGTCGCAGTCCAGAGAGTCGGGCCACGGGAAGTTAAACTTCTCCAGGATGGGAGAACAGTTGAGCTTGACCTGCTCACACATCATTCGACAGGCGGGGATAGGGGTGGAAACCTGCTCCGTGCACATGGGGGCATACAGGGAACATAGGAAGAATTTAAGATGACTGTGGCATCCAATCTCTATCAACGGGGCAAACTCGTGGAGCTTAATAGCCGCCTCGTTTTGGTCCTCGTGGCCCATCAGATTTGGCATGCAAGTCATGTTATAACCAATGTCCTTACACAAGGGGATGTGGATGTTTTGACATCTCCCTTCTCCCGACCGGTCAGGGTCGATTGAACTAATGGCCATGCCCCCAGCGCTGCACAGCACAAGCAGCAGCAGCACACACAGCAGGCTCCGTTTGGTGGTTGGAGACATTTTCACTGCTTTGATCCGCCTTACAACAATAAACAAACGTTAAATGTTCACCACTGGGACAAAGCCCAAGTACCAAAACAAACTGGGTTGGGAAGAAGAGCACTGGTTGATGTGGTGGATGTTGATGATCAGAAAAGCAAATGAAAAACTTACAAGACTGTCTGTGGTAGGACCATCCTTACCCCCCTTTCCAATTTTAATTGTCTGGTAAAATCATTATTATATTCCGCTGATATGCTCAAAAAGGCAATCTTGTTGAAAATACAGCGCGCTTAGTTCCATATCCATGCTTTGAAATGAATCAGTCTGTATCTATTAGTCCACAATCTGAGAAGAATGCCGTTTATTGAAGATCAGTCGCGTGGTGCGCCGTTTCTCTCCGTGGCTGTGGTGGTTTCGGGCTTCTTTCTGATTATGTTCCTAAACTTGTTCCCAAAAGTGCACTGACTGAAGACGGTGCAAAATTGTCATGACACTTTATCCACACACGATACGGCCGTTCCGCGCGTATTGGACGCGATCAGGATTCACTCTCAGTCCGATGTCTGCTGCCTAACTTAAAGGAAAGGAAAAAGAAAAGGCAGCAAACAAAATCACTGTGCTGGGAAGTTCGCAAAGTGTCCTCAAAATCAGCAAAAATATCCACAGTAAATATTCCCAAATAGTAGTAAGTCTGTTCCAAAATTGTGGATTATCCTCCACCAGAGAGAGAGAGAGACAGTTCAGTTTAGTGGCAGCGCTGGTTTGAGTTGGTCGTTGCTCCGTCCTGGACTAACCTGCCAAGAGATCCGCCTTCAAAGACAGCTACTTTGCATAAGAAAGATGGAACTGACACGGTGATTATTTTCAAATCGTGCGGAACAGCGTGTTGGCCAATCATTACAAGATTCTTTTTAAAGGTTTTACAGCAAACTTGCCATCCTCCATTTGTTTGAGTTCGTCCTAAAAAACTGTGGTGTAAAGTAACTAAGTACATTTACTCAAGTACTGTACTTAAGTACAATTTGGAGGTATTTTGACTTTACTGGAGTTATTTCCAATTTCAGTACTTTTACCTTTACTCCACTACATCTCAGAGGCAAATATTATACTTTTACTCCACTACAATTATTTGAAAACGTACTAGTTAGTAGTTACTAGTTACTTTGTAGATTTAGCCGATCTACAAGCTCACTGTAAGCTTGTAGATCTGCTATTTTCAAAATATTTGTATACATTTGAAAACTTGTCAAACGGGACATTCTGCATAATGAGTACTTTGTACTTTTGGTACTTTAAGTACATTTTGATACCAATACTTTTGTACTTTTACTCAAGTACATTTGTACATGAATGCCAGACTTTTACTTGTAACAGAGAATTTCTACATTGTAGTATTGCTACTTTATTTTTACTGATAGCAAAATAATTGAGTACTTTTTCCACCACTGCAAAAAAATGTGAGCAGAGCAATTATGAGTGATTTTCTACATTTCCACAGGGCAGCCTCCTGTGCTCATCCCAAAATGTGACCAAAAAAAGCCCCCACAGCTGCACTGATTCAGTGCTGTGCCGAGCGAGCTCTTTCTGGACATTTTCACGGTCTGCATATAAGTGAGAAAATAGAATGAGTGTGAACGGTAGTTTTTTTTTCTTTTCCCTTTTTAAGTCCCCCTCTCCTTTTTTCCAGTGAATAAACTTTTATGTGTAAACACAATGACATTACAGAGCCTATATGGCCAGCTGACCTTTATATGACTCATGGAAGAAGGGGGGGAAAAGTTGGATGGATTTCATTCAGTTAAACTGGTGGAGACAGTGATGCAGGAGGAAAATAATTTGTGGCATTTTCTGGACCAATACATCTTAAGTTAAGTTGGCTTGAAATGCATTATTATTAATGCTGATTGATTAGACCTAATATATGGTTAATTATAATTTTAGGCGTACTTATGGATGAACCATAAATATTAGAAAAATCACCCTGAAATTGATAATGTTCGTATGAATTTTTCACTGTTCTGTCATCATGACTATGTTCTCGTAGCGTAATCTACAAAGCCAGAGGAGAGATCCAAGACATTTGATGTGTACTGAATTGGAGTTACGGTAACAGTAGGCTACCAGGGTGTATCTGCAGTGATGGGGGCATTTTCTGGTTCAGAACTCTTTAACATCAAATAATGCTCATGAAAAAGGAAAGTATCAAACAGGTTCTATGAACCCACAAAATCAATGTCCCATTTATTATCAATGGAAAATAACCATTTAATGTGCAGACTGTGTAATCTTGATTAGATCACACATTAAAGCCTTTGTTCTCTGGTTTCCAGCTTCAGAAGTGAGTTGTTTGTGCTTTATTGATCACGCTAAGATCACAGGAACAACATACATTCTTGGTTAAGGATGGATTTCCACTGTAAAGTAATTGTGTATAGCGTTTGTGTCTTCGCTACGGAAATTAACAAACGTGCATGAATGATTTATTTAACATTTTGTTATCAGCTCAATCAGTAGCTAAAGCATCTCACTTCCAAATCTGGATTCCAGAGAGGCACAGCAGTCACCACACCTGTCAGGTCAGGTTGTTGAATGTTTTTGAGCTATATCATCCTCCAGGAATATTTGTTTTTTCCATTTGAAGTGTATTGGAAAATGGTGCATTTATATAACGCCTGTAATCCAAGAACAATGTGTATTACATCCACCTATTCACACACACATGCTCACACTGATGGTGGAGGAAACCATGCGAGGCAGTGGCACCAGCCTACTCAGTTATTAGTGGTTCAGTATCTTGCTAACCCGGAGCTGGGGAACGAACCGGGAACTTTCCAATTCCCAGTCGGCCGGTCTACCACCTGAGCCACTGCCACTTTCTATAATGGTTTATGAGAACACATCAAAAACCTGAGGCCGATTCTACAAATGTCTAATAAATCCTAATTTGCTATGTTGCTATATTAGTGGTGCTCAAACTTTTTCATCTCAAGGACCCCCAAAATGTATATGCATTTGGTCATCTGAAAATATTTTGTTCCAGGGACCCTCAGAAGCAAAGAAAATGTTTGCTTTAAAAATGTATAGGCCTATATTCAAAGATTTGCACACATTTTTAAGACTTAAAAAAAAAATAGCAGATCTACAAGCTCATAGCGCGACACTCGGTGCCACGCTATGAGCTTGTGGATCTGCTATTTTTGAATAGCCAAAGTATAACATAATGGTTTAAGTGGTTACACAGATGCGTTCCCGGTTTGAATGGGTTAAGGGGTCATATTTTATAAAGATGGTTAAAATACCTGGCAATTAAATAGTGGAAATAAAAAAATAACAAGCATATCAAAGTACATTAGGCCTACTGTATCTCTGCAAGTCAATTTGGAACATTCATAGTGGCTGCATGCAACAGGGAACTCTGTCTGGTAGCATTTCTTTAAAATAATGGGGTTAATCATTATCATCTTCTTGAGGAAGGTCTTTGCGACAAACAAAAGAGGTGATCAGTGTGTGTGTGTGTGTGTGTGTGTGTGTGTGTGTGTGTGTGTGTGTGGTAATTAATTAATTTCTTTGATGTTTGGATTATTTGGACTTTTGACTCCCTGCACCACGGAAGAGAGAACGTACAGTATATTGGTGTGCATGTTTTTCTCAACTTCTCTTGTTGATAATTATCATGCCTTGCCCTATCAAGTAGAGATATTCATCTAAAACATTTCTGTGCAATTAAATACCCAGTATTTATGTATTTTATTATTACAAAGGATCAGCACACAGTAAATGTCCTTTTCAATGTCCTTGAAACTGACACGTTTCAACCTAACAAGGCTTCCTCAGCGTTGTGGACAAAGCTGAGGAAGACTTGTTAGGTTGAAACGCGTCCGTTGCTCTGTCCATGGAGAGGATGTGAAAAGGACATTTACTGTGTGCTGGCTGTTTTCTTAGTGTCATGATATTGTTAAGCCGTGCACCTTTAGACTGTTGTTTAATCTGGAGCGTTGCGGGCATTCTGCGTTGCAGTGCTTTTTCTCAGTCACTACAAAGGATAACTACTCCATCCTCCTGACTCAGTGGTATGTCAGCATGTTATGGAGCAGGGTGGCATGACTTGTCTGAGAGAAGGTCTTGTTATGAGCCTCCTCCTCCACAGCTTGTGAGACACAAAGCTAACTCACATTACTTTGTAAAAGCCTGAAGTTGTAAGATTTATTATACCTCTGGCCCGAGCCATGGTCTTCATCAATCATGGGTGAAATCCAGATCACAAGTAAACAGGACCACTTTTAGTACGTTTTTACAAGAGCCACCAAAGTGCTTTCAGAAGTATTTTAGAAATGTGTTGGGGCGAGATGAGAAACCTGGCACCAGCGTGGCTAAATGGTTTAGTACAGCATATCTCACTGGTGGCATTTCAGCTGTTGGGTGCTCAGTGTGCAGACTATGAGCATGTATATAAATTAAGATATGAATACACTCCAAGTGTACAATGCCCCCTCTCTCAAATGACGCTCAAACGTCACTCTCTTTTTCTCATCCAGGTATCGTTGAATCATATGCAAAAGGTATAAGTATTCCATTGGGAAAATAAATATACCAGATGTTCATTGCCTCATATACATAACATTGACATTGTATTATAGCGCCTGAGGTGTTTCTATTGTACAAGCAATGGTGTTGCGATAGCTAATAATTTGTCCCGTGTGAAGGTTTTACTTTGATACCAGCTATCATTTTGTCAGTTTAGGTGCAAGTAAGTACTTGCAGTTTTGTTAGTGTCTTGTTTTGGAATGCCTTCTCCATATGGGCAAACAATTGTCCTTTGTTGAATAGTGTCATTGCAGAAGTTCAAGGGCCTTTCTTTGCATTATTCTAACACCGTACAATGACTCAGACCAGGACAACAGCTGACATGCCTGACCCCCCCCCCCTTCCATTACACTTCCATTGTGGAGCTGATGTGTACTTGTAGTACAAAAAGATGAGAGCTTCAATGTAGGGGGAATTAATAATGTCATATCAATGGATTCTTGGGGCCAAGGCGGGCCCGCTCTTCATTTACTGATTACCTGGCTTTCAGGATACCCTCGCTGGCATATTTTAAAGCATGTATCCACCCTCATTATCTGCTTCTCTGGTTTAATGAAACCTACAAAATAATATCGTCACACAGCCTATTAGGACAACATAGTCTGCCAGTTTGTTGCGTTTTGTCATCTTTGTTCTGGCTCTCTCTTCTTTCTTCTCTCCGGCTCCCCGGCTTTCATGATTGTTTTGCTGGTCATGATGATGCCTCTTTGTAAAAGAGAAGAAGAAATGGGAGGAATCAGCCTTGTTCAATCTTTAGCATCTGTAGCCACTGCAGCTACTACAGTCTCTTTTATGTTTCTTCTCTGTCTACCACCCCCTCATTTTCATATATGCACCCTGCTATTGCCTATTCCACACTCAACATACACACAACACACACACACACACACACACACACACACACACACACACACACACACACACACACACACACACACACACACACACACACACACACACACACACACACACACACACACACACACACACACACACACACACACGCAGCGACTATCTCATCTTTGCAACCACAACAATGCTATGAAGCAAGCCGTGCAGCTCCATCTCTGAGAAATCAGCAACTGTGAGATAATTCTGTAACTAATAAAGTGAAAGGAGGGGGCCCTTTGATGGCTGCAGCTGAAAAGATATTTTATTTTTTGTGTGTGTGGGATTTGAGATGTGTGATTCTATGGAGCGAGCTTGCTCCCCTGCTGCTAGGCTCTGGCTGGAAGCTGGACCCCCTCTGGCTAATGTTATGGAGAATCGGAGGAATTTTATGGCTGTCTTTTCCCTCAGCCTCCTTTTTTCTTTTGTTCCCCTTTGAAGAATGACTTTAGACATTTTATTTACATATTTAACCATGGATGAAAGAAATGACGGGTGAAGAAGGATAGCTCTGTGGGTCCCTTTGGGGAATTTTGATCAGTTAAAAATTAGTTGGAAGTTAATATACAGATGACGTTAATATGGAACATCACGTTCCATATTATGTATATATAATATATATATAATATTAATAATATACATATAATGAATCATCATATATTTTATTAATAATCATATACATATAATGAATCATTATATATTGTGTGTGTGTATGTATGTATATATAATATATACTGTATACACACACGTCATTCTTTTCTGTAAAAAAAAAGAGCAAGTATTGACAATGCTGGTATGAATGGTATTTCTGAAATTGACACCACCAAAATGACCCTGAAGCAAATTGTAATCTACCTACTGTACACAGACTCGGGATCAACGAGAATAAGTGTAGCATCTTCTTCAATTACTGCGGTTAGATTGTTGGCAGTCTGTTACAACATGTGAGGTATGCCATGGGAGAGATGAGGGGGACGTTTTAGTAGACATGTTTGGCATTGTTGCCGGAGCTGAAAGGGCATGTTGATTAAACGTACGGGTGGGGTAGGGCTGTAATCTTCTTAACCAAGACCCTCCTCTTCTCTTTCAGGGAGCACAATAAGAAGAAACAACACAGTTGGTTGGAGGTGAGACTATTTGTCCACATGCCCTTCACATTGTCCTCGAATCCTGCTCTCACTCCCAGTTGCATGCATTTAAACATTTAGCTCTGGATGATCCTCATTATCAACTATGATCTGGTATTTCCAGTTTTCTTGCACCAGTGTGTGTTTACTGGTCTTGTGAAGTGATAGCTGTCAGAAACTGGAACCGTTTGACACATTTTTGCATCAGTATACATTTTCATTCCATTTCATTTTTGGTACCTGAACATGGTGTATAAGTTTGCTATAAGAATGTCAAATAGTGAATTAAGAACAACACCCAAAATTTGGGGAGGATGGTGAATGATAAAACAGAAAGTCATACTTAGCCCAGTTTAGGAGACTTTTTCAGAACTGCTTGCAAGGCTAATCCCATTTAATACCATGGATAGTATTTCTCTGTCCTTTTTGAAATGCAAGCACTTTAATAAAAGCATCAGTTTTAGTAAAGGGTCAGACGTTTTGAGGAAATGCATATGAATCCAGCAATTAATTATTGAGGAGCCCCTTCAACATCAAAGCCGCCAGTATTCTTTGCGCATATGGTTTAAATAGTTCAATAAAGTAACTTATTAATGAGGGCTAATTTGTCCCACTTTTCCATTCAGCTTCGTCTCCACGAAAGTCTGCTTTATTTCAGATGCATGGCTTTTCTGTTATATCATGCATACACAGTCCCATCACTTGAAGTTTAACCCTCTGACCTTAATCACTGTTGGATGATAAGAGTACAGAAATCATTGAGCTATTGTCAACATTTAAGTGTTTATAGATATGACCGGGAAGACGTCAGCTAACTGTGATAAACACTCTTAATTCATTTAGCTTGCTATGTACCAAATTCAATAAAGTCTGGTCTGAGGCTTCTTTGAAATAGTATATAATATTAGTTTAGCTATTTTCTTCTTACATCATAGTCCTTTCATGTGGTGGTCCTTTTGCAGCAAAGAGAGGAGAAGGGAGGGAGGGGGACGGGTGTCCTCTCACACTGAGTTCACAAGCTTGAGACGGAGCAATGAACCAAAACAGTTGCAGTCAACTGATTGCAAAACGAATTTATTTATTTATTTATAAGTTAGACCCGAGACCCAATGGGAATATTTGTTGAGACTCCGTTTGCCATACAGTAGAGTAGCAACGTCTCCGTGAACATGAGAGCGGTTTAACGGACGTCACCGTTGGGCCGTGCGTGCCCGTGGAAAACGGTTGAAAAAGAGGGTAAACATTTTTAGGCCTATGCATCGGTGAAGTGAATTGATGGCAATATTATTACCCAAGGTCCTTGTGGGGGCACTTGAGTGTGAATTGCTAATCAGGATGGCCTTCTCAGTTCTAATCCCTCTTTGAGTGGCCTGCCTGGAATCAGCGCGTCTAAGGAGACTCCCCACTGCTTCTGGCTCTGGAACCTCCATTCAACAGCGAACCCTCCTGTCCTATTCCCACACTCCTCTCACACTGTGCAGCAGAGCCATGCTCTCTCTCTCTCACACACACACATGCACACCGCGTGCGCGCACACATACGCGCACACACACACACACACACACGCACCGCACACACGCACCGCACACACACACACACACACACACACACACACACACACAGACACACACACACACACACACACACACACACACACACACACACACACACACACACACACACACACACACACACACACACACACACACACACACACACACACACACACACACACACATCCTCCAACCAAATTAGATTAGACCCTTCCCTTTCTCCACAGCAAGGCGCGGGTCTTTTCTCTGCCCGGACCTTCATTCCACCCCTTTTGTCTCTGCAATAAAAAAGAGAAACAAATTCCCAAACAACTCCCCTTGCCACCCCTCTGAAGAACGCAGCCCTTTTGGAAAAGGGGGGTGAGGGCAGGGCAGACATTTTTAGGTGATTCCATGATATCACCCAGCCCTTTGGTGTCTCTGCTCTAATGAGGTGTGGATAGTGGGGTGGGGGCGTGCGCGGGTTGGTAGAGCGGTGAGAACGGCGCCAGCTGTGCAGCGTGTCAACCTGTTACTCCACAACTGCACCAAACTGTTTCTGTCAGCAACACCAAGGATCTCTTTATTCTGCACCCCCCCCCCCCATCAACAATGTCCAACATTTGCTCTGCTGGTCATAAATCCTTCCTGACTTGAATAGATAAAGTTGGCCAACTGTCTGAGGATCTCTCTGATGCATGTGTGTCCTTGTACTGCTGTATCAGTTGTTTTGGTTCATGATGTGCCTCTGTTCCTTGTGCACCAGTAATGGACACTAACTCATATAGGCAAAATAAAGGCTTCGACTGAAAGGGTCTTTTGTAGGAAAGCCCTGGTGGAGGCTTATTCCTCATGGTTTCTGTGTGCAGCCAAGCAATCCCAAAAGCAGCAAATTGAGATCAAAGCAAAATTAAAGCTGACTCGTTCAAAGCCAGATAAAAATGTGTGAGCCTGCAGCGATATTTTCTCTATTGATTTCCGCCTTTGCTTGCACTCTGTGGGACTGAGCTGGCTGTGCTGTGCTCAGTGCTGGCATTGAAGGCTCCTAGGCTTCTGCAGGGAGAGAGGAAATGACAAAAAATGACTATAGACGAAGAAAAAAACCCGGCATAAAGATCAGTGATTTCAAACGCAGTGAGTCGACTGAGATTGATTAACTTGTTGTGGCAGTTCTCAGTCATTAATGTGTAACGTGGCTGTCAGAATTTGTTTTAGTTTCACAGTAAGAATAACGAGTAGGCTACATCTAACGTGTAAGAAACATTCCTATGCTGTTATTGGTTGAATCTAGATAGAAGCAGGCACAGTAGACACACAGCCAATGTCTTCAGTATTGTCTACTTACCTGATGCATGTCTCTCTCTGTCGAGGAAACACATGTGGAGTGTCTGACTCTGAAGTTTATTTACATTTGCAAGAACAGTGAGGAGTTACTTTCTCAGACATTTTCTTTGGCAGCAGTTATTTGCTTATACTGTGCCGTGGTACAAAGAATCAGGTTTGTGTGAAGCTTCACAGTGCCGCACAGCAGATAGATAGGCCTCACAGAAAGATGTCAACTTTAATTAGAGAGAGTTAGCTTTAACGCGATGTTCCAGTAATAACAACAGCAAACAAAAATGCCTTTGTTATGTTGCGCTCAAATCTGGATAATTATGGGTAATTTACCAATGTGTTGTCTGCACTACGGGTTGTCTGCGAGGTGTGAAGGGATGACTGAAGGCGCAGGTGAAGGATTCAGGGCTTCGTTTGAAGTCTCGGGAGGGATTGACAAGCCTTGCAGTGAAACCCATAGATGGTATGAAGACAAGCTGGAACATTCAGTGTCTGGACGGTAATCATCATCAACAGAGAAAACGGCAGAAACGTCTGGTTTCATTCTCCCACATCGGTCTTCATTTAAAACAGTGTGTCTCAAAGTCATTTGAAAACTGATAAGAAATATAAAATGCCATTCTGTCAATGCCAAATGCTTGGACAAATGAAACACTTACGATCAGGATTTTTTAAGGGTTTTTCTGTCTCTCTTTCTCAGCCCAGCTTACACACACGCGCACACGCACACATGCACGCGCGTGTGCACGCATATGCACACACACACACAGGCAAACTGGCACAGTGCCGCATGACACACATGCACCTGCACATGTGTACGCGTGCACCTTTCTTGCCCTCTCCACCTCTGTTGTCAGGTGTAACACCTGGCCAGAAAGGAACATATTTTAATCTGTTTCAGATATTGTTTCATAGCTGTGAGCAGTCTTACCTCATCTACGAAGCTTCCTCTTCAGACAGAGGGATTACTGTATCGTTAGGCATTCCTCTGACTCAAATATCAAAACAGTGTTAAATAGCCTGTCACCCCCTTCAGAACATAGAAGTCGCTGCAGGATCAAGCTTGTGGTCCATTTCTTTCGGGGTAAAATGACCCTGCAACAGTAAAACCTCAAGATGTAGAGGCATTTAAACAATTTCCGGAAACAGAGCTGTTTACATGGCCTGAGAGACAAAAGAGAATATCATCAGGTGAACTACCTGTGTTCTGAGATTAGAACACAGATACTATAGGCTCAGAAATATGATGAATGATGGCAGTAAATGAAAATAAAAAGAATCTTCACAAATCATTAGACTTGACAAGGCGACAGCAGTTGTTAATCCAGCTCTGGAATTTACCCTGTGGTGTCGTTTTCTTTTTTTCCCCATCCTCCTCTCTAAACAAGAGCCATGGCTTGGTGTTTCCTGTTCCCCCCTCGTGCTTCATGAGCCTATATAAGCATACAAATGTCAATAGCAGGTGTAATTCACATCTCACATCAGTGCCCCCATGCCTCCTAACTTGGCGGGTGGGGGGGACCAGTGAATGTGACATATAACCTTGACAAAGGAAGTTGTACAGCGTGACACTCAGACCTATTCTGAGACGTTTGAAATGCATGTTTCTGGCAACCTGTTTCATTATGGTGGCGTTTCATCCCATCTATGGGGATCTGGGGACTTTTGAGGATGGATGGTTTCCCTCTGACTAAACAACATTCTAAAACAATATGTATGCATCTCTCTCACTCAGACAAACACACACACACCTTTCTTTTTTCTTCTCCTTTCTCTGCCTTATGTTCGCTGCAGTGCACACACATGAGGATAGCTGCCTCTTCTCACGACAGTTGGAGGATGTTGCTATAGACTCTGTGCACACACTCAAACTCCTTTGTTAAGGGATTTGAAAGCAATTTTAAAGGGTGGTGGCCAAGACAGAGAAAGGGAAGCAGGTGTGTGCTGAATGTTCAAAGATCACCATGCACTATGCACAGGGCCACACCTTTGTGGCCATGTGCTCATGTTTGTGTTTATATTCATGCAGTTTGCTGTGAAAGACCAGAGCTGTTTCTCTGCTTAGTAAACGGAACATGAGTTGGCTATGTACTCTGCCCACTCTTTTTCCCCCTCTACAGTCTACATCAAATCTCTTTGCCAAACTGTAGATTCTCTGTAGTAAATTCTCTGTAGAATCTGCTATTTCTGGCAAATATTCCCCAGAGAATAGGGATGATAGAATTTAAGTGGTTGAGGTCCTTTTCAGTGATTATAACTTCAATAAATGATGTGTCCCCACTTAACTACATGAACCAAATTGTCCCTACTCTGGGCATGTGATAATAGGCGAACATTCTGCGAAAATATGTGAAGTGAACATTCGATGGAAATAGGCAAACGATCTACAAGCTCACAAGAAATGTTGTGTCCCCGCTAAACCACATGAACCATAGCGTCCCTATTCTGGGCATGTCACAATAGGCAAACCTTAGACGAAAATAGGAGAACATTCGACAGAAATCGCCGATCTACATGCCAGAAGAGATTTAGTGTAGAGGGGAAAAGGTGCGGGGACCAGGGATAGATCACTGGGGAACACTGGTCAACAGTGGTTAAAAATGAACGTAAAACGACATCCTGTACAGTATTAGTGTTTACCCTGTATTTCATGTATATAAGCCCCTTTCTGGTAAAAAGTCGATCGTATGACTATACATTCCTCACAATCAGTTTGCGGGGTTGATCACAATAAGATTCCTGCCAGTGTGAACTTCACAAGGACTGCAGACACTCGAGATTGCGTCCCAATTATTATTCTGTTTCATCTCTGCAACAGATGTTGGGTAGATCTATGCCTTCAGCCCCAGTAACACCAAAACGGGGGCATGAGCAAAACTTCTGTTTTCCCCTTTGAACAGTGTCGAGTGTCAAGTGCTGTTGATGAGTCGGGTAATAAGGGTGGGTTGAGGAGACTGTTGGCTGTCTAAACTCAGTTGTTTCACCGCAGTGCAAACGGGTCAGCAGACGTGAGAGACAACACTCACAGTAAACTCCTTAGTGTTAATTTAACCCTGAGAGTGTAAAAATGGATCTGTGAAGATCAGTTTTTACAATCTCAGAGTTAACCAATTCAAGTATAGTAGGTACAAGACTAAAATAATAATAAAATAAAATAACTGAATACTTAAGAAACTAATTTAAAAATGACAGCAGTTTTGCTTTTGCTGTTGGAAAATAAACAAGGATAAGAATGTAAAATGTAAGAGAGAGAGAGAAAGAAATATAGCAGCAATATTTCAAAATGTATTTAAGGTATCTGTTCTGTTTGTAGGTAGATAAATAGATGGATAGATTTCTTGTCACAGATTAAAATACAAAGCACGTACCAGAGTAAAAAAAAGTTGTGGCCTCACAAGGAGTTGTGAGACACTAAAAATACAAAAACAATTACAGTATATAGCCTACCAGAACTCATAAAAGTCAGTCGTCTGTTAACACATTGACTGCCTAGAACGAGTTAACTCGTTTTTACTCGTTTTTAAAATCCATCACTTGATTGCCTAGATCGAGTTAACTCGTTTTTAAGGGGAAAAAAAAATTCCAAAAAAAAAAGAAATTTTTATTTTTTAATTTGACCCAAAGACCAAGGAGATATGATTAGTCGAAGATCTAGACTCCTATCCACTTCCTTGTTAACTTAAAACTTTAAAATTTTGTATCTCAGCTCCTGAGTACTTTTTTTTTTTCAATGAAAAATCTCTGGCAATAAACTGCAAAAAATCTGAAATAACTCAGGCAATCAATGTGTTAAGGATGACACATTCATTAATGATAAAGCTAAAATTACACACAGTTTATTTGTATCATCAAAAACATAAATGTGCAACATACTTTGAGAGGTGAAGAAATTGTTCTGAACGACTGTCTGCATAGAGGTTACAGTGTTGAAGATCATGGGCTTCTGATTCAATAGAACCATTATTTCATAGAGTACAGTGACGTCTATCAGCTGGGGTGTTCGTCTATCTACTGTTTTCTATGGCTAAAGGAGCAACTACTCCACATCTGAATTTGGCAAAGGCGCTTCTAAGCGGCCTTACATTACACTTTGTACATAGGGCTCTGTGTCAAAGACACTCTTACATAGGCAGTAGGTTAAGCGTTGCTTATTTCCTTCTGATCTATTTATTAACTGTAGCCATGAGTCTTCATCTGCCTTTGACACTGCCATGTCAAAACACTTTAAATCATTACTTGAATAAAAACTATTTATACCATTACCAGCAAGATGAGACATATAAAGAGCAAATAAATGCATCATCTTTCTCATTTGTCAACTGGGAAGCCCACTGAAACACATGTTTACAGAGTCGGCTGTCAGGCATACAGCCGGCAGAGTCTCTGCCAGTTTTTAAAAATACAGGACCACTGGTGTTGCCATGGATTTTTCAAACCCATATCATTCTGTTTGTATGTACAGTAGGTCTATGTACTGAGGTCAGTACTATGTATATGATATGATAGTATGAGGAATTCACATATTATTGCTATTTCTACTGCTATTTGTAACCTCAACGTTTTGCTGCACCTGTCTAACCTCATGTACATACCAGATACTATACCATACCTTTGATTTGTATTCTATCCTTTGCTTTTTCTCCTTGCTCTTTCCTCTATTTACAATTTAGGCATTTAGCAGATATGCTCTTATCCAGAGCGACTTACAATACGGAAGGCAAACACGCACATCTATTCTTTGTCCATTTCCTGAAATTTGAAAAAGGAACTTGCACGAAAAAAGTCTTTATGGTGGTTCTATTCCGTTGGATGGCCTCTTCTGTCACAAGCTCTCACAAATCTTGCTGGCGCTGCTGTGTATGCACATTGCTCTACTTGGTAACCAGCCAATTTGGTAACCGGAAGAGTGGGCACCAAGAAAGAGTGGGCACCTCAATGTAAAGTTTTCCAAAATTCTGAAATATTCAATATTGTTAAAAGGTTAAAGCACTATATTCTGATAGTAATCATTATAGAGTGTTTGTTCAGTAACAGGGGTCTCCCCATCTCTCCAGCTCTTTAATGTATAGAAAATACCTTTTCAGGTGGGTTGAAAATGTACAGCCAGTTCCAATTTTGTTCCAGTGTTCCAGTTTCAATTTTGTCTGCCCATTTCTTAGTGCCATCACCTCCATTTGCTCTTGTTTAATCTGTGTTCTGTGCAAGTTCTCTCTCCTGATTGGGTAGAGGTATCCCGACCTGGAAATGCATTTTCTGTTTACCAAAGAGCAGGACTCAGGAGAGACAGGGATACTCCTGTTACTGAATAAACACTATATCAGAATCAGTTTTATTGTCACATCACAGGAGTATCAATGAGTATCAGAATATAGAGCTATTTAACACTTATTTAACAAAAAAGTAAATTAGAACATGCTTGAACATTCGCTTGAACACTTATATATTTCTACATTTGCTACAAATTGCTACAAAACCTGCATGTATATCCAGTCATTTTGGGCATAAACAAGAAGTTGAAGGGTCAATTTAGGTCTGATAATGATGTACCGTGGCGTGCATGTTCAAATCATGGATACTTTACATTACTTGAGACGATTTCCCCAAAATAGCCAATTTAACATTGATGTGCCCACTCTTCCTATAGGTGCTCACTCTTCCTGTATTAGTATGTGAATGTACCACTTAAGCTCTATTTACTTCATCGTACAACGAATAGGGAAAATAGCCGATCTACAAGCTCACAACGCATCACGACATGAGCTTCAGCTTGTGCTATTTTGAGCATTTTGGAAATGTTTAGGAAAATGTTTGCCTGCGATGACTTGCCCAAAATTGGGATGCCAGGTTGAAAGTGGTTAAATCAACACTCAGCATTTCACAGTGTCGACTCGTCTTTCCACTTGTCCTCTGCCCTGCCGTGACGAGTGACACCCAGGTCCCCTGCACTCCAGTCATTATCGCAAAAGACAGGGGCGTGTTTTCACCACTGTGTCTGGGCAAACAAGCCCCCCCCCCCACCCCAATGTCTTTCAGTCTCTCTTTCTTTCCCTCATTGCCCAACTGTTTTTCATTTCCACCGCTCCTTCCTCCTTATCCCTCCTTCTCTCTTCTCCTCCTTCTCCTCCTCCTCTTCCTCCCCCCTCTGTGTTTTTTTTGGCAGGCCATGGCCATGTTTCAGCGTTAGGGCCATTTCCATTAGCACCTTTTGGTGAGACCCTTTCATCCAGCCCATCATTACGGACCCTGTGATCTGGCCAGTGTGACAACGTCAACACAGTCGGGCTCGACGACACCAGGAGGATGTCCTTGGGGAGTAAAGTCTCTCTTCGCCCCTCTAAACTGTTTGCTCTGCTGTCTGGAGGTGTTTGTTTTTCCTGTGTTGACATTGGTTCAGTCTTGACATATGATATGAGCTTGGCTGGCAGGGTATGCTTCATTCCTCTAGAGATCGCTGCATGTCATGCCTACGGTACATGAGACATGCTTGCAAATGTATTGTTTTACAGTGTGTGTGAGATAGTACATTTTCTGGTGGAATGCTTTATGTGGATTTTATGGGATCATTTTTCAAGATTCAAATACTTTATTTGCCAACTAGCCTGCTCATACGTGTATGAGCAATGACGTGTTAGGGCAGCACTCTGCCAGACTGTGCAAAAAAAAAGTACTAATGTCCAACACACTGTATATTGTACAAAATATAATGCAAGTAGGTCATAAAAGATAAAAAATAAAAGGTTATCTGCATTTATCCCCATCATTGGCCTGGCAATCATTGCTGCATATGGTTACAAGCTCTTATTGTAGCCTATATAATATCCCAGCTATTAATAGTTGTGGTAGATACAGTATAAATGGGTTAAGATTCTATGGAACCAATAATAAGCCTAGCCTTCTAAGGACTAATGTGATCATCAACCAGCAATTTATTCCAAGCCAGACAATTCATTTCTTCTCACTGGCATCAAATAAGTCAAACCATTAAAACGATTAATCGAGCTTTCGTTCAATACCCACGCGGACATACTTCAAATGGAAGGGCAGACAATTAATGGCATCCTGTTGTTTTTGAAGTGATTATACTAGTGTTTGTTCCTGCCTGTCCCGTGGGAGGAAGTGTCCTCCCTGGTGCAGATGCTGTTTTGTCAGAAGTCAGAATGCTGCAGCGCACCAACGGACGAGACTCAAACGAACGGAAATAGAACAATGGCTCTCAATGAAGCCTGTGTCTTATTTCACAGGGAACAATGCTCAGTTTGTGGCACTGCTCCATCCTCATGAAAGACATGGCATGTTTCTATAGGGCTGTACACTTCACACGTTTTTTATCTGGGGTTTTGGTTCCATTTCCCTTTGAAGTGTGTTGGGCAATAACTTGCGAGCTCCCTGCGCAAAATATCAAATGTTTCTCTCATATTGAAGAGAAGCATTTCTTTGTGACATTGATGAAAAAGATGATATTGCCTTAGTTTCAGCCTGATTCTCATGATATGCAGACTTTGAGCTTCTTCATCTCAGGCTCCTATCTTAAAGTTCAGGCCAGTTTAAGGAGCACACATAAGGTTAATGAAATATTGGACAGTATATTATTGGCTGGGGTGAGATGGAATAGTTTGATCTTACTTGATGAGCTTAGCTACACTATGAAAATCCTGGGTGTCACCTGAAGAGGACATCCTGGGCTTTCCAATGATACCACATGTGTGGGGGTGGGACCACACCGACAACTTCCAGGTTCTTCTAAGGATCACAATGGAAACAAGTCCTTAGGACTTTTTTGTATTTTCCTTTTAGCCTTAATGTCTGACTGTACCTCGTGCTGTTTACATTTCTGACTAATAAAGTATTCAATCAATCAATCAATAAATACTAAAGACTGACCTCCGGAGGTAATTTCCACAATTACCTGAAAATGGTGTCGATCCATTGCTGGCTACTCTCTTCTCCATACACCCTGGCTCCTGGCTCCCACTTCACCTCCACAGCCACCCCCTCAATCCTTCCACCATTACCCAGATCTTGTGTTCCAAATGGATGCAACATACCTTTTTTCAGCACCACTTGGTCAATGACCACGCCCCCCAACGCCTCCCAGGTGATTTGTATTGGATACCACTTAATTGATAACACAGTGCCAACCCCAGGTCCACTGCAGTCCTCTGGCGTCTGGCATTTTGTTCTACTAGGTTTGGTCGCACCGCCGTCCGACCAATGTCTGAGTCATAGTGTCAGGATCTTTGTTAGTCTAGAGTACCTGTTGTACCTGTCTGTCTGTGTCCATTTTGTGCCCATATATGGATATAGGATAATGCAATTGTGGGTCATGAGTGGGATGGCCGACTTTTGGACGTGGATGTAGCAGTGAGGCAGATTTGCTCTGACTGGGTGTCCAGTCTGTTTACATTCATGTTGCTAGCTAGCGTGCTAATGTTAGCTAATAAAGCATGGTTTTGACAACAAATTGACAACAAAGGTAAACACGCCATGAGTGAGGCTTGCGTGGCACTCGATCTCGCACTTGTAAGTCGCTCGCTCTGCATAAAAGCGTCTGCTAAATGCCTAATTTGTAATTTGCCAACGACGTCTTTTCACTTGACAGTGAGGAGTTTCACCAGGAGGGCGTAGCTCATGCGGAGGAAGGAACACCTTATCAAACCGAGTTCCTCTCCCTGCTGCAGGTGCCCAGACCAACCTGTAGGAGTCTCTAGTGCAACGACAGAGATTGCACTCCCTGCCTGGCTTCACCCTCAAACACGTACAGCCAATGTGTTTGTCTCCAGCTTGAGCACCTGGCCAAGCTGGAGACAGCACAGAGGATTCGAACCCTCCTAGTCTCCGCGGTGGTAATCTCTGTGTGACCCGAGCGCCCTCCAGGCAGATATTTCAAATCTACTTAGATTGGACAGTATGGAACAGTGTTGCTATTCACAATTAACGTGTGTGTGTGTGTGTGTGTGTGTGTGTGTGTGTGTGCGCGTGTGCGTGCAGGACGTCTACAGATGGCCCAGCAGCAGCACTTGGTGAGAGGTCCTGTGGCACCCCTGGAGGCCGACACATCCAGACCAACCCTTATTACAGGTAGGTCTAAACCCTTTCTAAATACCCATTAACCACCAGTACATTTCTGATACATTTCTGCCATTGTGGTAAGTGTCTCTTCTTATCGTTAGTTTGGAAGTTAACAGGGTTTCTATGTTCATTTGTTTGGCTACAAAATAACATTATGGCCCTACCGCATATGAACAGAATAAAAGGCTTTTTAATTATTCATTAACCCTCGTAGGGTCCTCGGGTCCTTTTGACCCGGTTTAACATTTTCAACATGAATTAAAAGTATGTAAACATTTTTTGTTCTCTATGAAACTTCTTCTATTTGCCTTATTTACTGTACTAAACATGTGATATGAAAATGAAAATTTTCATTTTCATGAAAATGGAAATTTTCACACAGGGCCGAGGCCCTGGGTGTGACTAAAACACGAAGACCCTACGAGGGTTAATCATTGTTAAAAGTAAAAATATGTAGCCAATAGTATTAACGGTCTCTTGAACCATTAGGTCATTGTTGCAAAAAAAGTAATTTGATAACAAAGTCAGTCACACACTAATCAATCTCCCATGTCTGCCAAAATAAGCACTGCAATACCAACTAAATCTATTCTAGGCATGTCATAAAAGCAAACATTCTGCGAAAATAGGGGATCATTCAACCGACAAGTTTGTGGATCGGCTATTTTCAGCAAAGAGATTTGGTGTTGAGGGGAAAATGAGGGGACCAAAGATAGACCCCTGATCTATATATGGTTTAAGTGTTGATGATCAAAAATGTGTGACTCTTTCCTTATTATGTCTTCTCTGTTAACAATCCAAACTGCCTTAATTGTCCAAAGATTTTCAAGTCGGTCCTGGAAGTCAGAATGGAGGTAAGGTGCACTTTGTTTCAAACCATCCATTCTGGCCTACCAGAGATACAAAATTATTCAGGGGTTTATGGTGTAGGAATATGTTCCTTTCTATTTATTTATTTTCCAACCACCCTGGGACACGCAGCTGAATGTGGATGTGTCCTCATAACGGTGTTGTTATCTATGAGGTGACAGTTTCAGTATATGGTTTCAGTTATCACATTATTGAATATAGTTGTGAAATATGAACCCAATGCCAATTTTTGTTTTGTTTCTATGTGTATTATCAGTTATATGTGAGATATAAACAAGCTTGAGACAAACTCACAACACAACTCCAGCAGAATTGATGCATCAGCGTTTGATCAATTTGAGGAATAGTTTCTCTAAATGTTCAGTTAGGGTGCAGCATGGTTCAGTACTGCAGTAGTTTACCACCATAAGCTTCAGCCGTTTTTTCACCCAAAGCTGTACACAAACTGTTATGTACGAAAAGCTTGTTTTTTACCAACAGATTATATGTGAAAGAGTGAAACAATATCGGCAATCTCTATTCAAGTGAAACATGCATTCACATTTTCATTGCACATGGCGTTAGTGAGTTCTATCCTTACTTCCTGCTGACCATACTGAGGCTGAAGGGGTCTCCCTCCTATTTACGGTCTAATGGCATGATTGTTTGTGTTCATTGTGGTATTGTTTTCATTGTCACTTTTTTGATCTCAGCTGGTTTATGGCTCCAGATGTTTGGAGAATGAGGCTATCCCACAGGAAAAAAGCCCCTCAGTATTGTCTCTGATGTTCTCTGTGGTACTGGGCTCTTAAAACAGTACACATAGTCCCTTCTTACCAAAACAAGCAGCCATTGGCCCAGATTGATAGGAGGAGGAAGAAGTCTGTGGCAATTTGTTTTGCTGGCAAACAATTAGGATGCAAACAAAACAACTTAATAGGTTTTTTATTGTTTGCAATGCCACATTGCCTCATTGTCATTCTCTGTCTGACTGGAATTCTCGCACTGTAAATTAAATGGAGGTGAAATTTGTATTAGTTACTATTTCAAGTAAGTTAGTAACTTAAGTAACTACTACTACTACTGCTACTACTACTGCTACTACTACTATAATAACTGGTGGATGTCATTGTGTGTGTGTGTGTGTGTGTGTGTGTGTGTGTGTGTGTGTGTGTGTGTGTGTGTGTGTGTGTGTGTGTGTGTGTGTGTGTGTGTGTGCGTGTGTGTGTGTGTCTCTCTCTCATACATGGGGTGGGCTTCTGCAGATGTGACTTCCACCTCTGGCTGCTGCTGTCCAATGTTTTTGAGGAGGCCACCCTTGTCTTTCCTGGTTCTGTAAAGGTTAGAACGTGTGAATGATTCAGCTCTGTCGGTGCCCAGAGGGAGGTGGCAGCATGAAAGCCCTGTTGTGGGTGGGTGGGTGAGGGAGATGGCCCCGCCATAGCTTCTTACCACCAATCAGCGGTGATAAAAAGGCAGAGAGGGAGCCAGGGGCAGCAAGGGGAGCAGAGCTCCTCTGTAATTACAACATGGTCTTAAAAAGCAAATACCAAGCCCTAGCAACCTCAGCCGGGAGACAGAGAGAAAAGGAGAGATGGGGGGGCATAGGGGGTAGGAGAAGCGACAGGGAGGAGGAGAGAAAATAGGCTAAGGGGAGTTAAGAAGCGCCACACAGAGCGACCCCGCGGTGACCTCGGCTCCCCAACAATCATCCCCCTGCCAGCTGGAGCCAGGGTTAGGGGGCGAGAGCGAGGGGCCGGGCAGGATCCCCCTCTGATTTATGACCAACTATAAGGCCTCTGAAAGAAACCCAATCACCCAGGATTCCTGCGCAGCGTGGTCCTGGCTGCGGAGAATAGATAGCTAGCGGACTGGGGCTTTGGGGCAGCATCGACAGCCACCCGTGCACACAGTCCCTGACACAGAGGGCCACTTTGCCAAGGGGAGGGCCAGTGGGCACTGGGCGCTATTATCTCCGGCTCTCTGCATTGTGCATGGATATCATTACAATACGCCGACTCTAACCTGGGTACCGATCAACAAGCGCCCAGAGTCTTCCCCTCGTGCTCTTTTTCTTGTCCAGCATATTTCACAACCTAGATTTACATGCACCCGGCTAATTGCTCTGGTCTGTCTAATTAGTAGAAATTAAATGGTTATTAAATTTCAACCTGCTATTAATGTAGAGTGGTAAAGAGGGGAAGAGAGACTGGCCCATAGAGAGAGAGAGAGAGAGAGGGAGAGAGAGAGAGTGTAGGGCATGCGTGAAAAGAAAAGGGAGAAGGCAGCTGTCTTTTAAAGCGGGGTAAGCCGCGCTCTGAGCTACCCTGCTGATCCATTAGCATATCTGAATGATCCTGCTCCTACACAGCCACCATCACGCTGCAAGGTGGCACATCTGAGGAACGCGCCCTTTGAATGGCGCTTGCAAGCTGGGGGAAACTCTTATTCTTTCCAACCCCGTTTGAAAATTCAGAGACAACTTGATGTTTGAGAAGGCAACAAATATAAAAGACGGAGAGAAAAGGGGAGAGAAAGAAAGAGAGCGAAAAGTTTCAGATTTTTGAGGAGGACAGAGTTTTACAAGTTTTTTTTTAAGCTGGGTACTTAATAATTCAATTGATGCTAGAAGCAGCAGCCACACAGTATGGAAACACATTCATGCATGACAACAGTTTTCTCATGGCCTGTGCACGGTTGAGAAAAACGTGTGTCAGGACCCGAGATTCTGGTTGAAATAATGGAGGTATTGAGTTCTGTCATTCAGAGGTGTAGTTTAGAGGATTTTCAAAATCAATCGCAGATTTTTCAAGATAGCCTACCTAAAAGTTAAACGGAATGATATGACATGCAGTTTAAAAGGATTTGAGCTTTGCACGTTTTAAAACGGAGCAGAACATTTTGAATCATTATAGAATTACGTTATTTAACTATTAACTTGGAAACCTTCATATAGAGGCTTACATCCTTGTAAAGGGGTATTTGTGTTACATGGACACCAATTTTGGCGGTTGAAACGTTTAAATGAAAGTACTGAGTCTGTCTCAGACTGTTACAGAATAAACACCACAAATACCTATGAAATACCTTGATCCACCAACCTTGTACCAACATTGCACCTCTCACATGTGCAACAGTAGTACAACTTGCATTTCTAAATATCTAAATGCATTCCGGGAACCCGATTCCTGGTTTTGTTTGGTAAATGTGTCAGAGCTTAGCGTTTTGTTTTTTTAGATCAGCCTTGAAGTTGGTCTCCCCTCAACCACAAAGCGAGCCTTCTATTGACTGGTTCCAGGGAGCGTATTGATGGTTCCATAATTTGGGCACAGGAACACAAAAAGCCTGACCCCCGCTGGGCCCAGCACGACAGCCCAGTCAGCAGGGAGGCTTGCATTTATTAGCCTGGGAGAGGAGCTCCTGCAGAATTAAAGCACATTCACCCACCCATTGATCTCTGTCATGAAAACAATACCCGCCTCCCTCGCTGGCAGTGAGCTAGGCACCGCACGCTCTGAGGTAATTCTGCAGCCATTGAAAACAGGATGCCTCACACCCTCAGGCTCCAAGTAAACTATTTGAAAAGTGAGAGGAATGGGATAATAAAAATCCACGATCCACGATGATCAATCCACCTGTCCAATTGTATTAATGCATGAATGGGGAGTGAATGGAGGGTGAATATTAATGCAGCTGTTGTGTGCGTGCTTCCAGGGAGCTAGAACCCTGTCTTTTTTTTCTTCACCTTCTTTTTTTTGGCTGTGTTGTGACATGTTGTTGAATGCTACTTTATGCGCTTCGGGAGAATTTAAAGCCAAGATTTCTTCTCTTATTAGCTGTCGGTGGGTTGTATAATGCAGTGGTACTCAAAATGGGGTCTGGGGGATACCCAATGGTCCTTGAGGTGGTTCCAGGGGGTCGTCAGCTAAATGGGAACCAAATGGACGCTTACAGGTCTGTAACTCTGAGAGTACACCATGTAACCAAATGGACCCTTACAGGTCTGTAACTCTGAGAGTATACAATGTAACCAAATGGACCCTTATAGGTCTGTAACTCTGAGAGTATACAAATGGTTCCATTTATGTGGGTCTGTGGTCTAATACAGTGGTTTTCAACCCTTTTCATATCAAGGGGACATTATTTATTCGGCATTTGAGCCACGGACCACCATTTGATGAGATTTAGACCCACAGCTTTGAATATTTTGTTGTCGTTGGATAAGATTTTGTCCACAATTCCATACTGTATTGATGTGGTACCATAGGAGAGATAACAGGCAAACGTTGATCAAAATAACAATTCTTCTACGTTCTCTAATTGTGTAGACTTGTTGTAAATTAAGTAATGCAGATGTTTAACAATAATTTAACTCTTGAGAGCGTAAAAATGAAATCATTTAGCTGGGGACCACCTGGAACCCCCTCAAGGACCACTGGTGGTCCCCAGACCACTGGTTGAGAACCACTGGTCTAATGCATACCAATACAAGGGTCATTGAAATTCAAAAGTTTGAGAATCACTAGTATAATGGCCTCTACAGGTTGTTGGACTCCTCTTTAGTTCATGGAGAACGGTCATATGAGTTGGGGTGAGAATGTGACTGCATAGCTTCAGTCTCCCTCTGACAGTCTTATCTCTTGGTCAGTGGAGGAAGGTAATACATGGGATGCAGTTGAGTGA
Source organism: Gymnoscopelus braueri (assembly GCF_963280865.1). Lineage (NCBI taxonomy): Eukaryota > Metazoa > Chordata > Actinopteri > Myctophiformes > Myctophidae > Gymnoscopelus > Gymnoscopelus braueri. Next base: position 40,319,311 of record NC_137608.1, on the reverse strand, counting down.
GAAGTAGGGCAGTATGTTCCAACACCGTGGGCCCCCACCATCTTTGTTTCTGCTAATCCACTGATAATGGCCTTCATCACCACCCAAAAATACCAGAGAGTCAGTCACAAGGCAGGAGCACACCTTTCACTGTCTCCTGCCTGAGAGGAGCTACAGAGCATCAAATTATCACATTTACAGAAATCACAGCGCTTCAGAGGTAGCTGGCTCAGCCTTCCAAAAACTTCTTTATGTGTACCTGAACAATGAAAACAGTGAGGAGTCATAAAAGTGTGGACTACAGCTGAGCATAGAGTTACGATCAACTAGACGAGTATACCTTTCTGTTTTTGTTCCTGGTTTGTGTCATGTTCAACCCAGATCATAATATGGGCACAAAACTGGTGGAATATCCACCATTACAAATAAAAGCATATCTGTTATCTTATCAATCTGTCACCATAAATTAGCATGTTTCATAAAATGTGGAGTGTGCTAGTCTCCCCCGCCCCTCTCTGTTTCTCTGTCTCTACCTCTCTCCCTCTGTCTTTATCTATCTTTACGCACACTGTATTTGTATTTTTAGGGGCAAATGTGAGTGATATACTCACACCGAAGAGCCCTTGGTCTCCTCGTTGGCTTGTTCTTCACTTCTTCTCATGCTCTGATTTGCTCAGCCTGTCCCAACAACAACGTACTGAATCGAGTGATTGGGCCCTGCTATCACCAATGGCATGGGACACATCACTCAAACTACGACTAATGATTAGATGCAGACGCTCCTCAACGGCCATTATTCTAACTCGAGTTAGAATAAACTACTGTACACCTAACACTATAAACACCACAAGATACAATCCACTAGACCTAATGCTTCCCAACGCAAATTAAAATCAACTACACCTACTGTGTAAGATGTGATTTATACTTATGATGTGCTTGATTTATACATGGGGGTCCTGCACCCAAAATAGCTGATCTATAAGCTGACGCACTGTGACGTCAGCTTATAGATCAGCTATTTTCGGTGAGTGACACCAGCACATAACTGAGAATAAATCAGGCTTAACCCTAACACCTAACACTTCCCAACTCACTTTGTTTTCTCTGTTCAATTGTACACGTACATACACGTCTGACTGTTGACCTCAGGAAACTGTTTTGCTTTGATGCTGCCCTTTGAGTGGCTAGCGTCCAAGGAGCAGGGAGGCCCTGCCTGCATGGACCGTCCGGTCAGCCTCAGCCAGACACGGGGCCCAGTGTCAACACAAGACACAAGGAGGGGAGAGAATGTCACACCGCAAACACACATACAGTTGAAAGGAGCAGGGCGTCTCATTATACCACCTAGAGCAGCTTTTGTCAGCAGTTTTTTTGATGTGCAGAGGGGACGGGCTCTGGGAGACATCATGGCCTGGAATGGGGGCTGCCGCTGCCACGTTTGAAGTCACTGTTGGGACAAGGCCTTTCATATTTACAGAAAGAAAAGGGAAAACTCAGGGGATGTGCTTGATTGGCACACTGTTTTGTTCGCTTAGTAAAATGGTGCGGGCTAATCGTCATTCGCAAACCCAGCCCCCTTCATAAACCCAGTTGCTTGCCCTCAGGAGTTTTTTAAAAACATTGCTTCACAGGCACTTTTTCGGGGGGCTCGAACTTCCTTTAATCTATTCTCACTCAAAAACCCACTCAAACATCTTATATAAATTATGCTCTTAGCATTAAAATCAAAGGCCAGTGCCATCGCTCCCTCTGCTGCCTGTGAACCTTTTGATAGACAGATACATTCAGACTTGCTTTATGCGTAGCATATGCCACAAATGTTGCCCGTCATCGTGTAATTCCAAAAGTGACTTTGAAAATCAAACATGAGTCGCAGAGTTACCAGACAGAATTAAGTCCCAGACCACTTCAGACATTTATAAGTGTCATATGAGGAGAATATGGTTAAATTAAGAAAATTAGGGCAATAAACAAAACCTCATCGAGTCTGCTGCGCTTTCTATTTTCAATTATTACATTTTGAAGGTGACAATATGGTATTTGAAACATTGCGTCTCATGACAATCACACACCACAACAAGCATCAAACCTTTTCACCACATCACCACACAGGGCATCCTGCCATCTAGGGCAAACTGCCCTCAACACGAAGACACACACACACACACACACACACACACACACACACACACACACACACACACACACACACACACACACACACACACACACACACACACACACACACACACACACACACACACACACACACACACACTGCAAACATTTAACACTTGCTACCATTTTTCTTCTTTCTGGGAGTTATGACCTGACTTGTCGTTCCTGTATTATTCTTTTCAAATTGAATTAATCTTGCCTTTGTTTTGGCTAGTTTTTGGATTTTTTCATAATGTGTAATGCCAAGGCAGTAAATCAACATGAATGAAATATTGCTCTGATTTTGTGTTTCAATGTGCCCTTTCCTCTGTGTGGACACAAATGAGAGAGCAGGGCGTTTCAACACCACCTTACAGGTGTTGAATGGTACACCTCAAACAGTCGTGGAAGGTCACGGCTAGGGCCTTTCTTTGTAACATACACCAGGCTTCTTTCACAAACAAAGGAGAGAGAGTTCGTTTGTGAGCAAGAGACAGAGAAAGAGGGAGATGTGTGTGTGCGCATGGGGGTGGGGCAGTGGTGGAAAAAGTACTCAATGTTTTTACTTGGTAAAAGTATCAATATCAACGAACTGGCCCGATGAGAACCGGGATGACTGAAAGCGAATGGAGGGCTCGTCTGAGGACAACCTAGAGAGATCAATAGCACAATGTAGAAATACTCCATTACAAGTAAAAGTCCGGAATTCAAAATTTACTTGAGTAAAAGTACAAAAGTATTGGCATCAAAATATACTTAAAAGTACCGAAAGTAGAAGTACTCATTATGCAGAATGCAGAATCTACATGCTCACAATGTATCGCATTGCGATGCATTGTGAGCTTGTAGTTTGGCTATTTTCAAGTGGCCGAAATGTTTATCGGGTAAAAGCACTGAAAATTGGAAATACTCCAGTAAAGTAAAAAATACCTCAATTGTACTTAAGTACAGTACTTGAGTAAATGTACTCAGTTACTTTACACCACTGGGGTGGGGGGTGGGGGGGTGGGGCAGTAGAAAGAGAGACTGTTCTTATCTTTGTTCAAACAGTACAGAAAGGGAAAGGCAGGAAACACACAAAAGGCAGAACGGGGTGCAGAGACAAAGGCAGGTACAAGATAATGACAAGGTCAAGTGTGGGCTCAATGCCTCAATTCACTCCCAAAGAGATAAGACCCTTACCTGCTGACAAGGTGTGTGCAGCAGAGGGGAACGAGAGGTCATGTAGGACTCTGGGGATAAGTTCCCAACCTGCATGCACACACGCACGCAAGCAAGCACATACACACATTATACATACACACACATGTTTGTATTACTTCACTCATGAGGATATTAGCATTTTAGGACGATCACTTTATGAATGCCATTTTTTTATTGCCATTTTGAACCCCAGCCTTAAAGTAGAAAATAGCAGATCTACAAGCTCACAATGCATTGCATCTGGCCCTCTCTCAAGTACAGTAATACAACTGCGCACGCACACACGCACGCACGCAAGCACCACACGCACACACACACACACACACACACACACACACACACACACACAGTCAGAAGCATGCTTTCATGTATCTCTATGGAGATGCTGGCTCTCCACCACCTCCTGCTGGAGAGGACGAAACACTACCAGTCCAGTAGCACACATTCAAAAAGAGCAGATCTTCAAGCTCACAACGCGATGCATTGTGAGCTTGTAGATCGGCTATTTTCAAATAGACAAAGTATAAAATAAGGCTTAATTGGTTAATGTATGTTTTGTAATAATCATCTAAATCTACAAACTAACGTGTAAATAAAGTTTTCAAATAGTTGTAGTGGAGTAAAAACAAGATTAGCCTTTGTGATCTAAGAACTAAGAAAGTATTGAAAAATGTACATAGTCAAGTAAAGTAAAAGTACCCCAAAAGTGTTCTTAAGTACAATACTTGAGTAAATGCACTTACGGTAGTTATTTTCCACCATGCTTGATGACAACCCCTCTATAAATCATGTGGTCATCCCTGTGGGACCAGCTCTGTATAATGACAAGTGTGGGAAGCTTTCAAAATTGCCCAACCAAAACAATGCCGGCACAAAGGGCATATTGCCAAGACGCAATCTGCAAGAATTTCCTGCAGCAACGACTACAATAACCTCTTGACTGGGAGAATTCTTGTTATCTCTTTGATGTGTCAGTTCCTCATGTTTTGCGAGGGCCATTGACATGGAGCATGACATTTAAGTAGGCCATGATATAAAGCAACAAAGAAATAAACTGTGAAGGGGGCTGCAGGCCTGTAACTTACTTCCCCCAGAGCATAAAGATAGGATTAGTTGGAGGCTATCTATTAAGTGTCACTCATCTTCAGGAGAGAGAAGTACATGAGATTTAAAAAATAGAATCTTTCAGTATAGGCCAGGGGGGAGAGAAAGAGATATACGCCTCAATAGATATCTGATACAACTGGCCTTAATATTGATCTGGAGGTCTGGTCTCCTGTTTGGATAAAAGTATAAAACCACTTAGGGTGGCTGGGTTTACAGTATGGAATGATGTGAGTGGGAGGCGGTGGACAAGCACTTGATGATGGAACATCAGACAGCACTTTGACCACACCTACTGTAGAGGACGTGGTGGAGCCAGGAGAAGGGAGATTGGAACAAACGCCAGGGACTGGTACAGCCATACTGATATATGATATTAATAATGGAACGCATCGACATCGCTCCGCTCCCATTCGCACGTCTAGCTTTTTGAAGGTGTTGTGGGTTTTGTGACAGTGTTTGCAGACGGTTGCTCTCCGAGCGTTTCAAAGAGATCAAATTGTTCTCACAATCTCTCCCCCGTTTCAAAATTTCAATCTCTTCTCCACGGAAAAGGGCTTCTCCTGATCTTTGTGAGGAATAGAATTTGTGTGAACTGTAATCTCTCAAGACAGATCCTTCAGTGTATTGCAGAATCTTTTTTTTCCCCTTTTTCTTTTACCGAATGGATTCCCAAGATTGTGTGAACACTGACCCAGTAAGATTAGAGGTGTGTTGCCATGTTGTCTCTGTACTTACTAAATATAATTAACTGAAACAGAGCAGATTCAGAATTATGTTTTAAAACTTGAGACAACTGAAACATGTATTGAAACAGTGTAATCCAACTCCTCTCATACTGTCATGTCATCTACTTCTGATTTTAGTTTTTATTGCCATCTGGTGGTGATGTTAATTTATTTAAACAGTAATTTCATAGTTCCGTGGGGGAAAACTTAACTGTGCTGAAGTTTATTCAAAGTTATTTTTTAGTTTCTCATCTGGAATACTTAAAATTCTGGCCTTTTATAAAAATGTGTTGAAACTAAAGAGCGTGCCTCCAGGCTAAACGTTCAATCTTTTGCCTGAGTGGGCTTGAGAGCACAAGTCCTTTCCAGCCGAGGATCCCATCTTGGGCTCATTGAGCATGAGTCTGCTCTTTGGCTGGCAGTATAGGGTGGATTTGGAACACACACACACACACACTGTATATAAAGAGAGAGAAGGTACATTGAATATGTGCACTCACAGCCAGCCACCCACCCACCCATGCACACACACACACACACACACACACACACACACACACACACACACACACACACACACACACACACACACACACACACACACACACACACACGACACATCACACCACACATATCGGTCTCCCTGCCAGAGGCCTCTGTTGTGTGTACTGAGGATTAATCGGCCATATCAGGGGCCCTGATGGGGGGAGCGGAGTGTGGAGAACATGGTTGGACCCCAGACTCTATCAATCAGAAACCTCTCCTTCTCCCAAACTAAATTGACCTGCCCATGCACTGTCCACATCCAGGCTCTATGTGGAAATAAATCACATTGGATCAGAAGTAGGTACCTGTCAGCTCCAGTGAGCACACACAATCCCTCCTCCTTCTCTCCGTGACCAGAGCGATATGTCCGCCTGTGAGGCTCTACCTCACCCACTGATCACATTCAACAGATCATTGAACTGCGCCGCTTTTTGGAATAACATTTTCTTATTGCAGGGTTTCCCAAACTCTTTCAGCTCGAGACTCAAAAAGAGAAATGTGGTGTCCCCCCATGACCCAGACCTACAAAACAAAAACAAAAAAAACGTAATCCCTATTTCAAAAACAGCAAAAAGTTGCCGATTTACAAGCTCACAACAACACGTTGTGAGAATCTACTTTTTGGGAATCATGTACTGCCTCAGCCAATTCAAAGAGTCGAAGGATTGTGATACAAACAAAGACCCATACTTGCCCTGATGAAGACCAGTTGCAGGTCGAAACACTTTTTGTAAACATGATTAAAGCACATTGATTTTACGCCCTCTCCTCCGTTATTTTTCGAGCGCTCGGATGTCTCCTCTTCTTCAAAGACCCCCTCCACAATGTAACCTTTCATCAAGGAGCTACTATGAATCCAGCCTGTTAATTTAACTCTAAAAGTGTAGATTTACCAGCAAGGATTAAATAAACCACTTAAACCCTATATACTTTGTTGACTGGGGTCCCCCAGTGGTCTGCACTTGGTAGTTTCTTTTTTTTCTCCCTCTACACCAAATCTCTTCGCTGAAAATAGCCATACAAGCAAATCTCTTCACTCAAAATAGCAAATGTACAAGCTTCCCCTTCCCCCATAGACCGCCTTAATGCCACGGGTTGTGAGCTTGTACATCAGTTATTTTCACTGAATGTTCACCTAATATGGCATGCCTAGAATAGGGATGCTAGGGGTTAACACTTGGGTTACACTCGCACTATGCGGTTAGTTTTTTCTGTGTACAGACATGCAGGAATGTTTCTTGCTAGCAAGCATTGGAACAGAGACATCATGTCTCTGTATCAGTGCCACCGAGATGAATCCCTGTACATTTATTGTACTTGGGTGAATAAAGAGATTCCGATTCAGATTACAGATACGGCAGCAACCACAGTCTGGCTGTCGTTGAGCCCCATCATCCTTCAACAGTTCCTTTATTTCCTAGTTGTAAAGTCTGCTCCTGTGGCTCGTAACACACAGGACGTATCTCAGCATGAGTGATAGTGTGAGGGGAGATAAAGGGCTGTGTTGGGGGGGGGGGGGGTTCAGAAAATAGTGAAAATAGCAGATCTACAAGCTCACAATGTGAGCTCGTAGATCAGCTATTGCCGCTATTTGTCATGCAAACAAAGTATATAGTGCTTAAGTGTTTCAGATCCCTGTCCAGTTCATCTTCTATTGGCCCATCCTCTCTTCTGCACCTGCACAGCTTGCCTGACAGATGACACAGTGTGTGGCCTGCATCTCTGTTCCTGGGTCATCTATACAGCTCCTGAAATGATGAGTGGCTTCTGCTGTGGCCCATCCCTGCAGTCAATCACAGAGCTGAGCCCAACCACAACAGGCATCTGTGGAGGACAGAGCAGGCAATGTCTGCAGCATTAGCTCTGATTCCCTGGGGATAGTATACATTTCCCATAGTAGAACAAAGTATAACTACTGTATATTCCTACTACATACTGCTGCAACTTGAGGAGAGTAAAACCTTGACGGAAATACATGTGTTCTTGTAATCGTTAATGGGCTGAAGGTTGGAATATGATTCCCACCATCAGCAAAAACAATTACACAGACACATGCACATTTACATGGGAGAAATTACAATACAATGAATACATCCACATCCCTCTGCAAGCTCGACAGGAAGCAAGGTCTGCTTGTGACACTAGATGGCAGCACAACTGCATTGCTGTAGCACTTGTTAATCTCTTGTTTATGGGCATTCAAATGTACCCCACCTGATCATGTGTGTGTCGTGACATAACATGATTGCACATAATGCCATTTGTAATATCTGTCCATTTACTTATTGTGAGATTGACATGTTGGCGGCTTTCAGCATGCCAACTACACACCACCAACATCACCTCCTGTCATATGAGGGGGGGGAAAAAATCTAATAACATGGATGACTAACTGCTCAGCCTGCATGTCATGCTGTTGTGAGCTCGCACGAGGGAAATATACATAAATTAAGGTCAAGGTCTGACATTCACTCATTGGCCTCCACCTAAGCCACTCTCTGGAGATGAAAATGTTTTTAGATTTATTCTTTTGGAGGAGAACTCTCCTGTTAATCCTCTGGACCTGATCATGGCTTGTCAGGTAATTCCAAGGACTTGGCACTCTATCTCAGCAAAAGGGAAGTAAGCCTTAACGTGTCAGCCCCCCCTGTAGATTGTCTCCAGGAATGCAATGGGGTCCGATGTACCACTTACTGTACATGTTCCTCCTGTGGCACATCCATCCAGTGCAGCCATTTATTTGTATGACCACGTAAACACCTAGTTTCCATCCAGCAATTTTGCTCCATTTATGACAACACACAAAGAGCTGGTGTTCATCTGATGCACAGCCATGTAAGTCCACATACAGTACTTTACATTATCTTGCATCTGTTGTTTGTTGCCATGATGACACATTGAGGTTAGACAACACACTCCATATTTGGGCACAGCTGCATTGGGAACTCCTTATATGGTTATATGGCTGAGTCATAGTGACATGAGCGTGATGACGTGGTTGGCCGGTCCTCCCTTAAGCCAATTTTAATATAGGATTCTTTGGAAATGTTCACCTACTAGAAATTCATAGTGTCGGGGGATTTGTCAGAGTACCTGTTGTACCCGTCTGTCTCACCTGTCTTCTGATCTTATGCCCTGTGGCAGACAGGGCACGAGAATGCTACGCACACCGAAGTCCTTACAGTGGTGCCGGCCCGGTTTCGGCAAGTAACTAACTGCCTTCTTCAGGGTATGAAGAACCCTTTGTCCAAAAATAAAGTATTGGCACTTTGGCTACCAGTGTGTGCGGCCACCTTCTTGTCTCTTGAAGACTACTATTTAGACAGTCTTAAGCAGCAACTCAGGACATACAGTAAATGGCTTGGGTAGCTGTGCAGGTACCATTTTATAGCGGAGCGGCAGGTGTTTCTCCCAACATGAAGAATCACCACATTCAAAAGATGTTTCATCTGAAATATTTTTTTCCAGACAACTGAGCCCTGCTCCTTCCACTCAGGATAAGGTGAACTACAGTTGTAAAATAGTAAGCTGTGTGGACTGAGATAACCCCTCCAATATCAGCGGTTAATGAGGCAGAGACATAAGCTACAGCGGACAGCCAGACACACTATCATTTCTGTGCCATATGTTTACGAGTATGAGATAAGCTCTGTCAGAGGTCAAATGCTGTTTGATAGTTTGGCCAATTTCCAGTGCTATTTCTGGCAATGGCTGTCGATTTGACGGCAGCGTGGATTGCTGGGGCATAGTGAATGAGCGGCTGCAATGCTCTTGGCTCACAGGGGAAATCTGTTTGGGCTGCCTAGAGTTGAACTGCCAGGCAGTTTTACTTCTGGTGAGAAGATTGCTCTCATGTTTTATTGAACGTTGCCCCTGGCACCTTTCATTCTCGACAATCTGATTCTACCGATGCCTACCCCGTGACCTAATGTCCAGCCAATGACAATGATGGCGGGTTCAATTGACACATGGTCTGACCCCTTCTATCAACTCATCACCTTCACAAGTCCTAGTGTATGGGTAGCATTTATAACCCCCTCTCAAAGGTATGGATAAATAATTTGCTGCCTGGTCTGCACTGTACATAATTGCACATTGCAGTGAAATAACCTGTCATATTTGCCCTTTAGTTCACAGATTGCAGACATGGTCAGTCACAGCCATCACTTCATTATCTTTTCTTGGGGCCCTCGCACAACAATACTGGGCGTGTGCATGTCCACATGGCAATGTGGTGCACTTAAATCAAGACCTCTCAGTAGGGATGCACGATTAATCAGTCATCATATCGGTATCACCTATATCAGCATTAGAATTGCAACTTCGTATCGGACCGATATCAAAATAATATATCGGATTTAGCTGATATTTTATTATGTTTGAATGTGAAGCTGGAAAAACCTTGTGAAGGCTGCAGATCAGATTCAATCAGTGTTTTCTGGAACTTTGAACTAATGTGCATCAGTAGGCCTAATACATCAGGTAATAAGAATGCACTGTTAATTAGAATTCAGCATCTGCACCCAGAACCATATAGCTACCGTATAACAGGTGTAAGGTAAACCCTATTGGGAACTTGTAGTGCGATATCGGTATTGGTCGTTTTGACCATGCATAAATTATGTTCAGTAATCGGATATCGGGCAAAATTTCAATATCGTGCATCCCTACGTCTCAGCATGCCAGCAACTGAAAAGATTGAAGTTTGTACAGTCTCCTTCTCTGACCTCCGCGTCTGTCACACAAATTGTGTAGCCTATTATAGATGTACTGTAATTCACTGTAGTTGTCATGGAGCCAATGAGGCTTGCATAAAAAACTGACAAACAAATCATCCGTTCTGCTACTTATCCACGTCACCATTTTAAAACAAGTGTATTTACATATGATATATGAGTTAACATGAGTTAATATAATGGCCTTATTATGTACGTCATATCACAATGGACCAATCAAATGTACTATTGATGAAGTTTCATGCTACTACCCTAATACTATAATAAGTCATTTATTTTATCTCATTTGCATATATATATATATATATATATATATATATATATATATATATATATATATATATATATATATATGCACACTTGTTTTTCTACAAACATTCTGCAAATGCAAGTTATGTTTTTGCAATCTGTTGTTGTGACAGACCCACCAATCAGCTGACTGAATTGAATTAGTAAATAATGTATGTTGTCTTGTTTTAACTGTCAGCTACTTTCTTTCCAAGTATGCACCCATCGCTCATCACTAATTGCACTAATGACTTACACCTGTCAACTATCACCCTTTGTTTTAAAAAGACTCCACTCAGCCTAAACACACCCTGAGAAAGGCACTGTGGCGCTGAAACAGAAAACACATTCTATTGGAGAAAATGAGGATATGCAGCTCTCTCTTTTTATTCAATCACTTCACAGTTTGAACACAAAAAGAGTGGACACAGTGGACATATTTGCTTTTCATTGATTGTATCATCTGCAGTGATTCTCAACCCTTTTAATTTCAAGGACCCCAGTATGCATATTCATATTAGGCCACCCTCCATTTGATACAGTTTTTATGGCTTGGCTCCTCAGGGGCAAATACAGTAAGAGTGTGTTTGTGTCTTGTGTATCTGGAGTTAATCTCCAGACTGGACTGCCCTAGCCTTAGATCAAGACTATCGTAGATGTATTTTATCGATTTTTACATTTTTATATTGTCAAAATCGATAAAATACATCTACGATAGTCTTGATCTAAGGCTAGATCAGCCCCAAAGTTATTGTGCCCACTGCCAGTAGGCTAGAAGTAGCTCTGGTCCGTAGCGTTACAAGAGTTAAGGAGTGCAGCACACAGCAAACCTAAAATGTTTTTTATTTATTTTTATATATCTGCTTTTTTTCTATTCTATCTGCTCTGATTAAATTTCGTGCCTTTTGTTTTTCCTTTTATTTCTAATTTTTTCTTACGATTGTACCCTACAACTGTCCTGGGGATTGAAGGTGGGGGGAGGGTGGGATAGGGTTATGTAGTATATGTACATTTTGTTTGTCTTTTTTGTGATACAATATGAAAAGATTTGTATGTGCAGTATGCTTGCCCCTGGGCCTTGTACTAAAAACCAATAAAAAGATCTTGAAAAGAAAAGAAGAGTTAAGGAGAACTCCTTCTTACGCTATGGACCAGAGATAGGCTAGAAGTACAGTACTACCACAATTTTTTTCATGCTTTATACTTTCAAAAAGATATATATATTTAACTTACATTTTATAATGGAAGTCAAATGGGCTCAGATTGGGCTGAAACCTTGCAATTTGTTTTGGAGACATACGTCATAGACTTCACAGGCTGGCCATGTGAAGTCTGAGATCCACATTGGAGCCATCTTTGATTCATTGAGTCTCATGAAATCTTCTGAGGAGGAAATGAGAGCAACGAGGAGGGATATATTGCTTTGTCTTCTGTGATAGGCTAATTAAGCTTTGTTGAAGCCTTAATATAGCTCCCAAGGCAGTTTATGCGGAAACAATATCTAGATGTGATTATTATCACATCAATAATTATCTCATTATTACACCACCTGGACAATTATTTGATCCACAGCACGAACATTCTGAGGAAGTGGAAATACAAGTTAGAACTAAGATGAAGATTAGTGTTCCCCCCACTATCTGACTCCGTGTTTTATGCACCATATATTTGGTGCAGTGCAACTTTTACTTTTTGTACTTAGAAACCTAATTTAATTGTGTGTTGGTCTGTCACTACTTGACATCCCTGTTCTGAAAACCACAAGCCATTTCAATAGCACTTCCAATAGATACATCTTCATATAATAGTTGGAAAAGACAATTAAATGAGACCTGAGTTGGAAACAAGAGGTTGCAGTTTGAACTATGGGATTCTCAGTGGAATGCTAAACCCCAAATCCAGTGAGCATATTCCAAAAAACCTGAAGAAGGTAGCGCATCTCAAATTTCCATGTCAAGAACAATCACATCACATACACAAAAAAGCGTATTTGTTTTGTCGCAGAGTGTTTGATGTATACAGGTTCTATTAAATGAGACCTATTTCAGAGCATTGGGTGAAGATTTTTCTTTAGAGAGAACAAAGCAAGTTTAAATGTGTATATTTTCTGAAGTGGGAGAAAATACACCTTAAGTATTGCCTCGGTGTTGAGCAGATTTAATTTTAGTCAAGGAGAAATATATAAGATATAAGTGAGATCGCATCTTGTACTTTCTTTGTCTCCCATAGGGATAAGTCTGGGAGATAATAGAGGTATTATGATCTATCGAGCTCGGTCACCCAGGACCATGCAGACACCCTCCAATATGTAGGATATTACACAGCTTGTGGATGCGTGGGAGCTGGCTCAAGTTGTGTTCATGTGTCAAAAGAAATCTCATTAACAGCTGTTCATGGATTAACATTTATATCAAGCTTCAGCCTCAGTGTGTCTCCGTACTCACGTCACCCACCGCCCTCTAACGTCTCATTTATACTTGGTTGAACAAGCCTTTTCGTCAAGAGTTGTGATGCAGTTTGTGACAAAAGTGTTGATCGACCCAAAGTCACATATTTCTCATGAGGCCAGCTTTCATCCATGAATATATTTGTAATCATTTGAATCTCATGCTATGAATGCAATATGCAGCAGATACAGATATACACATGTATGGGCCTATATCAAGACCCCTACCCTAAAGCCCAATTCAAACTGATCGGCAACCCGGTCATACAACAAAGTTTTACATATACAGCATATATCAATTATCCATAAGACTGTATTTCTTTCTCCACAATGTATGAAAGGGTTTTCCTATACAGTTATAGTTGTTACTTCTTCCTTTTACTGTGGCACTTTGTACTGTCAAAACACATTTTTCAATGTGTTTCTTTCTGTGTGTACTTGGACACGATTATATATTATGTATATATACTGTATCATTCTGTGTATGCATGTGTGCTGACAGCTGGAGAGCTCCTGCTGATGTTTACAGCCTGCAGCATTTACAGTATAAGCCTTAAGCCTGATTAATACTTCACCTTACAACGGTGTCGCCGCACGCTGAAAATAGCCGATCTACAAGCTCACAATGCATCACAGATGCAACGCGTTGTGAGCTTGTATATCTGCTATTTTTGGGTGACACCGTCGCACTACGGAGCATAAATTAGGTATTACGCTGCTTTTTCTGTGGCTGCAGAGCCATATGATATCAGCACAAAAACACATCTACATATTTCTTTTTCTCAGTGTGTATTTTTGCAAGCATGCCTTTGTGTACTTGTGTGTATGTGCACACTGCGCAGAGCGCTACAGAGTGCTGTCCTGCCTTTGCCTTTTGCTGTGACTGATTTCTCTGTGGTGCTGGTGGGATTACTCTGGGGGATTAACAGCACACTGGCAGCAGCCATCGATGGGACTGTGATGACAGTTCCCATCATCGTCATGTAGTTCCCACTCCAAACCCCCCTTGTGCCACCCAGGCTTAAAAAGGGAGCAAACAGCAGATTACACAAGTATGACAGCAGGGGGAGAAGTCATACATCACACAGTGAAGATTAGACTGAACAAACTCTTCTTCAGATGCCTGCCTGGGGAGTGTCCATCCCAAACGCATTGAGCTGTCTCGCATTGCCTTGTTTGGACCAGATAATGGAAGTGAAACAAAGCAGCTGCTTCCACTGCTGTGTAAAACACATATAACTTTGCAGGTGAAAACATCACCATTTGCATTCTCAATCACAAGGACTGCTGGTTTGACTTTGGAGAATGAGATTGCCCCCCTCATTCCTTGGAGAGTGCATGGAGAATCGGCCTGCCAGGCCGGGGCAGAGAGACCATTGTGGGCCGCCGTCGGCGAGGGCCGTGGGGCAAGGAAGTGAGAGACGGAGGGCGCTCGCCTCTCAACCCTCTGGCCAGGGTAGCACCGCAGGGACGAAGGCACTGAGGCCACAGGGTGTATGGGAAGAGAGAGGTGCCAAACTCGGGCACAAGACGAGCGTGCAGGCCCCTGTCGGGGGTCCTGGAGGTCAGGAGTCCTCCCCCTCCCTTGAATTTTTTGCCAGAGCAAGGCTATGACTCCCACCAGCACGAATATGTGAAGAACTTGCCTGCCCCCGGGGCAGGGAGACCATCGTGGGCCGCCGTCAGCGAGGGCCGCGGGGCATGGAAGTGAGAGTCGGAGGGCACTCTCCCCTCTGGCCAGGGTAGCACTGCACGATCAGAGGCACTGAGGCCAGAGGGTGTATGGGAAGCGAGAGGCGCCGTCGTCGGGCACGAGATGAGCGTGCAGGCCTGGAGGTCCAGGAGGTCGTGAGGGCTCCCTCCCCTCCCCCTCCTTTGAAATTTTCTCCCGAGCAGACTTTTCCCAGCCCGGATATTAAGCTGTTGGGTGGCATGGTGGTGCACTGTTGGGGAGGCCATACAGTAGCTGCCTGGGAAACAGGTTTGATTCCCGGCCCCGGCAATGTGTCGAGGTGTCCCTGAGCAAGAACTCCCAACTGACGACCCCTCGGGAGAGGGGTCAGTATCATGTCATTATCGTGGTCATGGTCAGTATCATGTCAGTATCATGTTCAGTATGATACTGACATGATACTGACATCATCATGATATCATGGTATCATGTGACCACATGATAAAATGTTACCATGACAGAGCCTGACATCTACAAGCCAACCACGCGTCGCATCATGACAAGTTGTTGGGTTGTAGATGTATTATTTTCGGCAAGGAACACAGTCGTACAACAACGTATAATTTAGGCTTTAGTAGCCTTTCTAGACATGCTTCTACCTGTACAAAGCCCATTCAACACTTACAAATCTAGCCAATCTTCCATCATCATCCCAATAAAAAACTTCTCACACAATATAGAAACCATGCCTCATTTGAATGCAGAGTTTATGAAAAAAGTCTACGATGAAATTAAGAAAATGTGCGCTTGAATATATTAAACTGCCCCCCCCCCACCCCCAAAGAGCACCTCAGTGCCCTTCTTTACAAAAAACTTCCTAGGGGGCTGTACTGTACTGCCCATGTTGAGCAACACTATGCAAAAGTAGCTGTGTGCACACCGTTTGCACACTGCACAGATGGTCAGCTGATAGTGCTGTTGTGCACTGGCGTGAGGAAATAATACCATGCCAGTAGGTGGCAGTACTCTACAAGAGTCTGCAGTTTAAAAACAATCAGAAAGCTGTTGAGCAACAAAAACAAACAGACAAGCATTCTGTTCATGCTACTGCTCTGAAACCTGCTCATTGTCTCATAGCTCTGTGTTTGGGATAGGAATTGAGAGTTGAGAATATGGTATTGGCTCTTTTACACACGCTTGCAGTCAGCAGGTTATTTGTGTACAACATTGATGTTCGTGCGTCTCATCTTTCTTTTACATACAAGCACACACACGAACGCACACATGCACGCGCACACACACACACACACACATTTTCTGCCGCTCTTCACATTATAACGTTTGTGTGTCTCTCTTTCGCTCTCCCTCTCTCACACACAGACACAGAGACAGACAGACAGACAGACAGGCACGCACGTCTTTTTTCCCATGTATTCCTTGGATCATGACGCAACTCCACACATAGGCCCTGGCCATTTGTGCCAGACTCAATGTTCAGCAATTTTGCGTTTTCTTCAAAACACACTTTTTGCTACTACTCCTACAAATTCAGTCCAAAACTCACACAAGTGGGTACATATTATCTGGAGTCATTTCATGACTGCCTTCCAAACTTTGCGATTCCTGGTTAGGCAACCTTGCCTGGCGGGGATCTGCACACTTTTCTAGTTTTCTCCTATGATCGTCTGCACCTCTCACACTACTTGATGTGCGCTTCTTGTGTTGAATGATAATCCTACAGTTCCTTTTGTGGCATTGTCATTCAGTCTCAAACTGACAATGCTGGTGCGTTGTTCTCGAGAAGAGCACATTTGACAGACGCTCTCTGTAAGCACATGTAAATTGTATTGCTGCCTGTGTTTGTGAGTGTAGAATAATAATGAGGATGTGAGTGTTTAGAGCGACACGTGTGGGTAAACACATGTCAGCAGTAGACTACATCTGTCTGTCAACGCACGGAGATGGGATGATGTGCATTGAAAACACATTTCCCTCCTCTTGGCGTTCACATCGATCACAGGTTTATGGACGCTGTTACCACTCCAGCACATCTCTGTTGTGACATCCATCTATGTCAATGCCGCAACTTGCATATATATCCCTAGGCTCTGTTGTCTTTTTTGTCCTCTAACTGTTCATAACAGATTTGTGACAGATATTATCACACACTTTCTCTGCCTCTGCAGCCTATACAGGTTGTGTTAGCCTTTGTATGAGACTTTCCTTCAATAGATGTTTTGAAATCAGCAAATCTGTGTCAAGAAATGATTGCTGAAGGTTCACGATTCAGGGTTACTTTATTTTGTCTCCCTTCAGAGAAATTTGTCTTGGAGACACGGACCAGCAGCATGCATACACAATACAATACAATACATTACCATACAATACAGTACAAAAACTAAAAACAATAAGGCACACGGTGACACACACAACCCTAACAGTCATTTAGGCCTATACATCACCCTCCAGCACAATATATCGCCCCCAACCAACATACCTAGTGCAACAAGAGAAGTGTTGAGGTGTGTGATTGACAGAGGGACAAAAGAGTACTTGTACCTATTATAGCTCCAAGCGGGGACCCTGTACCTCTGATGGCAGAAACTCATACTCAGGGTATAATACATGGGAGGGGTCAGACACAATTTTCTTAGCCTGCCCAATGGTGGGTGGACTGCTCAAAAATGACCTGGGGGTAATGGGGCTGTGGAGTGGACATATACCCATAATATACACACAAGTACACACACACTTTTCTATGACACACACCGATTATAAAAAGGTCAGCAATACCACATTTACATTGAAGACAGACTGTGGTATGTGCATTCAGCTAATTCAATTACGTTTAACCTCTTGGTTGCATAAAGCAATTCAAAGGTGACATCAAATTCTATAGTGTTTTCAATCTTTCTTACTAAGTAATTCATGGCAGTATTTCCAGAATTCTAGATTATGCTGGTCCTGGTGCTGTGGTGCATAAGTATATTACTCCAGCAGTGCTTAAAATCCTGTAAATATAACTCGGAGAGCGTACAAATGTAACCAACGGGTGCATTTGTAGTGCTCTCTATGTTAAATTAACAGTGAAGATTTTACAGTGTAGGACAGGATCACGACAGACCCCACAGCAGCACTACAGCATGCAGCAGCAGCAGCAGTCCCATAGTGTAGTTAGTAGATGCTTTTGCTGCTGCTTCTTATCACAGTGTTGCAGTGTTGTTGAGGTGCAGCTCACACAAAACTCACCCCCTGCAGCTTCCTCCTGACTTACACATCCTGGGAAGTGTGGTCATAGATCTCCTATTTAGTGGGTCATCCTTTAGTAAACACCACTTATTTTTAGTATAATACGTGTTCAAGTAATGAAAAATATTGGTCCAGTCAGTGACACTGACATGAACCCATCAGTGAGGCATGCGAATGCCCAGAGTTGGTTGTTTCTGCTCAAACTCTGAACTTCTGGCAGCGCTATTCACAGGCTTGAGGATATTTCTTCAGAAAATATCCATAATCTTCTGCATATGCAGAAACAGAAAGTAAAGAAGCTAAGAAAAAATGTATTGTGATTACAGTATTTGGCAAATAGGGTTCTCCTGCAGTAGGCATACCTGTCCATAGACACGGACAGGAAAGGCCTACTGACAAGACGAATATGCTGACATGACTTTATTGAATACTGCCATTTGTCATTTGTAATAACACAAAATGTATATGCCCCTTATTTCCAGTTAAAGGTAGGGTACGTGATATCTTGTGGTTTTTCTGAAAAGGTCAGATCTCTATATTCTGATTCAGTAATCATTGCTATAGTGTTTGTTCAGTAACAGGGTTCTCCCCGTCTCTCCATCTCTTTAATATCTCTTTAATATACAGAAAATACATTTTCAGGTGCGTCACTTTGTATCTGTCTGTCTACCTGTGTCCTTTTTATGTCCGTATATGGAGAACCCTGATCATTAGTATATGCCCATACCAGTATATGGCATGTCCATATATGTGCATATTGGTTGGATCGGCGGTTCTGGTCAACTGGATATCCATATATGCAAATATATGAACATATCGGTTGGATCGGCAGTTCTGGACAACCGCATATCGGAACAAGCAGAATGACTCGCCGGCGGGCACCGCACATGTTATGTCTGAGTCATAGTGACATGCCTATATATGGGCCTATCAGGTTTGTTTATGGTTATGTATGAGTTATAGGGACATGCCTATATACAGTATGGGCATATCGGGTTTGATATAGTATATAAAGGCTCGACTAGCCTTGGTTGAGTGGCTTCCTGAGCGACCCCGAGAGACAGTAACTACTTCCATACTCGCCTATCCCCATAAATGGAGACAAAGCCTGACAGTATAGAATAGCTAGAAAAGGAGATTCCTAAAACATACCTAGCTCTGACATCAGAACACTCCTTCTAGAAACCCCATATACGGAGATAACCGGAACCATCCAGGACTGACATCATAGTCCCCGGTTTGGGCATGACAGACATAGCCAGCTCCATATGTGGGAATGCCTGACACCACCTGACATCACCGCCGTGATGTCAGGAGCCACCCTCAGTGGTATAAAGCAAGCCGTATGTCAGGGTTGAACTACTCTCATCATCGGCATTAGACCCAGTCTTAACCCTTCCAGAGTGAACAACATAGACCCAATCAGGAATAGCTCATCAGACAATCCAGTGTAATCAGCGACGCTACTTACAGAGAGAAGCATCGAAGAGATCATGGTGGAGCCAGTCCCTGAATCCATCAACTTTCCCTCTGAGGAAGAGAAGATCCTCCAGTTCTGGAAGGACAAGGACTGCTTCAAGGAATGCCTCAAACAGTCCAAAAACAGGCCCAAATACACGTTCTATGATGGTCCTCCCTTTGCCACTGGTCGTCCCCACTATGGGCACATCCTGGCTGGTACCATAAAGGACATTGTCACCCGCTTTGCCCACCAGAGTGGCTTTCATGTGGACCGACGCTTTGGCTGGGACTGTCACGGGTTGCCTGTGGAATATGAGATTGACAAAACCTGGAACATCAAAGGGCCTGACGACGTGGCCAAGATGGGCATTGCTGAATACAACAAGAAGTGCAGAGACATTGTCATGAGATACTCCAATGACTGGGAGATCTCAGTGAGAAGAATGGGCAGATGGGTTGATTTTAAGAATGACTACAAGACTCTCTACCCCGAGTTCATGGAGACTGTCTGGTGGGTATTTAAGCAGCTTTATGACAAGGGTCTGGTGTACAGGGGCGTCAAGGTCATGCCTTATTCCACTGCCTGCAACACCCCCCTCTCAAACTTTGAATCCAACCTGAACTACAAGGATGTTCAGGACCAGTCAGTGATTGTCAACTTCCCACTGCTGGAGGACGAAGGTGTATCTCTGATTGCCTGGACAACCACACCCTGGACGTTGCCTAGCAACCTGGCCCTCTGTGTCAACCCAGAGTTGCAGTATGTCAAGGTTACAGGCAACAAAACAGGTCAAACCTACATTATGATGGAGGCCAGGCTTGGAGCTCAGTTTAAGTCTGAGAGCGAGTACACCATCCTGGACAAATTTCCAGGCAAGGCGTTGAAAGGAAAGAAATACAAGCCTCTCTTTCAGTACTTTTCCAAGTGTGGAGAGAAAGGTGCGTTCCACGTAGTGACGGATAACTACGTCAAAGAGGAGGAGGGCACTGGAGTGGTTCACCAGGCACCGTACTTTGGAGCTGATGATCACAGAATCTGCATGGAGTACGGCATCATCCAGAGAGACCAGGCTCCTGTCTGCCCCGTGGACGCCTCAGGCTGCTTCACTCCAGAGGTCACAGACTTTGTAGGACAGTATGTCAAGGATGCAGACAAGAACATCATCAAGTGGCTGAAGGAGAATGGCCGTCTGGTCAATACCAGCTCTTACAAGCATAGCTACCCATTCTGCTGGAGGTCTGACACCCCTTTGATCTACAAAGCCGTCCCGAGCTGGTTTGTCAGAGTGGAGCACATGGTGGAGAAACTACTGGAGAACAATGGAAAATGCAATTGGGTTCCAGATTTTGTTGGCGAGAAGCGATTTGGGAACTGGCTGAGGGACGCACATGATTGGGCAGTTTCCAGGAACCGCTACTGGGGCACCCCCATCCCTCTTTGGGTCAGCGATGACCTTGAGGAGGTGGTGTGTATAGGATCCATAGGAGAACTGGAGGAGCTGACGGGAGTCAGAGTAACTGATCTACATCGGGAGAGCATTGACCACCTGACCATCTCATCACGGTGTGGTAAGGGCGAGCTGCGTAGGGTGACGGAGGTGTTTGACTGCTGGTTTGAAAGCGGCAGCATGCCCTACGCCCAGGCTCACTACCCTTTTGAAAACAGGAAGGAGTTCGAGGACACTTTCCCTGCTGACTTCATTGCTGAGGGCATTGACCAGACCAGAGGATGGTTCTATACCCTGTTGGTGCTGTCCACAGCTCTGTTTGGGAAGCCGCCATTCAAGAATGTCATCGTCAATGGACTGGTGCTGGCGAGCGATGGACAGAAACTGAGCAAGCGCAAGGAAAACTACCCAGATCCAGGACTGATAATGAAGGACTATGGAGCAGATGCCCTCAGACTGTATCTGATAAACTCTCCAGTAGTCTCCAGTAGAGCAGAGAACCTACGTTTTAAGGAGGATGGCGTGCGTGACGTGCTGAAGGACGTGTTCCTGCCCTGGTACAACGCCTATCGCTTCCTGGTGCAGAATGTGCATCGGCTGGACAAGGAGGAGGACGTCCAGTTCCTGTACAATGAGACAGACACAGCAAAGAGTGATAACATCATGGATAAATGGATCCAGTCCTTCACACAGTCTCTCATCCAGTTCTTCAAGAAGGAGATGGACGCATACCGTCTGTACACTGTGGTGCCGCGGCTCGTCAAGTTTGTGGACATGCTCACCAACTGGTACGTGAGGACCAACCGTCGCCGCCTCAAGGGAGAGAGTGGTGCTGGGGACTGCCTGTGGGCGCTCAAGACCCTCTTCAGCGTTCTCTTCTCCATGTGCAGGCTGATGGCTCCCTTCACTCCATTCATCACAGAGATGATGTACC
Source organism: Gymnoscopelus braueri (assembly GCF_963280865.1). NCBI lineage: Eukaryota > Metazoa > Chordata > Actinopteri > Myctophiformes > Myctophidae > Gymnoscopelus > Gymnoscopelus braueri. Next base: position 40,297,357 of record NC_137608.1, on the reverse strand, counting down.
AGAACCTGGTTCACCTCATTGACCCAGCCTCTGTGGATGAGAAGGACAGCAGCAGCATCCACTATCTCATGCTGCCCCAGGTCAGGGAGGATTTGATTAACAAGCGCATTGAGAGCGCCTTCTCCCAGATGCGGTCGGTGATCGAGCTGGGCAGAGTGATCCGAGACAGGAAAACAGTACTACCTGTGAAGTACCCTCTGAAGGAAGTTGTTGTGATCCACCAGGACCACCAGGACCCTGAAGACATCCAGTCTCTGAAAAAATACATCCTGGAGGAGCTGAATGTGCGCCAGCTGACTCTATCGACTGACAAGGACAAGTATGGCATTCGTCTGAGGGCAGAGCCTGACAACATGGTGCTGGGCAAGAGGCTGAAGGGGGCCTTCCAAACTGTCTCTGCCTCCATCAAAGAGCTGACCAATGAACAGCTGGAGGCCTTCCAGAAGACAGGCTCCATCAAGGTGGACGGTCATGAGCTTCAGAAGGATGACCTGAGGCTCATGTACACCTTTGACCAGAGCTCTGGCACAGCCGTGCAGTACGAGGCCCACTGGGATGCACGAGTGCATCCAGGTGTGTTGGTGCTGTTGGATGTATCCTCAGATCAGTCCATGTTGGATGAAGGGGTGGCAAGAGAGGTCATCAACCGCATCCAGAAGCTACGAAAGAAGGGACACTTGGTGCCTTCAGATAAAATAACAGTGTACTACCGCTGCCTGCCAGCAGGGGAGTACCTGGACTCTGTGATCCAGGCTCACACAGAGTTCATCCTAGCCACCATTAAAGCTCCCCTGCTGCCTTACCCTGTCCCCTCCACCGTCAGCCTCATCATAGATGAGAAGACTCAGCTGAAGGGCTCAGATTTGGAGTTGACCATATTGAAGGGGTCTTCAGCTCCCCATATTAATCTGAATAGACCTGCGTGCTCCTATGTCAATCTCAGGGTCAAACTTGCGAACAAGGAACAAGAGGGGGTGGTTCTTTTGGAGAACCCAATTGGAGACAACAGACTGGGTATGAACAAGCTTCAGGAGGTGTGCAGCAGTGTATTTGGAACCAACAACACCCAGCTCTCTTTCTTCAACGGCAAGACTGAGTTGACGAATGCATCAGACCTTCAGGCTCTCAGTGGTACAACTCTGTCAGTGACATCACCAGGCTCCTCCCCTAGCCCCGCCCCCACTACAGATGGCCTGCTCTGTCCCTATATCAACCTGCAACTCTGCAACGCACAGCCAGCCGAGTGCCTGACTGGAGAGGTTGCCACCCTCCTTCTGGAGAACCCAGTGGGTCACAACGGGCTGAACCACGCAGGCCTGCTGGCAGAGACTGCCAAGGTGTTTGGGCTCCGGAACAGACGACTCAAACTCTACCTGAATCAGGACCTTACTCAGGAGCTACCAGCCGATTCCTCCGTGAAGTGTCTGAACACCAAAACCATTTTCGTGAGAGCTCTCCCCACCACCGCTGAGGCATAAACCTACAGGCCGTCCTCCAGAGACAGAACACTTACTTTCCTTACGGTATACTGTTGAGGCATTTCATTGTTCTTGGGAAAAAATGTATCCAGACACCTAGATTACATCTGATTATTTACTGTTTTCAAGTTGCAAGTACTGTAGAAGCAGATTGCGTTGTCGGTCAGGCCACATCATTTGGTAAGTTATTTGTTAGAGACGAAAGTTTGTTATCTCTTGTTTTAATTTGTTCAATCAAAACAACATTAAACTGTCCAAATAGAAGAGAAAAAAATAAAAAAAGGAATGGGGGTGTGGCTGTGGAAAGGTGCTATATTTTTTAACGCCACTAGATGGAGGCAGCGGGCCTTGTGGTCATGTTGCAGAAACGGAAGGAACGCTATCTTCTCCCAGAGCCAAGTCTGCTGCTAAACTATTAGTTAGTTAGTATGCTAGTGACAGGGACTCTGGAGCGTACACATAGTCAAGAGACCTCAGTCATATGTTGTCAGTAAAAACAGAATACCATTTTGTAAAGTGACATAAAGTTCAGATTCAGATTTATTGTGAACAAGAATTAATTGGATAATACATACACTGTGAGAGTGTGTGTGAAATATATCAATATATCAACCAATAACTCCAATACCAAATATCAACAACGTTTTAGAAACGGACAAACCGCAACCACCAGTCTTTACAAGCACCTTCACAGAAAAACAAGGGCAACTAGAAAAAGTGCTCCTCGGAGCACAGGTCTCCGCCAGGTCAGGTAGGTTATTGTGGGGCAGCAATGTTCGGAATTAGCCAATCAGGATGGAATATGAAAAATTGGATGGAACCATCTTGATCACTTGACTGTACCGATTGATTGTACCGATTTGCATGATGTTTGAATTTGTAGGAGTAATATAAAAAAGAAAAGTGTTGCAAAATTGGCCTCATGGTGGCGCTATAATAGGGCAATGTTAAAAGGGTGGCATTTGTTCTTCAATGTAGTGCGAATGTGCGTGCAAAGTGTCGCAATCGGACGCTGCATTCATGATTTGTGGCATTTTGTTCAAAACGGGCCACTCCTGCAAACTTTAGATGTCAATGTTAGCCAATCAGGATGGAATATGAAAATTTTAAAAGATCCATCGTGATCACATCATCGTGATCACATGACTATAGAGATCAAGTGTACCGATGTGCGTGAAATTTGGATAAATTCTGAAGGCTTAATATCAAAGAATGTGTTTTACATAAGTCGGCCTCCTGGTGGCGCTATGAAAGGCAAATGTGAAAAATGCAGGTCAGTTGTTTTTCCTTGGCCTCTAGGGAGTGTGCGTGCAAAGTTTCATGCAGATCATTGCAGTTATAGGTAAAACATAAATCGTCCATTTATAGCGCCACCATGAGGCTGATTTGAACATTTTCAAGTGGCATTTCTTCCTCGGCCTAGTGGGAATGTGCGTGTGAAATCTCACGGAAATCGCAAGCTGCGTTCATGATTTGAGGCATTTTGTTGAAAACGGAGCAATCCTGCAAACTTTGGAAGCCAACCTTAGCCAATCAGGATGAAATATGGAAAATTGGACAGATCCGTGTTGATCACATGACTATAGAGATACTGTGTACTGATTTGCGTGATGTTTGGATAAAATCTGTAGGAGTACTGTCAAGAAGTGTGTTTTGCAAAAAGCGGCCTCCTGGTGGCGCTATAAAAGGCTAATTTGAAAGATTTGGGGCAGAGGTTCTGCTCTGTCATCCAGGGAGTGTGTGTGCACAGTTTCGTTGCGATCAAGCCATCGGTGCCGGAGATTAGCTGTACACAAAATGACAGAATGACGGACACACGGACGGACACACACACACACACACACACACACACACGGACGGACGGACAGGGGGCAAAACATACTCTCTCGCCATGCCTTTCGGCCTGGCGGAGACAATAAGCAGACATGGCAACCAATCATGATGCGTTGCAAAGCTTTTTTACCAAACACGCCCCCTTTCCACAGCCACGCCCCCACCGTATATATATGAACAGAAGTGCACGCCCACAATTCAGTCTAAACACATCCCTTGGCGTTCACATCGATCACAGGTTTATGGACGCTGTTACCACTCCAGCACATCTCTGTTGTGACATCCATCTATGTCAATGCCGCAACTTGCATATATATCCCTAGGCTCTGTTGTCTTTTTTGTCCTCTAACTGTTCATAACAGATTTGTGACAGATATTATCACACACTTTCTCTGCCTCTGCAGCCTATACAGGTTGTGTTAGCCTTTGTATGAGACTTTCCTTCAATAGATGTTTTGAAATCAGCAAATCTGTGTCAAGAAATGATTGCTGAAGGTTCACGATTCAGGGTTACTTTATTTTGTCTCCCTTCAGAGAAATTTGTCTTGGAGACACGGACCAGCAGCATGCATACACAATACAATACAATACAATACATTACCATACAATACAGTACAAAAACTAAAAACAATAAGGCACACAGTGACACACACAACCCTAACAGTCATTTAGGCCTATACATCACCCTCCAGCACAATATATCACCCCCAACCAACATACCTAGTGCAACAAGAGAAGTGTTGAGGTGTGTGATTGACAGAGGGACAAAAGAGTACTTGTACCTATTATAGCTCCAAGCGGGGACCCTGTACCTCTGATGGCAGAAACTCATACTCAGGGTATAATACATGGGAGGGGTCAGACACAATTTTCTTAGCCTGCCCAATGGTGGGTGGACTGCTCAAAAATGACCTGGGGGTAATGGGGCTGTGGAGTGGACATATACCCATAATATACACACAAGTACACACACACTTTTCTATGACACACACCGATTATAAAAAGGTCAGCAATACCACATTTACATTGAAGGCAGACTGTGGTATGTGCATTCAGCTAATTCAATTACGTTTAACCTCTTGGTTGCAACAAGCAATTCAAAGGTGACATCAAATCCTATAGTGTTTTCAATCTTTCTTACTAAGTAATTCATGGCAGTATTTCCAGAATTCTAGATTATGCTGGTCCTGGTGCATAAGTATATTACTCCAGCAGTGCTTAAAATCCTGTAAATATAACTCGGAGAGCGTACAAATGTAACCATCGGGTGCATTTGTAGTGCTCTCTATGTTAAATTAACACTGAAGATTTTACAGTGTAGGACAGGATCACGACAGACCCCACAGCAGCACTACAGCATGCAGCAGCAGCAGTCCCATCTCTATAGTGTAGTTAGTAGATGCTTTTGCTGCTGCTTCTTATCACAGTGTTGCAGTGTTGTTGAGGTGCAGCTCACACAAAACTCACCCCCTGCAGCTTCCTCCTGACTTACACATCCTGGGAAGTGTGGTCATAGATCTCCTATTTAGTGGGTCATCCTTTAGTAAACACCACTTATTTTCACAGTGGCTGTGGAAATACGTGTTCAAGTAATGAAAAATATTGGTCCAGTCAGTGACACTGACATGAACCCATCAGTGAGGCATGCAAATGCCCAGAGTTGGTTGTTTCTGCTCAAACTCTGAACTTCTGGCAGCGCTATTCACAGGCTTGAGGATATTTCTTCAGAAAATATCCATAATCTTCTGCATATGCAGAAACAGAAAGTAAAGAAGTTAAGAAAAAAATGTATTGTGATTACAGTATTTGGCAAATAGGGTTCTCCTGCAGTAGGCATACCTGTCCATAGACACGGACAGGAAAGGCCTACTGACAAGACGAATATGCTGACACGACTTTATTGAATACTGCCATTTGTCATTTGTGATAACACAAAATGTATATGCCCCTTATTTCCAGTTAAAGGTAGGGTACGTGATATCTTGTGGTTAAAACAAAAAGGTTTTTCTGAAAAGGTCAGATCTCTATATTCTGATTCAGTAATCATTGCTATAGTGTTTGTTCAGTAACAGGGTTCTCCCCGTCTCTCCATCTCTTTAATATCTCTTTAATATACAGAAAATACATTTTCAGGTGCGTCACCACCAATCCAATCCAATCCACTTTATTTGTATAGCACATTTCACAACCAGGGTTAAGGGTTTACAAAGTGCTGTACAGAAAATCATGCAAAACCACCTTTATCCAACTAGAGGTTCGGGCCGCTACGTGGCCCTCACATCTAGAGTTCGGGCCCGTTGTACCCAACGAGTTCGGGCCCGTTGTACAACTACATTACATTGTACCCATGTAAAATTTGTGCCCATATATGGAGATCTTTGTATCTGTCTGTCTACCTGTGTCCCTTTTATGTCCGTATATGGAGATCCCTGATCATTAGTATATGCCCATACCAGTATATGGCATGTCCATATATGTGCATATTGGTTGGATCGGCGGTTCTGGTCAACTGGATATCCATATATGCCAATATATGAACATATCGGTTGGATCGGCAGTTCTGGACAACCGCATATCGGAACAAGCAGAATGACTCGCCGGCGGGCACCGCACATGTTATGTCTGAGTCATAGTGACATGCCTATATATGGGCCTATCAGGTTTGTTTATGGTTATGTATGAGTCATAGGGACATGCCTATATACAGTATGGGCATATCGGGTTTGATATAGTATATAAAGGCTCGACTAGCCTTGGTTGAGTGGCTTCCTGAGCGACCCCGAGAGACAGTAACTACTTACAGAGAGAAGCATCGAAGAGATCATGGTGGAGCCAGTCCCTGAATCCATCAACTTTCCCTCTGAGGAAGAGAAGATCCTCCAGTTCTGGAAGGACAAGGACTGCTTCAAGGAATGCCTCAAACAGTCTAAAAACAGGCCCAAATACACGTTCTATGATGGTCCTCCCTTTGCCACTGGTCGTCCCCACTATGGGCACATCCTGGCTGGTACCATAAAGGACATTGTCACCCGCTTTGCCCACCAGAGTGGCTTTCATGTGGACCGACGCTTTGGCTGGGACTGTCACGGGTTGCCTGTGGAATATGAGATTGACAAAACCTGGAACATCAAAGGGCCTGACGACGTGGCCAAGATGGGCATTGCTGAATACAACAAGAAGTGCAGAGACATTGTCATGAGATACTCCAATGACTGGGAGATCTCAGTGAGAAGAATGGGCAGATGGGTTGATTTTGAGAATGACTACAAGACTCTCTACCCCGAGTTCATGGAGACTGTCTGGTGGGTATTTAAGCAGCTTTATGACAAGGGTCTGGTGTACAGGGGCGTCAAGGTCATGCCTTATTCCACTGCCTGCAACACCCCCCTCTCAAACTTTGAATCCAACCAGAACTACAAGGATGTTCTGGACCAGTCAGTGATTGTCAACTTCCCACTGCTGGAGGACGAAGGTGTATCTCTGATTGCCTGGACAACCACACCCTGGACGTTGCCTAGCAACCTGGCCCTCTGTGTCAACCCAGAGTTGCAGTATGTCAAGGTTACAGACAACAAAACAGGTCAAACCTACATTATGATGGAGGCCAGGCTTGGAGCTCTGTTTAAGTCTGAGAGCGAGTACACCATCCTGGACAAATTTCCAGGCAAGGCGTTGAAAGGAAAGAAATACAAGCCTCTCTTTCAGTACTTTTCCAAGTGTGGAGAGAAAGGTGCGTTCCACGTAGTGACGGATAACTACGTCAAAGAGGAGGAGGGCACTGGAGTGGTTCACCAGGCACCGTACTTTGGAGCTGATGATCACAGAATCTGCATGGAGTACGGCATCATCCAGAGAGACCAGGCTCCTGTCTGCCCCGTGGACGCTTCAGGCTGCTTCACTCCAGAGGTCACAGACTTTGTAGGACAGTATGTCAAGGATGCAGACAAGAACATCATCAAGTGGCTGAAGGAGAATGGCCGTCTGGTCAATACCAGCTTTTACAAGCATAGCTACCCATTCTGCTGGAGGTCTGACACCCCTTTGATCTACAAAGCCGTCCCGAGCTGGTTTGTCAGAGTGGAGCACATGGTGGAGAAACTACTGGAGAACAATGGAAAATGCTATTGGGTTCCAGATTTTGTTGGCGAGAAGCGATTTGGGAACTGGCTGAGGGACGCACATGATTGGGCAGTTTCCAGGAACCGCTACTGGGGCACCCCCATCCCTCTTTGGGTCAGCGATGACCTTGAGGAGGTGGTGTGTATAGGATCCATAGGAGAACTGGAGGAGCTGACGGGAGTCAGAGTAACTGATCTACATCGGGAGAGCATTGACCACCTGACCATCTCATCACGGTGTGGTAAGGGCGAGCTGCGTAGGGTGACGGAGGTGTTTGACTGCTGGTTTGAAAGCGGCAGCATGCCCTACGCCCAGGCTCACTACCCTTTTGAAAACAGGAAGGAGTTCGAGGACACTTTCCCTGCTGACTTCATTGCTGAGGGCATTGACCAGACCAGAGGATGGTTCTATACCCTGTTGGTGCTGTCCACGGCTCTGTTTGGGAAGCCGCCATTCAAGAATGTCATCGTCAATGGACTGGTGCTGGCGAGCGATGGACAGAAACTGAGCAAGCGCAAGGAAAACTACCCAGATCCAGGACTGATAATGAAGGACTATGGAGCAGATGCCCTCAGACTGTATCTGATAAACTCTCCAGTAGTCAGAGCAGAGAACCTACGTTTTAAGGAGGATGGCGTGCGTGACGTGCTGAAGGACGTGTTCCTGCCCTGGTACAACGCCTATCGCTTCCTGGTGCAGAATGTGCATCGGCTGGACAAGGAGGAGGACGTCCAGTTCCTGTACAATGAGACAGACACAGCAAAGAGTGATAACATCATGGATAAATGGATCCAGTCCTTCACACAGTCTCTCATCCAGTTCTTCAAGAAGGAGATGGACGCATACCGTCTGTACACTGTGGTGCCGCAGCTCGTCAAGTTTGTGGACATGCTCACCAACTGGTACGTGAGGACCAACCGTCGCCGCCTCAAGGGAGAGAGTGGTGCTGGGGACTGCCTGTGGGCGCTCAAGACCCTCTTCAGCGTTCTCTTCTCCATGTGCAGGCTGATGGCTCCCTTCACTCCATTCATCACAGAGATGATGTACCAGAACCTGGTTCACCTCATTGACCCAGCCTCTGTGAATGAGAAGGACAGCAGCAGCATCCACTATCTCATGCTGCCCCAAGTCAGGGAGGATTTGATTAACAAGCGCATTGAGAGCGCCGTCTCCCAGATGCAGTCGGTGATCGAGCTGGGCAGAGTGATCCGAGACAGGGAAACACTACCTGTGAAGTACCCTCTGAAGGAAGTTGTTGTGATCCACCAGGACCACCAGGACCCTGAAGACATCCAGTCTCTGAAAAAATACATCCTGGAGGAGCTGAATGTGCGCCAGCTGACTCTATCGACTGACAAGGACAAGTATGGCATTCGTCTGAGGGCAGAGCCTGACAACATGGTGCTGGGCAAGAGGCTGAAGGGGGCCTTCAAAGCTGTCACTGCCTCCATCAAAGAGCTGACCAATGAACAGCTGGAGGCCTTCCAGAAGACAGGCTCCATCAAGGTGGACGGTCATGAGCTTCAGAAGGATGACCTGAGGCTCATGTACACCTTTGACCAGAGCTCTGGCACAGCCGTGCAGTACGAGGCCCACTCGGATGCACGAGTGCATCCAGGTGTGTTGGTGCTGTTGGATGTATCCTCAGATCAGTCCATGTTGGCTGAAGGGGTGGCAAGAGAGGTCATCAACCGCATCCAGAAGCTACGAAAGAAGGGACACTTGGTGCCTTCAGATAAAATAACAGTGTACTACCGCTGCCTGCCAGCAGGGGAGTACCTGGACTCTGTGATCCAGGCTCACACAGAGTTCATCCTTGCCACCATTAAAGCTCCCCTGCTGCCTTACCCTGTCCCCTCCACCGTCAGCCTCATCATAGATGAGAAGACTCAGCTGAAGGGCTCAGATTTGGAGTTGACCATATTGAAGGGGTCTTCAGCTCCCAATATTAATCTGAATAGACCTGCGTGCTCCTATGTCAATCTCAGGGTCAAACTTGCAAACAGGGAACAAGAGGGGGTGGTTCTTTTGGAGAACCCAATTGGAGACAACAGACTGGGTATGAACAAGCTTCAGGAGGTGTGCAGCAGTGTATTTGGAACCAACAACACCCAGCTCTCTTTCTTCAACGGCAAGACTGAGTTGAAGAATGCATCAGACCTTCAGGCTCTCAGTGGTACAACTCTGTCAGTGACATCACCAGGCTCCTCCCCTAGCCCCGCCCCCACTACAGATGGCCTGCTCTGTCCCTATATCAACCTGCAACTCTGCAACGCACAGCCAGCCGAGTGCCTGACTGGAGAGGTTGCCACCCTCCTTCTGGAGAACCCAGTGGGTCACAACGGGCTGAACCACGCAGGCCTGCTGGCAGAGACTGCCAAGGTGTTTGGGCTCCGGAACAGACGACTCAAACTCTACCTGAATCAGGACCTTACTCAGGAGCTACCAGCCGATTCCTCCGTGAAGTGTCTGAACACCAAAACCATTTTCGTGAGAGCTCTCCCCACCACCGCTGAGGCATAAACCTACAGGCCGTCCTCCAGAGACAGAACACTTACTTTCCCTACGGTATACTGTTGAGGCATTTCATTGTTCTTGGGAAAAAATGTATCCAGACACCTAGGTTACAGCTGATTATTTACTGTTTTCAAGTTGCAAGTACTGTAGAAGCAGATTGCGTTGTCGGTCAGGCCACATAATTTGGTAAGTTATTTGTTAGAGACGAAAGTTTGTTATCTCTTGTTTTAATTTGTTCAATCAAAACAACATTAAACTGTCCAAACAGAAGAGAAAAAAATAAAAAAAGGAATGGGGGTGTGGCTGTGGAAAGGGGGCGCCGCTTTAAAAAAGGCTAGAATGGCCTGCGGCAGATAGAGTGGACGTCAGGTTAACAGGTGCTATATTTTTTTACGCCACTAGATGGAGGCAGCGGGCCTTGTGGTCATGTTGCAGAAACGGAAGGAACGCTATCTTCTCCCAGAGCCAAGTCTGCTGCTAAACTATAGTTAGTATGCTAGTGACAGGGACTCACTTTATTGTCACTTAGATGCACTAGGTACATACATGTGAACAAGAATTAATTGGATAATACATACACTGTGAGAGTGTGTGTGAAATATATCAATATATCAACCAATAACTCCAATACCAAATATCAACAACGTTTTAGAAACGGACAAACCGCAACCTCCAGTCTTTACAAGCACCTTCACAGAAAAACAAGGGCAATGTCGCTTACAATAAGCAGACATGGCAACCAATCATGACGCGTTGCAAAGCTTTTTTACCAAACACGCCCCCTTTCCACAGCCACGCCCCCACCGTATATATATGAACAGAAGTGCATGCCCACAATTCAGTCTAAACACATCCCACAAATGGACCGGGTGGAGATTGTTACACATACAGAACTCTCAAAAACTTACGCTCGGAAGCTCCAATACAATAAAACAATAAAAACATGATAAAACAACCTAAAGACCTAAAAACAGGTTGAAAAAAACAAAAAAAAACAGGTTTTGACGTAACCGGGAATAACGCAATTCACATAATGTGTTTGCTGCGGTCATTCGCTAGTCAGTTTGGACACTGGTTATATGGACACCCAACACACTGCACAATCTATGTAAAGCGCTTTGGATAAAAGCGCTATATAAATGCACAATTTACCATTTATTTACCATTTACAAGTGGACATTGTTTAGTTTGGATAGGATTGGATGCTGGACTGGTTCCAGATCAGCAGTTCCCCACCCAGAAAAGCACCAGAACAGCAGAGATCTGGACCCGGAATTTCTACCGTAATCCACCACGAAACCCGGCCGCAAGAAAGAACCCTTCCGTGTATCAGAATGGCCCGGTATCTTTGTGGATCCACGACAGCCAAGGATTACCCGATAAACAAGCGTTTCTATTCTCGGATGTCATGGTGTGTTCCTAACTTGCTGAATACAGTGTATTGTATCCCATCCCATTCTTATGGGATGGGATGGGATTTACAACAACTATACAATGGCAGGCTAGCTGCAGCAAGCTAACTGGCCAAGTCAGACACATCTAATGCATCAAAGTACATAAATCAATCCCTAATCAGTGACCACAAGCACAACACGATTTAATATTTCACATGATTTTAAATATATTAACACATTGAGTGCCAAGGAAGGACGTAGATCTACGCTGTTTCAAATCCAACCGTTGAGTGCCATAAATGTAGATCTACGTCCTTAAAAAACAAATCCAGAAGAGGGCGCTCTAGCGCAACTTAAGAATGATCCCTCGACTCTGCTTGAAGGAATCGACGGATGTGACGTCATCCCCAAAAAACTTCCATTTCGTCCATTCCTATATTAGGATTTGTATTTTCGACGGGCGATAGCATCAAAATGGCCGGTTGCGTAGAAATGTTTTTGTTCCAGTGGATATAACAGCTTGAGGTAAAGAGCTTTGCTGCAAAGAAACTGCTCTGCTCATTCAATATAAAAACATCATACCACAACCACAACTCATCTATATGAACTCCTCTTTCTTTTTACTTGCTAGCATTTTTTGCTTTAACGCATTTTATATACTCTTTTGTATTTTCCTGTCAACCAAGGGCGTATCGTCATAGAGGCCAATGGGCCCGGTCTGGAAAACTCTGCTCCCCCAGGGGGAAAAAAAACAAAAAATCAACATAACAACATTAGCACCCCCTCACCCTATTCTCTTGTAGCCAACCACAGAAATTCGCCTTTGTTTTCAAGTCGGGCTTATTTGCATTCGGCCGAATTGTTAATGGGTGGCCATTAAAAACCGGTTCGTCCAGAGCAGCATGCTACTACACTTCGCCACCAGCTCCAGCAAGACGCCAGCAAAGGAGGACAGCAGCAGTGCCAGGACACCAGCGCTCATCACCGTGCCAGCGGTGACGACTGCCAGACTGCCAGTGGGGCCACAACCAGCAGCGCCCACCACAACGCCAGACCCGCCACCACCAGCAACCATCGCCGCGGCCAACAGCACCATACCAGTGCGCATTTACGCATGGTGGCTTTTCAGCCTGGAAACGCACAGGCGTTGCTTTTACGACGCATGAGAAGAGCGACGGACATAAAGAAGGACTACAAAGATACCTGGGATACAAAGAAGTAACCGCAAGTGGCCGTGGCACAGTCCTAAATCAGTTGACAAACACTGATGGGATTTATGCTGAGAAACTCGAGAAGAACCTCGATCATCTCAAAGCTGTTTTGGACGTCATCCTTGTCTGTGCAAAGCAAGGCATAGCATTACGTGGAAGTTCAATGACAACCTCTCGCCTAAACAGTCTATGTCTCCTGTCCTTTGAGAGAGATTTAACTAACCGTTTGGACCCAGATGAGGTTATGTTCAAGTGCAAGCCCCGTCGTATTAAGCTGTAACAGACTAGGCTGCTATATGTTTGCATTGCAGTGCACTGTATTTGATTTGTTAACTTTGCTGTTGTAAATACACTTTTGAGAATAAAAAAAACATACATTGATTATACTTGCATATTGTGTTTTATTCACGTTTCTCTCTCTTGCATTAACGCTGATGGTAATTCTCAATAGACTGTCACTTATCAGCCATCGTTGCGCGAGCCCCCACCCGCCCCCCGCGAGCGGGCGGGGGGCGGGGGGGGGGGCGGGGGTTAAGAATCTTGCCCGGTCCACGTTAGAACCCACCATACGCGCCTGCTGTCAACTCATCTGTACTAGCGTGTTTTGCTCACTGACCAATTCTAGGCCCTCTGTCACATTTATATAGGCCTACATTCACAAATATGTTATGACTAACAATGATGGCCACATCAATCAACTATGTGGCAGAAAACACACGCATCACGCATCCCACTATCCACTACATGCCACAATATGGTCTGTCCTCGAAAAAAACCGCCTCCCACAGACATACAGGCACTGCCCTGTTACCGTCCTACTTGACATCTATGTCATACGTTCTTGTTTTTACAAAAGAAAATCATTTATTGCTTACTGCACCTCTAACACCTTACAACCATTAGAGGGCACTAAAAATCCGCCTGATGCTAATTAGCCACTAATGGCTAATTCAAACTATTAGAAACCAAATATATATCACCTCTATGAATCATCACACTCACGATGCCGAAATTTGAAGAACAAAGAAAATGAAATGGAAAAAAATAAAATCCCCCAAATCAGACTTGAAATCCCAGATGAAAAAAGGCACAATCAGTACTTTTGCTATGGACTTGAATTGCTTTCACCTGCAAATGTGTAGCCTATTACATTACACCAGTGAAATAATTGATATTAGGCTATCTGCATTCATTTCTGCCCGTTAGTTTCCGGTAAGTGGCCATATTATGCTAATGGTTAAGAAATTATTTAGTTTGGTTGAAGTCTAATCACAGGCTAGGGGCATGCATGGCTATGATAGATAAGTAATTAATTTAACAATGTAAGAAATTAACGATTCATTTATATGAACCCTGGAGACTTGACATTCAGTAATTGGGTATTATAAAAATAAGAACATTATAATGGAGTGTAAAACAGAAAATCTAAAATGTGCCACGGACAAGGACAGGTCTTTGCCACGGACACATTTGTCCGTGTGTGTGGACACATATGATGACCCCACTCTGATGATCATTCATTACCTTATTACAGCCTCGCGTTACGTTCGTGCGACGTGGAGTTAAATCCTCCCAGCGCATTGGACTGTCTTCCACGCTTTATCACCGGATGACTGTGACAGCTGATGGGTTTAGTGCCACAGAGGATTTCACACACAGGACAGTCAGTGATCTGTTAACAGCCGTTTAATATAGTGACTCACCCAACGGCGGCTGGCAGGCTGTGGAATATGTATGGACGCTGCTGCGTGGGGAAATAGGTCTGAATCGTGACTTTGTAAAAAAAAAAAAAAAAAAAAACATTTGAATGATAAATAGATTTAGATATATTTTTTTAAATTGGTTTTAATTTATTTTTATCTATCGTTGCGCTTGTCAGGTTTTTGCGCCCATTGACTGAACACCGTCTTTATTCCGAGAGACACATCATTGCTCTTTACGCGCACAACTTTTACGCATTGGGGGGACTCGATCCTCATCCTGTCATGTAATGTTACCTACAGCACGGACTGTACTGCTGTTCCCACAGGTGTCATTTAGTCAAGTTAAGTATGTGAACAGAAATGTAGGCTAGGTATATGACCTGCTCCACAGCTGCTGAAACTAAAGCAAAACTCGGATGACTTTTATGGAATATTGGACCATTCCGCGTGCCAAAATGAGCTTTTACTGTCATCATAGCTCGAGGATCGTACATGTGCTCCTAGCGACAATCGTGACAGTTCTCACACAAGGTAGGTGTCCGTCCATAGAATTCATCAATGACATGTCATTTGGATTGAGAATGGCAGGCAAATTGCCTACTGTGAACGCAGTACTCCAGTATCCTATATAACTGTAACGGTTAAACGACCATGCGTGCAGTGGTGAAAAAGTACTCAATTTTTTTACTTAAGTAAAAGTATCAATATTGCAATGTAGAAATACCCAGTTTCAAGTAAAAGTCCGGAATTAAAAATGTACTTGAGTAAAAGTATATTGAAAATAGCTGATCTACAAGCTCACAATGCATTTCTTAAATTTTACTGTCACTTTTGTTTTATTTGAGTAGGCTATATCTGTAGGCCTATGTATTTTGTGCCACTTGCTTTATTCTCTGATCGTCTGTAATAGCTTCTATCCAAAGTTTTATCATGATTGTTCTTTTTATTCTGCTCTGTAAAGCACTTTGTGACTTGTCTGGAAATGTGCTATATAAATAAATTCATTATCATTATCATTATCATGCATAGCTACACGTTGTGAGCTTGTAGATCGGCTATTTTCAAATGGCCGAAATGTAGCTGAAGTGGTTAATGTATGTTTTGTTATATAATCAAAATCTACAAAGTAGCCTAACTATTGGAGTAAAAAGTACAATATTTGCCTCTGAGATGTAGTGGAGTAGAAGTAATAGTATTGGAAATTGGAAATACTCCAGTAAAGTAAAAATAAATACCTCGATATTGTACGTAAGTACAGTACTTGAGTAAATGTACTTATAGTTACTTTACACCAATTGTAATGATTGAATTTGATGAAAATAGTTCTACTACTGTAGAATTTACTTTACCTCCTGTAGTAGAGTTGACCATTTTGAGTGGGGTTAACTTGGGTGGGTGTTGACCTCTCCAGGCACATAAAAACACCAGCCAGTTTCTTTGAAGAGTTGAAGTGTAATCTCTACTAGCCTACAATAGTTCATAGGAAGAAGGGACTTAATTGGAACACAGGGTCTAATCTCATTAGTGATGAACCTAATGACACAGACATTCTATGGGGTAAATTTGCTGTTAAGGGTTGTTGATTGAACCTAAGGTAAAACAAATTAGGGGGGAAAAAACTATTTATGAAGTAGGCCTACAATATTTTGAACCTTCCCTTAATACTTTGTATTTACATAATGTGGGATCCAATATTCCCCCCAATGGAAGTCTATTGGTTTAAAATTGGGGCACAGTAGCATTTTCAGATGTGAAACAAACAGTAAACAACTGTAAGTGCACGTGAGGGAAGACATAGCATTTACTGTAGCCTAAAGCTTATAACTGACCCTAAGATAGCTATTTCCAGGGATTACAGACTGGCTGATTTATACGGATAAAACGGGATGATCAAAAGAGAGAAATCATAATAAGACTGCTTTTTAAAAGCAGCTTTAAGAATCTCACTGGACACAGCAACTTCTGCACAGGCCTCCCTCCTCTTTTCCTCTCTATCTGCCCTTCTTTTCCTTTCTATCTCAATTCCCTTCCCTTTTCCTCTATCTTAAACCTGTCTCCCTATACATACCACCATTGTTGCATCCTGTTTGTATGTACCTAGTGTGTATATATCATATGATAAGAGTATAATGCTATTCAAGAGAATTCCAGTGATATTGTTAAAAGAGATTTGTTTAGGAAGTGCTTCGTTCATCATGTTTAGCCCTGTCATTTATCCTGGAACGAACGTATGCCCAGGTCTGCAGTTGTATGCGACCAAGTCTTACATAATTTAATGGCAAACATGGACCAAACAAACCTTGACACAAACAAATACAAAATTAGCCTTGTTGTTACAAAGCATCTCGAGACATTTTGAACCACAAACATGCATTTTGCAGCTATAGTTTAATGCCTAATTTATGCTTTGCTGCACAATGCGAAAGTTGATCGATTTAATATTGTTTTCCACCATTGTGCAACAAAGTATACATTAGGCGTAACAGGCAGACATCCACGGCAGGCCTCCTTGATGCCATTTGAAGTCAGATCTTTTCTGCAAGCTATTTTGCACATATGGTAAAAGTCATTACTGCGCATTAGAATGCATGGGGGTTGCTCAGGCTTTGTACTTAGTAATTGAATAATACAAAGATTAATTGCATACGTGATAATAATAGGCAAAGAATGCTATATGGAATGAAAGGAAGTCGCTCTGCATGTGACAAACCAAGTGGTACAGTATAGAAGCTTTTAATGGACTGTAAATCAGTCTTGTACTCTTTAGCTTGTGAGACCCACACAGTGATTTGTTTATTGGAAGCGTTTCATTAGGCACAGTGGTAGTGAAATTACTTGGCACTCAAACTGTTATAAAAGGACAGCCTTGGTTGTAAGCTGTTGTTTTGCACCAACAACCAGTGATACCATTGTAATCAGAAAGCGTAGACCTCGATTAACATTACAGTCTGCATGACTGACATCTCAAAGCATTCTACCATTTGTAGATTAAATCTTTTGTGCAAAGGAACATCTCTGTTTAAATGCTTTAAATGAGCTTAGTGATACAGTAAGTTTGTTATTCTGAATCACAATTACATAAGTGTAGTGTATTGTGTAGTTTGTAAAAGTATTTTACTTTGTTAAACAAAATAAACCACTGACATTATTTACACATCCCATAAGCTTGGATTTTGTGCTATAAAATATCTTTTGACAACCAGCTGTTAATCTCATCCAATGAATTTGAAATTATATCTGGTTTTGGATTAAAACTCTGAACCACCATAACACAGAGACAATTTTAATCTGGAAGGGATAAACATTTCAATCCATTTGACAGATTTGATTAACCTGACATATCACTGTAAGCTTGGCATATGGCTTCAAAGGGGAAACTGCCTCTTGTTTTCCATCTTATGAATGCATTTATCCGACATACTGTTTCAAGGAAAATACGAATAGAAAAGCGATAATTAATGTATTATTATTCAGTATTATTGTACAGTGGAAGCTTCCAATGTGGACACAGTGCATGTCCACAGCCAGAGTGTGTTGGAAGGGTCTGCATGGCGGTCTCATTCACCGCTCCAATTATTTTCCCAACCACTCTTGAGGCAGACAGTAGGCTCGGCTGACAGGGAGACGCAGCAGGAAGGAAGGATGTTGGCAGGATTCAATTCCAGGCCAACAAGAGTATGTGTGTTTTTCCAGAGGTGAGCATCTTTACCAGCACACCGTTGACAGGCACATGTTGATGCCGCCTTCTGGGTTGGCGGCCAAGAAGGAAGAGAAGTTCAGAGTCCCTCCGAGATGAGTGATTTGGAAAGGCTGCCTGGAACAGATGGGGGAGTGGATTTGCTCTCTTGTTTATCAGCTGAGGGCAGGGCTGCCATGTTGAGAGGGCCGTTTAAGTTCTCCTTAAATTGCTTGCTTGTCAAAATAAATGAAACGGTGCCGCTGGGGGAAGAATGCCTCTCTTTACGTTGCTAACTTCTTGTCAGACAGCAGAAATGGAGTGTGCAAAAGGATGCTGTTCACTAGACCTATACTGTACCTTCAAGCATGTTTTCACAAGCAATGATGTAGATGCCCTCCTTAGGATTTTGAAGATGTCTGGTCTTCGGGAAAAAAGGAAGCAGAGTGGGGATGACCCGTTAAAAGTCACACTGTAAAAAGTGACAATTGTGTTGCTGGAGACTGGGAGACAAGTAAAATAAATAAATAAATTCAAAGCAGATCTGCTGCCAGGGCTGGTATTAACCAGCACAGCTGTCACACTGGCCTGTGTTGAACACAGACATGACACACAGACATGTGTTAGCATGGCTCCTATTGGTGCCGTGTTGACATCTTGACTGTGTGACATATAACACTGTTTATTGTTTGAGCTGTCCAATTCCTAGGCTCTTCCCCAGGGGAAGTTCTGAAGATAAAATCAGGGAGCAGAGACATATCAAACATCCACCATGGGGGACAGGGCTGATGTACACTCCATAATAAACGCTCCAAGCCCTGCTCATTGGGGGGGGGGGGGAGTCATCAGTGACAGATGTTTCCCCGGCATCTTTTTTCACCATTTGACATTTAGATTTTAAACAAATTTGTCGCATTGCGATGGTAGATTGCAAAACGATACACCGTACTAGTCCATCCATACCCGTGCGCACCCAGACTATAATATGCAGACTTTGGGACCACAACTGCGACAGCAACTTTGCACCGTTGAGCCAACTCTCTGCTAGCATTGTCTCTACCGTTGTGTGTGGAGACTGTACCCCCGAAGCGTCCAGCCAGGCCCATAGGCATATTATGGAGATATGACCACAATGCCCATATATGCATATATGGGACCGACCAACATCAAACTCGGCGTGCACGTCGGCAAGGACTCGAGGGTGTGTGGTGCCTGCTGCCGAGTCGCTCGGATATGCGGTTGTCCAGAACCGCCGATACGAGTGATATATCCATATATGGGCATGCCAATATACAGTGTATGGGCATATATTAATGACATAAGGGATCTCCATATATGGGCATCATAGTACAATCCATAGAATCACAGTACCATCACACAATCATCCATTAAAATGCCTCCCTGTGGCACTAAATGCCACAGGAGGAGGCCGGGGCGCTGGAGGGAATTTGAACGCTGACAGCTGTACAACAAGCTGTGACAGCTAAGCATGTGAACAGTGAATAGTGGACTGCTTAAAAGGACCGCCTGAGCTGCACTGTGGGAATGAGGGCGTCTGTGAGTTTGAGAAGCTTGTAGCGAATGAGAATGAAGTGAGGTTGAACTTGGAGAGACAGACTGACTTGTGGGTGTATCTATGAATTAACTTGTTAGCGAATGAATGGGGGGAGGGGGGTCCGGGGAGAGTGAGCTAGCAATGTACACCTCCTTCCTGCCTTCCGTGCCTACCTGAACTGGATATCTCTGTATCTGTCAGTCCTTGTCTACTTTATACCCATATATGGAGATCCCTGATGTCATCAGTATATACCCATATATGGGCATACTGATATGCCCATACTGTAAATGGAGATCTCTGTATATATCGGTCCTTGTCCGTTTTATGCCCATATATGGAGATCTCTTTATCTGTCAGTCCTTCTCCCTTTTATATGGATATGTATGTGCCCATACAGTATATGGAGCAGAGTGATTCTTTTGCGCCTGATGCCATGGCAACACATTGGTGGCGTAGCTGCATTGGGAACTCCTTATATGTGCCTTACATGAGCGTGACATCAGAGGTCCACCCTTTAAGCCATTTCTTTGGACCGTGTTTTTCCCGGCTTCAAACATTTCGAGATAATCTGCCGTAATAGGGCAATGCTCGCCTGTGTTTCAACATGTAGGGTAATTAGCCAGCAGGTAAACAAAACAAGCTCAGGTCAGCTGCTGTAATCTGTACAATCTATCAAAATGAATGCTTAATGAGTATGCATGATGACCCACCGACCCCCCCATCTTCTCATTTCCAATGAGAATGCTGTTGGTTGTATTTTACACACTTCAACCTCAGATACAACACCTAAAGGTCACTCCACTGTGCATTATTATTCCATGACTTCATTTGGTACAATCCATTGTGTTTATCCTGTAATTCCCTTTAGGCTTACAATCTATATTATTGTCATTGTATTATTTACATGCAGTGCGCTCCATTGTTCCGTTATTTATCCCAGAGATAGTGGGTCTGATAGGGATTCCTAACTTCCTGACAGGAATTAAATCCATTTAATCCGGACCCTTTGCCCCCATTATATCGCTATCTTTCCTGCATGCCCATAGTGGAAGGTTTCAGTGAATAAACATATACAAAACCTCAATGCTCTATGACCTCTTTAAATTCTAATGCTTAATACACAGGTTTAGATTGTATTGCAGAGGATTTCTCTCATGCTTTCTCCCTCATGCTACTACAGCCCTAGTAGTTGATGCTGCTGCCTTAGAAACCATGACAGTCCCAGGTTTCTTTTGCTATACGTTGCAATATTACGTTGGAATTTTAAATTAAGTCAGTGGCCTTGTAGCATAATCATCCCTATTCAGCTGTTCCTTTGGCCTGACTTTACCTTTCATTTATTTTTGATTCAGCAATAATTAAGTCCCAAAAAGTTGGTTGTGTTATATATATTTATTTTATTGTACAGCTGAATTCCTCTAATTTAATGGTAGTTTCAGAAGTATTTGGGTTACTGAACTTGTGGTAGCATTCTGTGGTTGTATTTGTAACACAATACTCACAAATAAATTCACTTTTTTGTTAGCACCACCCTAAACACCTTAATCCAGTGAAGGCCTTTGTCAATGTTCCTCTTTTCAGTGAAAGTAGAGCATTTCTTACCACCATAGCAATACTCCTCAAGTGTGTGTGTGTGTGTGTGTGTGTGTGTGTGTGTGTGTGTGTGTGTGTGTGTGTGTGTGTGTGTGTGTGTGTGTGTGTGTGTGTGTGTGTGTGTGTGTGTGTGTGTGTGTGTGTTGTGCGGTACTGTATATCTGTATCTGTGATAGTAATGTATATCTTTCCTCTACAGACCTGGACAGTCGGGAGTTGACAGACAATCCCAAGAGCCCAGTGCCTATCCCTGTCTACCTGCCAGTCAGTTACGAGGTTCGTGATGCTGACTACTTCTTCCTGAAAGAGGCTGGGCAGGACTTCATGAGGAACTTCAGCATGCAGAGTCACACACAGCCCTTTGTCATCCTACGAGCCAGCCAACAGCCTGTTGTCAATGTCAGCTATGGATCTCAGTCCACAGAGCAGGCCGTGCCCCTAGACTTAGTTCAGTCTGTGCGGCTCTTCAATGCCCCGGGGGTCTTTACCTACAACTGGAAAATCCAGTCCTTTTTGCTGACTCCGAAGGTTTTCTCCTCTAAGCCTAAAGTGCGGGTTCTGTTCTATGTGGCAGGGAGGGACTGGGGCAGCGGAGATGGGCCTAGAGATGCGCTGCCGTGTGTGACTGTGTACGCCTTCTGGCAAACCCAGGAGGTGAGGGGCTCATGTGCCGTGGGGGGTGAGAGGGGCACGTGCATGGCTGAGCTGGCACCTGATTTGAGCTGGTTTGCTCCAGGGTCTGAGAGCACCAGCCGGGAGAGGCTGGGTCCGACCTCTGGGAACCCCGTAGAAGTATACTACCAGGCCCGGCCCAGGGTCAATGGGGAGTGTAGTGTGATGGACGGAGGAGGGCAGTGGGGCAGCTCAGAACAACGGGCCGAGTACATCCCAGTCACCCCCATGCAAAGGATTGGCAGTGTGCTCCTCCTGCAGGTGCCCAAAGGAATGGCAACCCTTTCCAGACTCAAGCTGGGGAATGCAATTGTTATACGGACTTCCTCAAAGCCCCTGAAGAAGACTGATATTGCTACGTTCTACGTACTCATGGCCAGCTCTGCTCGGCTTGTCGACTTCACTCTTAGGTAAGCCGTTGTTCTTTGCTTGTCTGGTAGGCCTATAGGAGCTTGCATTGCTACAGAAATAGATAATGATGTAACTGTGAAGACGAGCTATTAGCATATTCTACATTAATATACAGATATAGATAGGACACTTTCCATTGTCATTCACTGTTTAGATATTTATGTCATTTCAAATCTCACCGCAGAGTGGCCTGTAATTTCAAAGGATCTTTAATTAATTGGCCAATCAGAATTCAATGAGCAATTCTTCTCAAAGGATTAGTAGTTAGTCCCCTTCCCTAATATGCTTCTACTTGCATAAATCCTGGTAGAAAAGAAAAGAGAATACTGGGGGAAATGGGATTTTGAATGGATTATTGTATATCCTAGAAATTATGACAGAGGTTACCCATCTTTCTGAGAATATTGTAGATGTCTTATTAAATGGGGAAAAAAACACATGTTTAAATTAGCTTGGTAGAACATTTTAGTCATCGACCTGAATCAGATGAGTGTCTCGTTAGTCATTATCCTGTGAGAGGAACATTAATGGGTGTGCTTTTCCTCCTGGTTTGTATTGATGCTGTGCTATTGTGTGTATGAAAATCACAGGGATTATAGAAAAACCTCTACTTAATTCAAGGCAGGATTCCCATCTTGCTGTGTTCCAGTGTGATTGGGTTCATCTGTACTGTTGTAGAGCAGTAGCAGAACAGTGCAGTATCTCTCCAGAGGTCTCTGTGTCATGTACTGTAGGATAATAGAGGCGTATTATACGTTATTATACTGAGCAGTATTTTTGTCTCATGGTGAGAGTGAACTATGCATGGCTGAGTGGTGGAAGGAGATGGACAGGATAGAGGAGGAAGTTTAAAAAGGAGAACATTAAGATAGAAACGAAAGAGCTGAAAAAGTCAAGACCATTAAATAGATTATGTTGTCCGTTCGCTGCATGCTGAGAAAGATCTGGCTATTGAATTTAAAACCAAAACTGAGCTAAACTATGCTATCCGTCAATTTTATGCCAGTTTAAGCATGCTTTCCACTACATCTGTGTGTTGCTGCGTCAGTGTGTGTTGCCTGGCAACGATTCTGCTTAATGTCAGTCACACTGAAGAACTACATTGCTTAGCAGAAGAAAGATTATTTGTTATAGATACAGTGTTGCATTTTTTGTTGCTGTGTGTTTATTTTATGAAACCCTGCCAGGTACTGTAGTATATGTAGTAGCCATTTTATGAAGGCAATTAACCCACGTGAGGCCATGGTTTACAGTCATTTTAGAACAGCTAAGGGGGTTTAACAACGCCCCTTAGCTGTTCTAAAATCACAGTAAACCACATGCCTCATGTGGCTTATTGCTTTATTATGGGACACTCATCCTAGTCCGTGAATGATGGTCTATCAGCAGGTCTCAAATACATGCTCTTCATGTTAGTCCAGTGGTTCTCAAACTTTTAAATTTCAAGGACTCCCATAACTATCACAGTTACAGATCAAGGAACCCTGAGGGTCCATGGACCCCACTTGAGAAGTTGAACCATGTATTAGTCAATTATACTGTACATTTGATTTGACTCATTTGAGTATACGGTAGGCCTATTTGATTCCTTTAACTATGTCAGGAACATTTGAAAAAAGCAGTGTAACTTTGTTTCAAATTGTGAAACATTGTTGCATACTTAGGCTACTTTGGATCATATAATGTGAGAGTAAACTAAGGGCCTAGGATGATTCTGGAGACTGATGTGATATGGATGAATTTCTGCTGACTGTTTTTTTTTTTTGGTAATTTAAATTTACAGTGAGGGCAGGGCAGCAATAATAACTTCAGTAAAATATAGCATTTATATGTTTTAGTAAGAAAGAAAAACAGGTGCGCTTCCTCTGGATGCCTTTTTAGTTTAGGCAGTGGGTGCTCAGCTATAATCAAATACCACCGAAGTGGAAAAAGCGGCACTCCAAAATAAAGTATGCAAGACCTCAGCCTTCCTCAGAGCAGATTAAAAAGTAATATGTTTTAGTGTTTGAGTGGAATGTATAACTGTATAACACTAGACCGATACCCTTTGGGAATGATGCCTGTCTGGAACGCATGCCCCTCTACTGACCAAGAGTATGCAATACCCGTATGCAATACCCATTGTACCCATTGTGAGAGTACCCGTTGTCAGAGTACTTAGAGCAGGTGCCATTATCATATTTCATGGAGGCCAGATGTGAGTACTATGAGTCTATGACATCATATTGATGACATCAGGGATCTCCATATACGGACATAAAAAAAGACACAGACAGGCACACAGACAGACAGATACAGAGATTATTGGATTTTTGGTTTCTGGACACTGTCGGTCCGACCGAAATTCCCAATCGTCAATCCGTGATCCGCCAATTTTGACGCCGATCGGTGGAACGGTTCTCGAGATATATGACACACACACAACAGATAGAACTCTTGTATATTTACTGTTAAAACTAAAAGGACTTCAGGAGCCAATCAGATTAGAAGTGGTAGGTTATTGGCGGTTGAAGCAAAATGTAATTATTAACACGAGTGACTGTAATTTCTTTATTAGTTATTTCATTATATTTTTTTCTGTAATGTAATGTTGCATCAAATCCATGCATGAAATTTATGAAATTCATGCATGAAAGAATTAATTGAAACGGTCTCCTCATGCATTAGAAGGACAATCAGTCACCATAACCAGGGACGTGTGTTTTCAATGAGTGTAGCAGCGTGATTAACATGGAGCTTGAAGTAGAATGGGCTTATATTGTATAGGAAGGGGGGGGGGGGGGTGTGACTGTGTCTGATCAACTTTATATGAAATAACAAAATATTGAATCAAGCAACTTAGAAACAAAAGCCTGAATAGACATAGACGTGTTGCAAAGTGAAATACCCCTTCAATGGCTAATATGTGTACCTTAAAATAAAAACAAAGCACTTTCAATTTGTATATTAACCTACTCTTAGGACAGGTGTTGAATACTAAACATCATGTTAAAGGACAACTTGTGACTGCTTGCAATATGCTACTGTAGCTGCATCTGTCTCTGCAAAAAAAATAAACAACGCATTTATAGTTGCTATGTCACATACAGGTATAGTTTTCCAGTCATTGGCAGGCCCT
The DNA here is from genome assembly GCF_963280865.1 of Gymnoscopelus braueri. NCBI lineage: Eukaryota > Metazoa > Chordata > Actinopteri > Myctophiformes > Myctophidae > Gymnoscopelus > Gymnoscopelus braueri. The sequence continues at coordinate 40,272,074 of NC_137608.1, read as the reverse complement.
AGCTCAGCTGTCTGTGTGCTTTATCACTGTCTGATTGTCCCATTAAGCCAGGGGTAGGCAACCTGCTGCTCTAGAGCTGCGTGTGGCTTATTAGGCCCTCTCCCGTGGCTCCCAGTTGCTTGGGCAAAGAAGTATGTAAAGGAATAAGAGGTTTTATTTCTTTATTTTTGACTTTTTAATCATAATTTATTATTGTAGTAGGCATAAAGTTATTCTTACATTCTCCTATTGTAAAGAAAACTAATATTGAAGGAAACTAATGGATTTATTATTGCTTGAGAAGTTTGTTTGCTTTCACCACCAACGCTTACTGGTATATTTGATCTGCTTTGAGAAATTAGCAAACAATAAAAAAGTAATATTGAAAGACCAGAAAAAGCACAAATGAATAAGTAAAGCAAACGTATTTTGTGGCTCCAGATAGATTTTTTAAATTTCTTTGGGGCCACAAATGTCTCTTTTGATAATAAAGGTTGCCTACCCCTGCATTAAGCTATGCTTAATACTATCTCATCAGCACCATGAACATGTTATTGGGGCCTATAGCTGGAGTCAAGGGACACTCAAATGTGAAGAAGATTGAGAAACCAATGTCAAGCCACACATGTTGGTTTCTCCAACATGTGTGTCTGTCTGTGTGTCCACGGTTAGTCTCGCAAACCACTACACTGATCAGCATCAAATTTCCCGTGCACACTGCCAGTAGGCTACAGTACTCAATTCCCGATTATTTCTTACTTACTTACTTATATTTGTATTTGTTTATTGTCTCCGCCAGGCCGAAAGGCATGGCGAGAGAGTATGTTTTACCCCCTGTCCGTCCGTAAGAATGTGTCCGTCCGTCCGTGTGTCCGTCCTGTCCGTCCGTTAGCAGCTAATCTCTGGCACCGTTGGCCCGGCCGCTGCGAAACTGTGCACGCACACTCCCTGGATGCCAACTCAGAACCTCTGGCCCAAATTTTTCAGATTGGCCTGTTATAGCGCCACCAGGAGGCCGATATGTGAAAAACACATTTATTGATACTACTCCTACAGATTTTGTCCAAACATCACACAAATCGGTACACAGTATCTCTATAGTCATGTGATCAACACGGATTTATCCGATTTCCCATATTCCATCCTGATTGCCTAAGATTGGCTTCCAAAGTTTGCAGGATTGTTCCGTTTTGAACAAAATGCCTCAAATCATGAACGCAGCTTGCGATTTCCGTGAAATTTCACAGGCAGATTTCTATTAGGCCGACGAAGAAATGCCACCCTTTTAACATTGGCCTGTTATAGCGCCACCAGCAGGTCTAATTTTGCAAACATATTTTTTGAACAAAATGCCTCAAATCATGAATGCAGTGTCCGATTGCAGTGAAAAGCCCTTGAACAAATGGCACCCTTTTCACATTGGCCTATTATAGCGCCACCAGGAGGCCACAATAACGTACCTGACCTGGCGGAGACCTGTGCTCCGAGGAGCACTTTTTCTAGTTTATTCATTAATTCAATCATGCATTCATTCGTTCATTCATGTACTTATTTACTTATGTATTTATTGTGAATTCATAATCTTAGATCCACCGTCCCTCCAGATTATGGGATGAATATCCTGTACTAGGCGGCTAGTCTGGAGCTAAGAGAGACAGATGTCATCAATATGGATAGGAGTAGGAGAGCTATCCACTGAGTGCCTTTTGCTTAAGGTTACCGCAATACTATATACCTGAAGGGCAATTAGCTTGCCTAAATACATTAGCCTTTGTACTATGTCACTACAGTTTCCCCAGAGCTATACAATCTTTGCTTTTTAATTGTCTCCGCCGAAGGTGGAGAATATGTTTTCGCTTTGTGTGAGCAAACATTGTTAGCCAAGCTAACATTGGGCAAGCTCCACGTGACACGTGTCAATTTGTTGACACCAATGACTCTGATTGGCTAGAGGGACGCGTGACGAAATAAAATTCTATAAATAGGTGTGTCACTTCAAAAAGCCCCTACTTTTTGAAGTGAGGTAAAACAGGATCAATCAGACTTGATTGGAACAGTACCTTCAGTAAGTCCAAGTCACCCGTCTGTGCGTGTGTGTTTCCCTCTGAGAACACCTAACATTGGTCAAGCAAAGGCGCAGAAGGCCAAAGCTAAGAAAGCATACTCATCTACAATTGTAACGTAGAAGAGGACTAGAGTTGAAATGATCCCACAACAAAGCCGAACTCTTAATACGTGTCAATATGTTGACATCAATGTCTCTGATTGGCTAGAGGGACGCATGACGAAATACAATCCTATAATAAAAAGGTGTGTCACTTCAAAAAGCCGTTTACGTTTTTGAAGCGAGGTAAGACAGGATCAATCAGTCTTGATTGGAACAGTATCTTCTAGTCCAAATCACCCGTCCGTGCGTGTGTGTGTCCCTTTGAGAACACCTGACATTGGTCAAGCAAAGGCGCATTGGTCAAGCAAAGGCGCAATGTTAGCCAAGCTAACATTGGGCAAGCTCCACGTGACACGTGTCAATTTGTTGACACCAATGCCTCTGATTGGCTAGAGGGACGCGTGACGAAATACAATTCTATAAATAGGTGTGTCACTTCAAAAAGCATTCACTTTTTGAAGTGAGGTAAAACAGGATCAATCAGACTTGATTGGAACAGTACCTTCAGTAAGTCCAAGTCACCCGTCTGTGCGTGTGTGTTTCCCTCTGAGAACACCTAACATTGGTCAAGCAAAGGCGCAGAAGGCCAAAGCTAAGAAAGCATACTCATCTACAATTGTAACGTAGAAGAGGACTAGAGTTGAAATGATCCCACAACAAAGCCGAACTCTTAATACGTGTCAATATGTTGACATCAATGTCTCTGATTGGCTAGAGGGACGCATGACGAAATACAATCCTATAATAAAAAGGTGTGTCACTTCAAAAAGCCGTTTACGTTTTTGAAGCGAGGTAAGACAGGATCAATCAGTCTTGATTGGAACAGTATCTTCTAGTCCAAATCACCCGTCCGTGCGTGTGTGTGTCCCTTTGAGAACACCTGACATTGGTCAAGCAAAGGCGCATTGGTCAAGCAAAGGCGCAATGTTAGCCAAGCTAACATTGGGCAAGCTCCACGTGACACGTGTCAATTTGTTGACACCAATGCCTCTGATTGGCTAGAGGGACGCGTGACGAAATACAATTCTATAAATAGGTGTGTCACTTCAAAAAGCATTCACTTTTTGAAGTGAGGTAAAACAGGATCAATCAGACTTGATTGGAACAGTACCTTCAGTAAGTCCAAGTCACCCGTCTGTGCGTGTGTGTTTCCCTCTGAGAACACCTAACATTGGTCAAGCAAAGGCGCAGAAGGCCAAAGCTAAGAAAGCATACTCATCTACAATTGTAACGTAGAAGAGGACTAGAGTTGAAATGATCCCACAACAAAGCCGAACTCTTAATACGTGTCAATATGTTGACATCAATGTCTCTGATTGGCTAGAGGGACGCATGACGAAATACAATCCTATAATAAAAAGGTGTGTCACTTCAAAAAGCCGTTTACGTTTTTGAAGCGAGGTAAGACAGGATCAATCAGTCTTGATTGGAACAGTATCTTCTAGTCCAAATCACCCGTCCGTGCGTGTGTGTGTCCCTTTGAGAACACCTGACATTGGTCAAGCAAAGGCGCATTGGTCAAGCAAAGGCGCAATGTTAGCCAAGCTAACATTGGGCAAGCTCCACGTGACACGTGTCAATTTGTTGACACCAATGCCTCTGATTGGCTAGAGGGACGCGTGACGAAATACAATTCTATAAATAGGTGTGTCACTTCAAAAAGCATTCACTTTTTGAAGTGAGGTAAAACAGGATCAATCAGACTTGATTGGAACAGTACCTTCAGTAAGTCCAAGTCACCCGTCTGTGCGTGTGTGTTTCCCTCTGAGAACACCTAACATTGGTCAAGCAAAGGCGCAGAAGGCCAAAGCTAAGAAAGCATACTCATCTACAATTGTAACGTAGAAGAGGACTAGAGTTGAAATGATCCCACAACAAAGCCGAACTCTTAATACGTGTCAATATGTTGACATCAATGTCTCTGATTGGCTAGAGGGACGCATGACGAAATACAATCCTATAATAAAAAGGTGTGTCACTTCAAAAAGCCGTTTACGTTTTTGAAGCGAGGTAAGACAGGATCAATCAGTCTTGATTGGAACAGTATCTTCTAGTCCAAATCACCCGTCCGTGCGTGTGTGTGTCCCTTTGAGAACACCTGACATTGGTCAAGCAAAGGCGCAGAAGGCCAAAGCTAAGAAAGCATACTCATCTACAACAGTAACACAGAAGAGGACTAGAGTTGAATTGATCCCACAACAAGACCGAAATCTTAATACGTATTAATATGTTGACACCAATGCCTTTGATTGGCTAGAGGAATGCATGACGAAATACAATTCTATAAATAGGTGTGTAACTTCAAAAAACCGTTATTTTTAAACATTAGAAGACAAAATATGATTTTTAAATCATTTTTTTTTAAATAAATATTTCTTTAACATACACCTTTTTATTTAACTACAGTATATATCTTTTACTCTACTGTATCTCATTAGTTATTGCTATGATAATATAATTGCTATAGTCTGCTGGCGGAGACTTGTGCTCCGAGGAGCACATTTTCTAGTTTATACTGTAGCAACCCTTAAAAGCCTACAATATTTCACTAGTTATTCTTGGTAAATCTGTTTAATTGAAATGTAATTGGTTAAAGAAACAAAAACCTGTATAGAGATTCTTGATCACCAGGATAGTGTAAAAGCTCTTGTCGGGGAACCTCATAATTGACAAATAGGACATTTACATCCACTTACTACTTTGGATGTGTCCATCTGGCAGTAACATTGGCCCGAAAGTCTCCTCGACTCTCTAAAGTGCTCTTTAAGTATGACAAACACGCTGTTGATGGCAGGCCATCAGGCTGGCTACACCATGGACATTTGCTTGCATAATTAATCTTTTTCTGATTGCATTGGGGTTCACTAGAGGCACCATGGCCCTGCTGAGATACATCCACAAAGCCAAATATGGGGCCACTAATTTCATCAGTGGAGCAATTACTAACTCCATATTGCACCTTTTATAGCCGCCTTGATGTACAAGTGCATCTGGCCTATATCCGGCATAGCTTAACACAGAATATAAATCCCATATTGAACTACGGATGTTTTTGTTTGACAACAGACTATGATGACTTGACTTTGACGGACTAACAGTTTATGGCATAATGTTGCTCTACCTGTATTTCTTTGTTGATACTGTTTGTTTTAAGTGGATGCACTAAACATACAATATGTTGTTGTATGTTCCATACAGTGGCACACAGCATACGCCTTTTCTGTATCCCATATCTCATGTATTTACTGTCAGGGTGATTGAATGTTCACATGTTTTTTCTCTCTGTGCGGAAGGTCATGTAACGGCTTTGTGATCCTTGAAATTAAGTTGAGAGAAAACTGCCCACAATAAGAGAAGGAAAAATACAATACTGACTGGTGCAGGCCAGGGTGCCATGGGCTGCTTTGAGTGTATGTGACAGAGGTGACGGAGGGTCACGTGCGCTTGTCTCTATGAATCTGTGTGGGTGCGTGCGTGCGTGTGTGCGTATACTGCACATTAATGTTTGTGTGACCACCTGTGTATGTATGTATGCACAGGTGTGCTGTGCTTACATGAGACTCTTTAAATGCATCTGCATGTCGTCGTTGTTGGGTGGAAACCTTGAATGTGCAAAACCCAAACTTTTTTTAAGAAATGGAAGAAATAACCTGTTCCAATGGATCCAATGTAGTTATTAAGCTCTTGTTAATACTCTTAATTGGTTAAATAATTTATAGAACTCACAGACAGACTGAAACACTTTCAACCTGGCGTCCCTATCTCGGGCATATCATTATAGGTGGACATTTTTCAAAGATATACATTTTTGCAGTGGAAACAAATAAGGTCTTGAGCTTTCTTGTGCATTTTTGGGGATTTATTTTTGGGCTTTTTATGCTTTTATTGATAGATTAACAGGAAATGGGGAGAGAGAGATGGGGAGTGACATGCAGCAAAGGCCATCGGGATCGGGACTCGAACCCGCGACTCGCTGTCAGGCTACATTGAGCCTAGGTGCCCGGACCGCTACGCCAGCCGCCCGGGCCGTGCCTGTCCTTTTGACAGTTGTGTGCAGTTGTATGTTTTCGTGCATAATGATCATTTTCAGTACAAATTTTAAATCACACAAGTCAAACGACACATGAAATATAGGGCATTCGTTTATGAAAAAACATAAAAAGATGAAGTACGGAGATAGAAGGTATCTGCCCGACAGCGACAATGTGTTTCTGTCCGCAGACTGTGTGTGTGTGTGTGTGTGTGTGTGTGTGTGTGTGTGTGTGTGTGTGTGTGTGTGTGTGTGTGTGTGTGTGTGTGTGTGTGTGTGTGTGTTTCCAAGTGCAGGCTTGTGGGTAAGTGAGTGAAGAGTATGTAAAATGTGAAGCCACTGTGCCCCTCACTCATGCCTTGCCTGGTCAAAAGTGAGACGGATGGCAGGTGCAGCACCTGAGAGCAGCCTTCCTTACACACTGTCAGCTCCAGTCTCCACAGCCATCCATCTTCCCTGCCCTAGTGCCTCCCTCCCTGCCCACTGCCCCCTCAATGTGCCTGCTAACAAAAGCCCCAGTTCTGCTTCTCGCTTTCAAATACTTTTCTTTCTTGCACCATCACAAGGGGGCTTTTCCTTAAAGTCAGTGGAGCAGGAGAAAGGGCTTGCGATAAGTCTTCTTGTTACTGTCACTTTTTATTAGTTAAAACCCCTGCCCCACTCAGCTCAACACACAAGGGTATTTTTATCAAGAGGGAGAGAGAGTTTTGGTTTTTCAGAAGCCATTCCTAGATTAACAGTTCTCTGAGATTTTTCCATCACTAAATACAAATGTGTTGTCATGCTCACTGATCATTGATTTTCCCACATTGTAAATATTTCCCAGTATGGCTGGACAATTAATAAAAAAAAATCACAATATGAACTACTGCAAATTAATTGCATAAAAAAGGTATTCTAGTGTTGGTCCATGAATCAAGAAGTACAATTTTCATTTCACCCTCAACTGTGTACCAAAAGTACCATACCTTTTTTGCATGTTTAGCTCACTGTCTAGAAGTTATATACTGTGTACTTTACATTACTGCTGACAATTTTATGTTGTCTTGACCTTCCAAGCCATTTTGCTTCTCATTAATTTCAGTATGATATGTAAATCAATGTGCTTGAAACATGGTTGAGATAGAGGTAATCCATCAAAGTGAAATTTACCTCACCTTTATTCTTGTCAAAGTTACTTCATTGTGGCATTTTAATGCAGCTGAAGGCATGGATTAATTTGAAAAGCTTCCATGAATTACACAAATGTAACCCACCGGAGTGCATAGCCGAGTGTGAATCTAGTCAAATCAGTGGTTCTCTGTAAACGGTGTGCGTCACAATTACTAGTAAAGTCAATGCAAAGTAAAGGCCATTGCCTGCATGCGAATGACGGGTACTGCACTCATTACTCTGACAACGGACACTGACATCATAGTACATAGTACCCACTGACAATGGGTAGTAGTGTAGTCAGTGGACTGGCTAATTAACATGCAATGACAAGGGTATGGTCTTTCGCAGCCTATCTAATGTTGTGGTAGTTATAGGCTAGTGTAAACAGAATTGAAGCTTGACTTTAAAAGATAAAATCGCAAATCTAATTGCATTCACATTATTGGTCTGAGATATCACAACTAGATTATTTTCCGATGTCATTTCAGCCCTATTTCTCAGAGATTGAAATTGATCAAATTGTGTGTAAGAGTTCATGGGGTCTAAACCATCGGGATTATGCAAAGACTTGCGCAATGGAATTGAAAACCAAAAGTAATGCAATGAAACAGTTTGCCCTCAGTGCAGTGGTTCTTGCATTTTTTGCTGAATCGATGGTGGAATGCTGAGATAGGGTGGCACGATATTGAAAAGAAAAAAAAACTCATATCCTGATTGTGATATTGACTTTTCTCTCTTGAATATTGTATTTGGGATTCTAATTGTAATACACGTGGATACAGACTTTTCAACATTCTTTCTTTTCAACACTTAGAAATGTGCAAGAACTGTGGGGAAGAAGGGAAATAAGATGCTTAGGTGTGGCTTAGATATAATAAAAAGTGTAAGTATTCGCTGACACAACCTGATTTGTGGGCCGGGAATTCTGCACAGCACAGGAATAACCTGGCTCTTTGATTTGGAGATAGTATTAAACACCTTTCTCCCTAAGAAGAAAAGTTCAACATTGCATTAAACATTGCAATAGGCACTTCTATGACTTTTTTTTCTTCCTTTGCAGCCTCAGCCTTGTGTATATATATTTGTATATGTGAGGGAGTGTGCGTATGCAACTTACATTTTAAGAGTTGAAGATAAGGAACAATATTTTTGTAGCATTGCAACTGTTCCCACTGTGTACTATTATATAATGCTGGAGGGTAAAGGGTATGTTTACTTCCTTTCTGCCTTTCACCTCATGTTTCATACTGGTGTCCACATACAGTATGCTGCAGCCCCAGTTTTTAATGAAGGACCTGAACTCCTCTCTACTCTCCCCCAGCGTGTCCTTGCCCAATATGTGCATCGCTTACACTGTCTCTGGGGAACCGTGTGACTGCTAACAATGGCCAGCCTAACCCTCTCCATTCCCTGTCGTCACTCTCACTAATCATTCACAGTATGAATCCGGTCACCTTCATTCACAACAGTAGCACAAACAAAACACAAGACCAACTTGGTTTGCCTTTCACTTGCTGCTGTTACAGTTTAGAATTCAAGGTGATTCATGGGTCTCAGTGTATGTATGTGAAAGTTGCAGCATGGAAACTAGTTATAAAAGTATGGAAATTCATACAGTAGGCTATGTGCGATTCATGCAAATGCCAATTTCGAGGAGTAGACTAGCAGTGACATGAAGGCACTCTGGCACTGTGTTATCTCAAACAGTGCTACTGTTCAGTATGACAGTGGCTGTAATGCAAAAACCTTCATGCCAAGATTAGTGGAACCTTGAGCCCTCTATCTAGTGTTCTCGTGTATGGTATATGCAAATACGTGTACACGTGCACACACAAACATGCATGCAGCCACACATACTGTACAAGCACCCTGATTTACTTCCCTCCACTTACTGAATGACTTTGAGATTTCCCACATTTGTAGACATGCACGCACGCACGCACGCACGCACGCACACACAAACACGCACCCGCACGCACGCAGGGACGCACGCACCATGCCCCCATAAACACACGCACAATTACCCAAGAAGAAGTGCTCAGTGTCAGATGGATGTTTCCTGCATCGTGGTGTAAACCTCCTCAGGGACTCATAATACACTCAACATTGTTTTACAGCCACAGTGTTTACCTCAATCATTCAGAGATATACCAACACGACTTTGTATGCAGATGAAAAGTAAGGAATGACATGGGTGGTTGATTTCCTGTGCAATTAGAAACAACTTGACTCAAGTTCATTTATTTTGGGCTGCAGAAACAACTTGACTCGAGTTAATTTATTTATTTAGGCTGCAGACTACAGTGAGAAAGCGATGATAATTAGTGATGGGTTTATGCCATTTTATATGCACAAAAATAATCTTCAGAGGCCTGGACAGGATCTTTGCATACGTCTCTACTCCCTGGCCTTGCTTGATCGTAAGTCTTGTACTTACAGAAGAATAGCTCATTAACATGATCCTGCATGCTATTTCTACTTTGTCCACTGGGACAGTGTGCATGTTCAGCTGCATACTGATTACCATTTACAAATGAGAGACCAAAAAGTCTTACAGGCTATTAGTACAGTATGAATAACCATGTGTGCATGGCCATTACAAAGAGGGCCTTAGGAAAGATACGCTCGTCTCTCCTTCAAATGAAATGTTATCTCCTCTGTAATGAAAGGTTTCCTGGGGTTGGGGGGGAGGGGGGGCTGGACTTGCTCCATGAGCAGAATGGTCTGTGATTGACTGTTCTTCTAAGTCTGTGCAATGAGAATAGTTCATGGCCCCATATAGTCTAGGGCCTAGGCCTGTGTTAATACGGCTGTGAGGGCAATGGAAGACTTATCAATTGGAAATTGTTGATGGATGTATATAACCATACTATATACTTTGCTGTACATCAAATAACGAAATAGACGATCTACAAGCTCACAAGGTGATGAGTTGTGAGCTTGTAGATCGTTTATTTTCACAGAATGTTTGCCTGTTTTTCCCAAATGTTCACACCTTTATGACGTCACAATAAGAATAGGGACCCTGGGGTGCTTAACCTTTTTTAGGAACAGCTTGGATGAATAATAATAGACTTAATCACCTACATCAGGGATGTCAAACATACGGCCCGCGGGCCGGATCAGGCCCGCTAACTAGTTTAATCCGGCCCGCGAGATGATTTTGCAAAGCATTTAAAAAAAAAAAAAAAAAATGTTTTTTTTTTTTTTTTTTTTTTTTGTGCCAAAAATGTTTTAATTGTTTTTTGGCCAAGTCTACACCTGTAACCACACGTAACTTCCACTTTCCTCTTCTTCTTCCTCGTCTTTGTATTGGTATTGTTTGTGTTGGAGCGCCTCAGTGCGGCTGCAGAGTTCATGTGCAACCTCTTCCAGAGAGAGATAGAGACACTAGAAACTCTGCTGGAGACACAAAACAAACTGTGTAGACTTGGCCCTTTGAAATAAAATGTATTTTGGCACAAAAAAAATAAAATAAAGTTCTTAACGGTTATCGATTAATTTATCGGTAAGGCCTAACGGTAAACGGTTAATAAAATGTCTCCATTTGGCCATCCCTATTTGTGAAGTTTACATTTTCAGAATGTGCTTGTACTAACTAAGACTAAGTAAAGTAAACAAAGAAAACTATCTGAAGTTGTTGTTATTGTTATTATTAGTTATTATGCCATGATTTTACCGGTCCGGTACCGGTCCGGCCCTCTGGCCCTCTGGCCCTCCTCCATGTGGCCCCTGAGCTAAAATGAGTTTGCCATCCCTGACCTACATACTTTGGATTGTCCACATTAAAGTTAGCAGCCAGTAAACATCATTGGAATTCTATCAGTGTATCAGTGTAACACACATTCTCAAAAGTATGAAGTTAATGTAGCTCCAATATGTATACTTGTTTAGTTGTTCACTTCACACTACTGTATGTACCAATCGGCTCTATGCACAGCAGCCATATTGGCAAGAAATTCCTTACTTCCTTCACAGGTGTTACCAATGACACTGATTAAGGTTGTGTTCCATTCTGACCAAACAGAGTCAGGGTGCTGTTATTGTGCAAGTTGGCTCACCGGAAAGACACTGCTACACCAGTGGGTCTCAAAGTGGGGTCCAGGGACCCCCATGGTTCCTCGAGGGAATTTCAAATGGCCCTTACGGGTTTGTATCTCTGAGAGTGTTCAAATGGAACCAAATGAACCCATAAGGGTCCATTTGGTTCCATTTGTATACACTCTCAGAGTTATGGGGTCCTTGAAATTAAAACGTTTGAGAACACCTGTGAAGGAAGGAAGGAAGAAAGCAGCCCAATTTCTTACCAATATGGCTGTTGTGCATAGAGCTTATTGAACAGCGGAAATAATAAACATTGCTGTGAAACTGGTTTGCATTGAACACAGGCCATTTTACATTTCTACGGTTTTCTGACCTTTTTCCTTTTTGACTTTTCACAGAGCATCGGTGAAGAAAGGTGTGACCTTTCGTACAGCGAGGGCCAGTAACTCATTGCAGTGGGAGATCACACTGGATATGGCAGCCGATGGAACCATCTCTGTGATATGTCAGAGGAAGACCCCCATACCTGGAAAAAGGCATGTCTGTTTTATATACGTAACGTGTGTGAAATGCATCTAATCCACATGTGACTACAATAGCACCATGTCTTTTCTCAAGACAAGGTACATTTATTTGTATTGCACATTTAACCACATGAACCCTAGCGTCCATATTCTGGGGCAAGAATTCCACGAAAATAGCTGATCTCCAAGCTCACAACTTGTAGATCGGCTATTTTTGGCAAAGAGATTTGGTGCAGAGGGAAAAGAGTATAGACCCTTGGGGGACCCTATGTATATAGGGTTTAAGTTAATTCATAAAACAAAGTGTTCTGCTATTAAAATGCTCCTTCTGTTGAACCATAGTCAGGTTTTTCTACCGGAGAAAAGCATTGGAGCAGATCTTTTAAATATTTAATATGAAAACGGTTTTGCATATAAAATTCCGGGTTAGTCTTTTAAGTGAAGTTACACTGTGTGTCTTTACTTTCACTTATGCCCTTTGATGTAAGTCTATCAAAGGGTTAGAGGGGAGGACATCTCATGCTCTGAAGACAACAAGTATGCACAGGAGAAATTTGTATTGCCTATTTTAACAACAGAATGAGCTCAGTGGAACTACAGGATTCTCCATAGTAAAGAAGCAGTTGCACCAGAACTGTGTTGAATAGCATACAATAGTTTAATATGTACTTTGTATGCATTTTCATATGAATAGTATCATTGTCCCAAATCTATAAGCTCTAAATGTAAGCAAAAATCTAAAGTTGGTCGCAAAACAAGTGTAAATAGAATAGTAACTCCTGTGATGCTTGTGCCTGTGGGAAATCATTAGATGGAAGAAATAACATACCTTATATAGAACAGCTGAGCTGAGCTGATTTGAGGTCCTAAATGTATCATGTAAGGCCTTCTTTGCTCAGTGGCGGTAAACAACAACTTTTCATAACAAGTATAGCTTACAGAAAGTAAAACATTTATGTTCACTATTCTGTAAGACAGTGAACATGAATCTTATTCTTGCATCATTGCAAGGATAAGCATAAATAACTGGGTCAGTGGTCACAGTACAATACGCTCCTGAAAATGTGAAATAATAATTATACGGTTGTTGCCTATTTCCGCTGAAACATTTTTGAGGGACTAAAGTTGACTAATATAAAACATCAAAAGGCAATGGATGCAACAGACAGTTCGCATGGCTCACATGCACGGTACGCTCACCTTTACTGTGGAAGTCATTACTGCTTTGACCTCATTAAGTTGTTTTCACCGTTCACTGAGGATTAGGACATTGCTTGCCAAAGCCACTTTTTGGGTAGCATATTTTTTCTCTCAAAGGCAGTTAGACAAATACAATAATATGTTCTAAAATGTCACAGAGGAACTACCAAGCATCCTTATTCTGGACAATGCCCATCGGGCATGTCACAATAGGTGAACATCCACCACAAATAGGTCAACATTTGCTGAAAAATAGCCAGCTATAGATCGGTTATTTTCGGTAGAGATTTAGTAGAGATTTGGGACTCTGCTACAAGACTGGGGACCGACAACGGCGTGGCTGTACGTGGATCTCACAGCCACGCTGTAAAAAGGAGGGGACCAAGTACAGATCCCTTGGGGACCCTGGTCAATGGGTTTGACTGGTTACACAGGATGCCTTTAGACTGAGAGGGTGTCTAATGTCACTTCACTTTGGGGGTTTCACGTGTGTTTTGTCTCTCTGGCCTAGCCATACTAAAGCAGTAAAAGCACTAAGAATTATTGCTGTATCTGTAGTGTACATTAAAACCCTTTATTCCCTGTCACAACAGCTTGCTTTACTGTAGATCTTCAGACCAAATGCTGCCACTTATAGATAAAGTGCTGGCCATAAGCCAGCTGTGTAAGCACAATTCTCCTGCTGTTTTCACAAGAATGACAGCGTACCGTCACCCCCCAATTTATCGGATCAGATTAAAATGGGAATATCTGTGTTAATGCATGCTTAAAAGGGATATGGATATGCTTATGGGAATTGAACATGTCTTGTTTTGATACTTCAGCAGAAGACCATTTTGGTGTAGTCTTTGTCTCATTGAAATATGTTGAGATTATTTAATTATGTAAAATATCTGTTTTGCCCTACAGTTATTATTAGTTAGTGTTATTTTATCTTATATTAAAAGGAGGGCGGGCAGGCGGGCTGGCAGGCGGGTGAACCTCTGACCTCACTCTGACACGGCCAGGAACAATAGGCCATGTACACACATGGCCTCCACAATGTAGTGGCAGCGTGTCCAGGGTGTCTCTGGATTTTTATGTTACAGTACGTCAATAAAATCATAAAAAGCGAGGCGTTGTCACTGAGTGGCCTATTTGTTTAATGCATGCAGGCTGCTTGCATAGCCCCAGGCATCTGTTGTCACAGGCACAGTTCAGCTCCATTCATTTTTGTCACCACTGAGATTGCATGTCCTCACAAAATCACCAAATCTTCCCACCTCAAGGTCATCTACATGTAGTACCATCTCATTCGATTGGCAGAAAAATCATTTTATCCATCAATTTGTTCTGAACATAATGTACATTATTTATGTAAGTCAAGTGTGTATCTGTACTCATATTTACATAATATGTAAATATGAGTATATATAATACATATATGTTTGGAAATATATACCATATTATGGTATATATTTCCAAACATATATGTATTTGCACGTGCATAGTACTGAACACACAGTACCGTCGAGTGAAATACCAGATTTTACCTGTATAGTAAAAAATACCAGTATGTCTTTTAACCCCCTATTATGCTGCTCACCACCAGGCTTGACAGCAGCCTGCTGGAGGTGCTTCAGATGGATTTTGAGGTGGCCGAGTTGAGCAGTCCTCTTGACAGCCAGGTGATCCTATGGAAGCTGGAGCTACCTACCGGAGCGAAGGATGGAGTGAAGACAGAAGGACCTATGAGGATCTATACGACTCAGAGAGACTTTGTAGGCCTGGCCCCCCTTGTAATGGTGAGTATACAGCCAAAAAGCAATGTTTCCAATAATATTCTATGCTCTAATTTCATCCTTTGAGTCGTTGCATATGAATATATAATTAAAATGCACTTTGTTGTGACTCCTGTCTGGTATGTAACACACTGAAGGCTGATTTAGTAAATGGGTTCTATTTTGAGGTAGGGAGAGTGACCTTGTGTTGTCAACTGTCAGATAGCTGATGCCTCTGTTCTTTTTTTGTTCTGTTCCATTCTGGCAGTGGTCTGGTCACCCATGTTTCCTTACAGTACCGAACAGCTGCCATGATGTTCTTTGTTGGTGTCACTCCTACCGTACAACCTCCATAATGAATCCACAGTCATCTCAAATGTCTATGCCATGTAGATGATAAAAGCAGAATGACCAGGTGCTCACGGAGAAAAAAGTTAGATAAAAGTGTCGGTGGTGCTCCTGGATCCAGCGGGATACAAAACATGAAAAAGCATGAAAGATCCAAGATAAAAGAGGAGAACAGGCTTTATTCATTTATAAAGCCTGTTCTCCTCTTTTAACTTTCTGAGTGCCCGGATCGTCTAATAGTTTTCCAGTCATAGTTAATTTCATATGCAAGGCTGTTAAAAGCTCTGATTTAAAAAGTTGCAACAGATCTCACACAATTTAGTGTACATTGCACGGACCCAGTGCACGTCATTCTGTGCATAGACGCCTAGAAAACCAGAAGAGCCATGCATATGTACGGCGAGTCCCACAGTGGGCGTAACCGGTTGCAAGCAGAGCAGAAGCAGAGCAGTCCCCACTACTTCACTTTTCACTTTGCAAGTTTTTATTTTGATCAATTCACTATGCAAAACAATATGCTCCATTCGCATAAAACAATAATAATAATAAATAAATATGACATAGTTATGACCAAAAAAGGTATAAGCTGAAGCTAAAATAGCTTATTTTGCCTAGACTGCCTACCCTTTCAACATACATCAAGTACATACATGACAAGTAAGGAAAACAATTTCAGTCTCAAAAAGAGTAAAAAACAAGAACAAATACAGAAACAATTAGATGATTTACGATTCTGTGCCTATCGGTATATAACTCAATCGACGCTGAGTCGGCTCAAGTGAACGTCGCAACGTTCGGGACGGCAACTCGTTCGCTTTAGCTCACTCGGTGGTCCCTCGCGTGGCTCCAGTTCGCTTGAGACTGTGCGCCTCCGAAATGGTTTAGTCAATGGAGGAGATGCTACAAATGTTTATATGTAATCATTTACATGATGACGACATATCTCAGTTGATAAGCTACTGGCTGTGTGCCAGGAGCAGTGCTGTGTGGTCTGCTGCATTTCCATTACAGTACAGCTTGGAATGCGCACAAATACGAGACGATGCTAGTTTGATTTGTGATAGAGATTTGACATGGTTCATCTCTCCTGGCGAGTAGAGGCTGACCTCAGGCTGAAGGCCAAACATGAGGAGATTTGATGGTGGGCCAGGGGGGACATTAGCTCGGACTGATCACTATTTAGCCTTAATGAATGAAGTACTGAAACAGCTGCTGTTGCATAGTATAATGGGCTATTATAGCAGAGATATCTGCTACATAGTACCAGGGGGGGGGATTTTGATTTCAAAGGTGTGGGGGGGGGGGGGGGAACGGTTAGTACAAACCCTCAAAAGGGCTGTAACTGAGGTGGAACAAAACAACTCTATGTTTTTTCATCATTTTGATATATCTGCTTCATGAAATGGATGGTCACGAACAAACTTATTTTATATTGCAAAATACCAAAACAAGTGATGAAATTCATCAATATTGACTCCAAAGACGAAAAAGTGCAGAATAAAACCACTATGGAGATCGGGGGTTACCTACTTAACTCATATCCTGCCAATCGCGCATTAATGCGATCTAATAAATAGCGCGCTTGTCCGCCAAGATCGCATTAATGCGATCTAGTGATTAATTGTGGTTTAATCTGTGATCGCGCTATTCTGTTTATTTTTCATCATAGGTTTCGAGTTCCACTTACTTCACACACACCGGGATCCGGTTTCATGACGCAGATTCCGTTTCCGGTTCTCATTTTTTTCCCCCGGTCATTTTCGTCCAGAATAGGGAAAAACACGTTTTTTCACACGGTATAAAAAACGAACCGAGAGCTCCACTTCTATTTTCTTTAGTCTGGGTGACGGACAGTCATCGTCGTCGTGTATCACATCGTACTTTAGGCCGATCGGCAATCTGCGAAAACGTCACATCCGGTTATGACGTATTTGACTGTTTGACTCTGTTGTTTGGCGGGGGGGCGAGCGAGTCAGCGAGGTGATCAAGGTGTCTATTTGCTGCTCTCTGCTGGCAGATCTGTCGTATGTGTTTAAAACCGCAGTCAGACAATTTATTTGAATGAAAAATTACAAAATAAAAAAATAAAAAAACATTATGAATAAACTCTGGTAGTCAATGTGTTAATCTCATGTATTTTTTTAACCTATTGCTTGGATTTAGTTTCCTCTTAATCTTAATTTCTTCTATACTAATACAAAGAGCACTAATAACCTTACACCTCAAAAGAACAAAGGATATCAAAATATGTATAAAAACTAGAGTCAAGAGGCTTTTAAATACAAAGTTGTCATAGTCTGAAATTTATCATTGACACGATTTTAAAAGAACATTTCTACTTTCGGGTATATATGATTTTATGTTGGCACGGTTCATGTCATCACATAGAAACATCACATAAAAAATTGCGATCACTAGAGCACAAATCTCTGCCAGGAGGCATGCCCCAATAATAATACTTACACTGTCTGATGCAGAAATATCAAAACTGTGTGTCTCCATCTGTTTCTGTATGTCTGTCTCTGTCTGTGTCCTGTGCACGAGTCATATAAAGACAGTCTAATATTTTATCATGGGGTCAATTATAGCTGACTAATATGCAAACGTGCTACCGTAGGAATAGTGGTTACATAACCTTCGACATGAGCCACAACTTCACTGCGCATGGTGCGTACATGTGCGTAGATTTATAAATGTACTGTACGTTGGCGTTAATCACACATGGGCTTGAACTGAACGGGGCCTGTCTCTGTCTCTCTGTTCTGTTGCTCTCTCCTCCTCTCTCTGTCACGCTAACTCTCTCCCGTGTGTGTGCGTCAGTCCAGGCGCTGTGTAGAAGAGACAGCTATAGCAATCGTTTTGGGCAGGAACTTGCACCACTTACACCCGAAGGTGCAAACATTTCAAAAGAAGTCTACGAGAAAGTCTGTCCTAAATGTTTTTTTGCCAGGAGATAACATCACGCATGGCCTCAACACTCTCCCTGGATGAACAGTGAAGAGCTAGACATGCAGCTTTGTTCTGTACAATGTGAAGCTTGTGCAAATGTCTTTTTGTTGCCCTTTACCTTAATAACCAAACAATAGTCAAGATGAGACAAAGCCATTGCTTGTAAAAACCTGCCTGATTGAGTGGTCTGTCAGGAAATAGGCACACCTCCTAATGACAGACACTGCCCTTCCTATTGTAGCTAAAATCTTATCAATATGAAGCTTCTCTTCATGGACCTGCTTCATGGACCTGCTCCAAAGCTATAACCTTCATTGGAGAGAAGCAACTCACTCCTCAATGCATAATTCAATGTTCAATATCCCCTGTCAATTCTGGGTATTCTGTGGAAAAGGGATAACCCCTGTCAATTCTGGGTATTCTGTGGAAAAGGGATAACCCCTGTCAATTCTGGGTGTTCTGTGGAAAGGGGATAACCCCTGTCAATTCTGGGTATTCTGTGGAAAAGGGATATGTGAAATATTTTGTTACTTCTTAAAACATGTGTTTTATTAAATAGCTGTGTTTACATAGAAATGCAAGTTTACCATCTGGTTAATTTGTATGCCTTTGAAGCCAACTGTATTTCAATTTGAGTTCAGGAATGCATGTGTAATTAGACTACTGCCCTCCTCTGCACTCCATGCACGCTGCACTTGTGCAAACACATGTACAAACAGAGAGAGAGAGACAGACAGACAGACAGACAGACAGACAACATTGTTGAGTAGTTGATATTTGATAATTAAATACCTAAGTCTCTTGTCAAAGATAGTTGTGTAACCACCATTATAGAGACACACTATATTGACCCAAAGGAAAATCATGTCAGTATCATGGTCAGTATCATGGTCAGTATCATGGTCAGTATCATGTCAGTATCATGGTCAGTATCATGTCAGTATCATGACAATATCATGGTCAGTATCATGTCAGTATCATGGTCAGTATCATGGTCAGTATCATGGTCAGTATCATGTCAGTATCATGACAATATCATGGTCAGTATCATGTCAGTATCATGGTCAGTAACATGACAATATCATGGTCAGTATCATGTCAATATCATGGTCAGTATCATGTCATACCTTCTAGCTCACACACGGTGGAATGACCTTTCCAACACAGTTGGGAATGTAGACTCAATCACTTAAAATCACATCTCTTCAAGAAACATGTCGCATTCCCTGGTCCTTCTTCCTTACTTCTCCATTTGCATCTGATCTTTTTCATGTCTTAAAAAAAACATGTTCTGCCTGGCTTGTATTTCTTTACTAAGCGCTTCATTCATATACATGAATCTAAGGACATAGAAACGTGTGGCATTGGGAAGGTTTAATTCCTCCTCGCTCATACTGTAAAATTGCCATTCTCTGCATTTCAGCTAATTCTAATGCTGAACTCTCACTTCACTGAACGCAAACCCCCACCATGGCATGAAACTGATATTGTAGGTCAGACGCCTAAAATGTAAAAATGTAACATGTAATTACACGGTAAAGTAATTTCCATCACCCTTAGGCTGTAAGTGAATTTCCTTTACTATTCATGATTCTCTTGGCCTCTCTGCAGGACACAGAGATTGTGAACACGGCTGTACTAACTGGGAAGAAGGTTGTGATGCCAGTGAGGACAGTAGCAGTGGAGGAGGATGGAGCAGTCACTGACGTATCCGACTACACAGACTGCAGCTCCTCTGATGAAGATGTCCTCAAGGTAGGATTTAGTATAGGTCCTCCTGGGGTTTTACAGTTCACGGATTTATCCACATAAACCCTAGCGTCTCTTTTCAGCGCATGTCGTTATAGGAATACATTTGGTCAAAATAGCAAATCTACAGGCTTGTAAGACCTGCTATTTTCGGTGAAGAGATTTGGCGTAGAGGGGAAAAAAAGGAGGGGACCCAATATATATATATACATACATACATACATACATACATACATACATACATACATACATACATACATACATACATACATACATACATACATACATACATACATACATACATACATACATACATACATACATACATACATACATACATACATACATACATACATACATACCGGTAATAGCAGTTTGCTGTAAAACATAGGGTCTGCAAACATCTAGTTTACTTTGGATTTAATCTCAACTGCATCCTCGGCAAACCTCTGAGGTATCACAGTTTGTATGCTTCACAGAACTGTGAACAAATGTCCAATCACTAAGAAGTGGTAAGACAAAATTGCTTTAGCCGCCTGTAAATGGTGGAATGCTGGATGTCTGTGTGCAGTCAGTCCAGCCCCAAAGCCTGATTTATGCTTCAGGCTTCAGGGACAAAGATTTGTTGCTATACAAAAACAAAAACACTATTGTTGAGCAGCACGTCACACAACACTTTGTCGCTGAGGCATGAAACCTAACTTATACAATGTCGTATTACTGTCGCTTGCAGAAAGTAGGTTATGTTCAGCCGCAAGTGACGTCGTACGATTAAGCATAATATTTGGTTTAAGAGACCAAAGAGTCAATTTGGTGTAAAAATAACAGAAGGCTCCTGAGGGGGGTAGTTGGCTGTACGTGTGACAGGAGGGACAAAGAAGTTGTACCAAAGTCAACTCTCCTCCCCCTCCTTTTTTCCCCAAACAGCGAAACAAACTGAGTGGGCCCCAGTGACATTTCCCATCAAACACACCCACTACAATCATCAGATATTGAGCTGCCAGACCTGACCTCAATGTTCATACATCACTGCCTCCATCCACTAACTTTGCCCTGTTTTCCTATGAACCCATGAGGACAGCTGCTGTATTTACTGATGGATTTGAAAGCAAGGGGAAGCAAAGAGCAGTGGCTCCTGATGTCAAAGGGCTTGAGTGTATTTATCCAAGGTTAGCGAGAAGCAGCTCTCTTGACATTTTCCTGTTTATCACTCCTTAGGCTTTCACACGTCTGCTGTCAAGTTCAAATGTCCAGGAAAAGACAAATTGCGCAAACAAACCATTTTCTCTCCCAATTAAGTCGTTATGCCAATTCCCGAATCCCCCACATACTTGTGCAGTCTTGTCACTGCTGGGTCTTCGGACTGGTTGCTCATAGGGATGTTATTGGAACCACATGCCTCCTCTGATACACATGGAATCGCCTGCTGCTTCTTTTCACCTGTCAATGAGGATCCTCACCAGGAGGACATAGCGTGTGAGGAGGAATACCCTATTGCGCTCAGTTCAACACCCCCGCTGACAGGCACCCTGATCAACCCTGTAGTAGTCCCTGGTGCAGCTACAAAGTCCTCCAATGGATGCACGGCCAAGCCAGAGGCACCGCAGAGTGCTTTCAAGTTTATTTCACACTGCTTTGTATACATGTCATCATGTTTTGACTCTGTTGCTTTATTTGATTTTATTATTCCTTCAGTTTTATGTCAAGCACTTTGTAACGTATGTGCTCTATAATCTAATTCAGATTATTAGCATCATTATTATTATTATTATCAAGTGATAAGTGAAATTTGGGCTTTCAGTTAATATTACCAATAGTTTCATTATGATGAGAGGTTTTTCAAATACATGTAAGTCTAATTTATTAAGAGAGCACAGGTGTTGACAATGGATTATGTCAAAGAGTGTAATGTGGGTTATATGATCAATTCACTCTACACTGTAGTAGTATTTTTTGTTGTTCTCAGCTAAGCTCTATGTTTGCTGACCAGTTCTAAGCATCAGTCACAAAAAATGCCTTTAATCTTCTTAGCCTGACAGCTTGACTGGGATGTTTTCTCTTCTGGTGTGACTGAGGGGTGTCATATCTGCCAGTCATAGAGCTACTGTACACGACACAGCATGACGTCCTTAAGCCTGAGTTATACTTGGTTGCGCATCGTGTCGCACACCGAAAATAGCATATCTACAAGCTCACAACACGTCGCTGCAAAAGTTGAATCTGCAGTGGTGGAATGGCTTTTAGTGTGTAGATGACATGGAGGCCTTTCAAATGTGTATGTGTGTTGTCGTCAATGAGTGATTGACAGACTGACAGGTTTATTAATCTGGATAAGAGCATGGCAGAATTACTTAATTATCATACTCCGAGACTCAGTGAGCATAGTCAAATCCTGGATGGATGGATAAACACTGAGGATATACTGTACCCTTTAAACTTATTTGATCCTTTTCTCACATGGAATTACACATCTACCCAGAAAATAAAACTTCTACTGTTTCTGTGTCTTTTTGTCTCCGACAAGCCGAAGGCATGGCCGAGACTATGTTTTACCCTGTCCGTCTGTCCGTCCCTCCGTCCGTCCGTCCGTCCGTCTGTCTATGAACAGCCAATCTCCGGCACCGTTGGCCCGATTGATGTGAAACACACCAAAGCAGAACCTCTGACCCAAATTTTTCACATCGGCCTGTTATAGCACCAGGAGACAGATTTTTGCAAACATTGCTGGCCCACATTAATCTTCCTGGCCTGGCGGAGACCTGTGCTCCGAGGAGCACTTTTTCGAGTTTTGAATGAAGTAAGCATAGTGTATGCTTCCAGCCAAAACACTGATATCCTAAGCCACTGATTCTCAACATGGGGTCTGGGCACCCCCAGCGGTCCTTGAGGGGGTTGCCGGTGGTCCCCAGCTAAATGATTGATAGTTAGAAACCAAATGGTCCCTTACGGGTCTGTAACTCAGAGATTGTACAAATGGAACCAAATGGACCACTACGTTTCCATTTGGTTCAATTTGTACACTCTCAGAGTTAAATGTAACACTTAGGGGCAGACACCAGTTAAGTTAAATAGCTACCTTGAGCACAGTTGATTCTTTGTCCTTTCCAGGGACAGATTTACCCTTGTATAGATTTTGGAATGGCACCTTTACCCCATAAGTCTGTTTTATTTATATCGTTTTACAATGAGTAACACATTTGAGTAAGAAAGTAAAAAAAGTAGCCTAAAGTGGCCTAATGCATATCCAACTGTGGGACCTTAAAATAGAAAAATAAGATAATCACCATAGGCCAGTGGTTTTCAAAGTTGGGTCCAAGAACCTTGAGGGGGTTCCAGGCAAAATCTGTTAATATAGCATCAACATCAGTTAATATAGCATCAACATCAGTTAATATAGCATCAAAATCAGTTAATATAGCATCAAAATCAGTTGATATAGCATAGCAAAATTATAACCACTTTAATCCTATACATCTGGCTTAAAAAAATTGCCGATCTACAAGCTCACAACGCATCGCAATGCGCAAAGAATTTAAAAAGCCGCTCAGATTTTGCAACTCAAATCTTGAGTTGTCCCTCGCACAAAATATTTTCATATTCATTTGGGGGTCCTTGACATGAGAACGTTTGAGAACCACTGTTCTGGGATTCTGTCAATGGAGAGTAGGATGACGAGACAGATCTTGGCAAAGAGGCTTTGTGAGGCTGAGCAGAGTTGAGCCGAAGGTCTCAAATGATGCATGGCCGAGCAGTCGCCCATGTCCTCTCTTCACTGTATATCAAAACAGAAGCACCGCAGATGACCTCACTGGAAATAGATTAGTCGACAATTTCATGCTTGCAAAGCCACTTCTCCATAACTCAGCATTAACAGCCATTTGTGTGTGCCGCATATTGTAAAAATCTGCTCCGTTTGGATGAAAGTCAAGCATGGGATCATTCATAGAGAAGAGGCCAGGCCACTGCAGTTAGCAACAGCCATGATGACACCATGATATGGTCATTCAGAAGCTTAAGTTGAAAGCAGTGGTGGAAAGTAACATTTACTTAAGTACAATTGTGAGGTATTTGTACTTTACTTGAGTATTTCCAATTTCCAATACTTTTACTTCTACTCCACTACATCTCAAAGGCAAATATTGTACTTTTACTCCACTACAATTATTTGAAAACTTTAGTTACTAGTTACTTTGCAGATATACATTATTACGTTATAAAACATACATTAACCACTTTAGCCCTATTTTATACCTAGGCTAGGTATAATAGCAGATCTACAAGCTCGCATTGTGACGCGTTGTGAGCTTGTAGATTGCTATTTTCAAACATTTTAGTACTTTTACTTTTGGTACTTTAAGTACATTTTGATACCAATACTTTTGTACTTTTACTCAAGTACATTTTGAATTACGGACTTTTACTTGTAACGGAGTACTTCTACATTGCAGTATTGATACTTTTACTTAAGTAAAACATTTGAGTACTTTTTTCCACCACTGGCAGAATGATTGACTCACACAGTAAAATCCAGAGTAGTAGTTTTAACTCTGGATTTCACTGTGCAGATTCTACGATGGCACAGGATCATCTGACAAGTAGTGTATGTTACCAGAAAACAGCACATTCTCTCTAACTTAGCTGCTTGGTTCAGGAAGGGAACAACAGCAATCATATATTTGCATTCCTCCTTGGGCTGTCCGTCAAAGTCACAGTAATTTTTCTCCAGTCCCCTGTGCACTCTCTGTGGCTGGTGGCTGAATTTCAATGCAGCCTAAATTATCCTATTCATTAAAGTAGTGACTGTTGATAGGACCAAGGAAAACCTGAGAGCGTATCACATTTTCAGGGTCTTAAAAAGTCCAAGAGACCGTTCAGCGGTGACTGAAACTTGCCAAGGTTACCTTTGAAATTATAATGTAATGAATGTACTTGGTGGTGAAGGATTAATGTTCAACACTGCACCTCATGATATTTTGATTAACATAAAATGGCCATGCTGTGTCTTGTTAAATCGTCAAACTGGTGATCACCTGTATAGTTTATTACAGCTAGATGACATTAGTGTAGTGGCACACAAACCGCAAGACCACTGCAACACTATTTATTGCGTTATAGATGGCCTATCTGTTAAACATTGTGACAAATATGTGAATATTTTGATACCTTTAATGTCATCGGATATAAGATAAACATGTATTCCACTGGTGTCTACCCCATTTGATTGATATAGTTTATCCAAGCCTTAATTACTGAAGCACAAACTAAATAATGGCACCCGAAATGTGTGTTCTGATGGAATGTTGTTTTTCATTCTGTATCTCTACTGTTTTACAGGTGTCTGACGGGTGTGACTACGTGTTTGTGAACGGCAAGGAGACAAAGGGTAAGGTGAGGATGACAGTGAACTTCACTTACAGCTACCTGAGTGCTCAGCTGGAGCTGGACGTGTGGTCCCCAGAGCTGCCTCTACAGATCGAGGTGTCTGACTCCGAGCTGAGTCAGATCAAGAGCTGGAGGATGCCTATAGGCACCACAAAGAGGTAGGACACTCTCGAGACCCAGATAATTCTGGAATTACAATTAAAAAACAGACATGTTTTACGATCATCCCTCAGCTTGGCCAACAATTGTCATCCCAAAATTATAGAAATGGTTTGGGTATTTTAATACGATTACCTAATGCATTGCAATAACTCGGTGCGATCCAATAAAGCAAAGAGACAAGGTGCAGTGATTGGAGTGTGTGTTGTCAGACAACCATAACCTGTATTTGTGTGTTTTTGCATTGTGTTCATATCCCAGGCCTGGCTGGAGCAGTGAGGAAGACAGAAAGGGGAAGGGCTGCATGCTGCAGTTTCAGCATGCACTGGTGAGCGTGCTCACGCAGTTCACAGCCGAGCAGGCCGATCCCCGGGAGCCCAAGGCCTACTTTCTGGGCTCCGATTGGCAGGTGGATGTCACTAGGCTAGTGCGCTCCTTCATGAAAGTGGAGGACCCCCGTGTGGCCACGCTAGAGGCAGGACGAGTCCTGTCAGGACGCGATCTAGGGACAACCTCCATCCAGGTAACAACACGGGTCCACTGTCTGCATTAAAGAGAATATGATATGCCCAACCACCAACTAACCCTGATTGTGGCATTTTTAGGTGTTTTCACCACTCTCTGACATCATACTGGCAAAGGAGACCATCAGGGTAGTGGATGACAAAGTCACCATTACAGAGTTGGGGGTCCAGCTGGTCACTGGCCTCTCCCTGTCCCTACAGCTCAGCACAGGGAGCAACAGGGCCATTCTGGCTACCACCACTACACAGGAAGTGCTGCGGAGCCCCAACGAGGTAGGTGCCAGTGTTAGTAAGATAAATGTCTCATCAGCATTTAAAAGTAATAGACTTCAATGTGGCATAGATTTTTCAGTTTATCAAAGCAGTGACTGCAGGTGGGACCAAAGAAAATATTAGGGATGGGCAATATTATCGATATCACGATATATCGCAATATTTTATTTCGCGATACTGTATCGCGATAAAAAAAAAAATTTAAAAAGTTTTTTTTTTTTTTTTTGCTTTTTCAGATACAGGCTTTATGAAAAACATTCAAAGAACCTATCACAGATCTGCAGCTACTCAATATGTAGTGTATATATAAACAATATGTAGTTGTGATATATGTATATATCGCAATATATCGCAATATATCGCAATATATCACAATGTATCGCAATATATCGCAATATATCCCAATATCGTGATACGACCCAAGTATCGTGATGCGTATCGCAATATAATCGTATCGTGACCCAAGTATCGTGATACGTATCGTATCGTGAGATTGTTGCCAATACCCATCCCTAGAAAATATGATGTTTTATTTCTTCCAGGGTCTTAAAAGCATCCATGAGATCTTTCAGCAGTCCCTGACACTTGCCATGATTTCCTTTGAAAATACAGTATAGTGCAATGAATGCACCTGGTTGTGAAGGACTGACATTAGTGCTCATTGTGACGTTGTGATTAGCATTAAGTCCTTAATATAATCTTCTTGATTCTCCTGTTCGCTTGTTTCTTACAGGAAGCTTTGGTCAGTTCCTGGGTGCAGTTCAGCGATGGCTCTCAGACGCCCCTGGACATTTATGATCCTTCTTACTACCGCGTCGTGGTGACATCTCTGGATGACAGGGTGGTGTCTGTGCAAGGCTCACCTCCGCGGGTGGTGGCTAAGGGCGAGGGCCAGGGGGTCCTGGTTAGGGTGGAGATATCAATCTGTGAAGCTTGCGAGAAGTCCAAACGCAAGAGTATCCTGGCTGTGGGCAACGCCAGCCTCAAGGTCAAGTTTGAGGCCAATAGTGGCCGGCCAAACGTCAGCGACCGTGCCGTCAGCGGTGACAGAGGAGGAGGTGGAGGCAGCCGCAGAGGCAGCAAGGACAGCAGCAGCGATTATGGGAATAACAGGGTACAAGTGGCAGACAGTGAGAGGGAGAAGCCACGCCCTTCCTGGGATCCCCTATCCAGCACCTTAGACGGCATGGAGCGAAAGGAGAGCGCCTTGCAGATCACCACCATCAAGTCAACAGAGCGCACCATCATTACTAGCGGCAGCTTAGGCGGAGTGGGAAAGAACGCCAATAAAAGAACACCCAGCAGCCCTGTGAACAATGTCAACATGATGAGCAGTCCCAGTGAGAGCAGCAGAGCTTACGGCTCAGACAACACGATAGCAGAGAGCACGGGCACGGGCACCGCAGGCTTCGGTAGCACTGTGAAGGCCCCTGGGAACCTGGTCAACAATAACAACTTACCCCCGCGGGGCAACATGCCCGACCAGGGGGCGGTAGACGTTGATATGAGCGGTGAGGAAATGCTGGCGAACAGGCCTCTCACAGACTTGGAGATTGGCATGTACGCCCTGCTGGGAGTCTTTTGCCTGGCCATCCTGGTTTTCCTCATCAACTGCATCTCCTATGTGGTTAAGTTCAGGCATAAGAAACCCCCCTCTCATGGCCCGGAGCACCCGGGCCACAGGCACGACTGGGTGTGGCTCGGCACAGATGCCGAGCTGATGAGCGTGCCGTGCGATCCCCTGCAGCAGGACAACCACACAGCAACTACGGTGATCGACATCACTCCAGACAAGACTGCGACATTGTCCAGGAGGCCCAGCTGTATGTCATCTTTGACGAACTCTCCCCTGGGCTGCGTTGGCTCTCACGGGAGCAAGCTCATGCACACTGATTCCCTCCACTCACCCACCAGCAAGAGAAAAAGGGTCCAGTTCACCACCTTCTCTACCCTGGAACGCCAGCACTCGCCCAGAGAGAACGGACACGGCATCCACTGGGTTGGGAAGGTAGACAGTTACGAGGGACAGCCCCCGCAAGTGCCCATCACAGAGCCTGAGCAACAATTATAATTATAATAAAATAAAACAAAACTCATGTGGATGTTGCTTCGAAAACCTCAATGCCTTTGTTTACTCCAACCTGTTGTAGAATATTAAAAGAACTGACTTTGCAATGAACCTCTTCCTCATCATGTGTCAAAGCCTTTTTACTTTACATATGTAACTACAAAAAGTGCTCCTCGGAGCACATGTCCCCGCCAGGTCAGGTAGGTTATTGTGGGCCAGCAATGTTCGGAATTCGCCAATCAGGATGGAATATGAAAAATCAGACGGATCTGTCTTGATCGCTTGACTATAGAGATTGATGTTGATGTTTGGACAGGAGTAATATAATTTTTTTGTGTGCAAAAATCGGCCTCCTGGTGGCACTATAATAGGGCAATGTTAAAAGGGTGGCATTTATTCCTCAACGTAGTGCAAAAGTGAGTTTCACCGCAATGGGACGCTGGATTTATGATTTGCGACAGTTTGTTTAAAACGAGCCACTCCTGCAAACTTTAGATGTCAATCTTAGCCAATCAGGATGGAATATGAAAAATCAAACAGATCCGTCTTGATCACATACTATTAGAGATCATGTGTACCAATTTGTGTGACATTTTGATAAAATCTGAAGGAGTAAATGTTTTACATAAGTCTGCCTCCTGGTGGCGCTATAAAGGCAGATGTGAAAAATGCAGGGCAAAGCTTTTTCCTTGGCCTCTAGGGAGTGTGCATACAGTTTTACACCGATTGGTGCAGTTATAGGTAAAACATGAATCGGCCTGTTATAGTGCCACCATGAGGCTGATTTGAAAGATTTCAAGTGGCATTTCTTCCTCGGCCTAGTGGGAATGTGCGTGCAAAATTTCACGTAAATCGCACGCTGTGTTCATGATTCATGATCATGATTTGTTCAAAACGGAGCACTCCTGCAAACTTTGGAAGCCAATCAGGATGGAATATGAAAAGACCTGTTTCGTTTAATGACTATAGAGATACTGTGTACCGATTTGCGTGATGTTTGGACAAAATCTGTAGGAGCACTGTCAAAAAAATTGTTTAGCAAAAATTTGCCTCCTGGTGGCGCTATAACAGGCCAATGTAAAATACATTGAGCAGAGGTTCTGCTCTGGCATCTAGGGAGTGTGTGCGCAGTTTCGCTGCAATCAAGCCGGAGATTAGCTGAGCACAGACGGACACGCGAACGGACGGACAGGGTACATAACATAAGTCTCGGCCATGCCTTTCGGCCTGGCGGATACAATTATTGCTAATATTGCAGAGAGGATGCGAGTGGAGAAGCTTCACTTGCGTGACCAGGGTATGCAGACAGCCAAGCTGCATGTGGGAAACTTCCAATATGCAGAGGTGCCCAATAAACAACATAATGCAGAATTATTCATGTTTGTTTGGTCCAAATGTAACAGAACTCGGTGAAAGCTCTCACATGGATGTGACTTTGATCAAGCTTTTCTATTTTTATTAGTTTTATCTTATTTCCATTTAGTCTTTTCATTCAAAGTTATCTTGAATGTCATGTTGCACTTGCTCTTCTATCATTATACATACTGTATGTACCCCTTAGTTGTTAGAGGATATCCATAATTCATACTCATTTGTCAGCCTTATGAAATGTATAATCATTGCTCTGCGAATAGAGAATGTATTCCCCTATTCCAGCCATCTTAGGCACAATTTCATAAAACATCCAATTATAAGACTGTAAATTATGCCACTGCTTTTGCTTTAAAGTTTACTTTTGTAGGTGGCCCACACAATGTAACAAAAGTAAAGTTTGGAGACTACAGTGCAGTTTCAATTTTTCTAACGAGTCCTTGTCCTGTCATGCAGCCAGAATGACCCTTTCTGACGATGAATTACATGAACCTTTCGTGACCACCTAACCTTTAAACTGAATTGTGTTTTCACCATGCCTTTGAATGTGTGACACAACCTTTGCACTTCATGAAGAATGAATGTGGTGTGGAGACTGAAGGGGACAGAGGATTGGACTACCTAAATACTGAGCACATTTCGGGGAAAAAGGAAGAGGTAATGACACATCCAGAACTTTGCCGGATGTGACAAATGACAATATTTTTAGCTGTACTGATGAATTATTCAATAGATTATAAATTACATATCCAAATACAAAAATAATTCAAGTTGAGAGTTGCATGCACATGAAGGAAATGAAACCATTTTATCATCTTCCCTTTCCATCCATTTTATTGAACACAGCAAAATATATATTTTTATTTTAAAACTTTCTTACAAAACATAAATAACAGTACAAGATGACTCCCTGAATTTGCATAAATGTGATTGCACCCCACTCACCAATCAGGTATTTGGTTCAAAGTGCTCCATAGCGTACTCTAAATCTGCCAGCTAAGATAAGACTGTATTGTGGATTGTTCTGCATAGACGTGATTTACAGCCTGGATTTCTTTTTTGAAAGACTTTGAATAAAGACCCTGGTGATGCAGGGAAATTAAAGCTATTTATACTCCATGTATAAGGGAAAGAGGGTAGATGCTAGATGTGTCATTGTGCCTGGAAGGTTGCCGATTCGAATCCCTGTGCCAATGAATAAGACATGCTTTTCCCCCAGCCTCAACAAATACTGCCGAGGCCCTCAAACTATAGGCACTTAAGTCCTAATGGCCCCATAGGAGGTGCTCAATGGGCAGCCATAGCACATTCCCAGGTGTGAATGTGTGTAACTGCATAAGTGAAGCATAACATTATTGTAAAAGAGCATCTGTGCTCAGTCACCTTTCCCTGGATGAGTGCCCATCGATGATACAATAGTTAAGACACTGTGCAATGTACCCAATCTGTCCTCCAATAGAACATTACCTGTGCCGTTCGCAAATGCGCCTAATAACACTATCTAAACACTTTCCAAAGTGTCTCAATAAAAATACATAGGGGAATGACATGCCCTCTCTCTTAAGGAAAACAAAAACTTTCCTGGGTAGAATAAGCTTCTAAACTTTACCATCATAAATAAAAAATGACTGTAGTGCCCTTTTCTTAGTTCCATCCAATCCCTGTAGCAGGTAGGAATTGTTTGTTTTTAGGTCATAGCTCCTGAAGCTGTACCGGTATGGTACTCACTTTCTACAAACTCAAAATCTGGGAGTTTGAGGTCATCCAATCGCATTGGCTAAATGCCCTCCCAGATCCTTGCCCTGATCATAACAGCAAACTCATATATCCATCTCTAACCTAATGCCTAAAACACAATGTAATTCCTAAACAGCATTATAGCTGAACTTAGGTCTGCTCTAGCTGCTTGGCTCTGGGTGTTCACACAATGCATTGTGGGTAGGGTGCTGTTGGTTCAGGACAGGAGCCACTATCATATTTGTATTCAAGACTGTATTCGACTATCAGTGTCACACACAATAGACTGCCTTGGAGTGTCCGGGTGGTGACAGAGTAAAATTCCTGCCCACCACAACGAAGAGTGGGGTTTCGATTCCCTTAGGGCATTGGTTCTCAAAGTGGGGTCCGGGGGGTCCTTGGGGAGTTACCAGGGGGTCCCCAGCAAAATGTGTTAATATAGCGTCACAATCATTTAAACCACTTTAACCATATTTTATAGTTTGGCTATTCAAAAATAGCAGATATACAAGCTCATAGCACGGCCGCGCTATGAGCTTGTAGATCAGCTATTTTAAATGCCTGGCACAATTTTTTTTGGGGGGAGGGGTAGCCTGGTAAACCCTCCCTCCGGAAATCTCATTTCCATTTGATTCCAGGAGTGAGTCTGGCCTGATCGCCCAATCTGCAATAGTGGCTGTGGGCTGGAGTTGGGCGGGAGTAATAGCGTTGACTGACAACCCCTTCAGCCAATGATCGTTTTTCCCCTTCAGCCAATTGCAGTGCATTTTTACCACCTCCGCGACTAATGTGACGCAACGGGACTTTTGAGATGGCCATGCCCAAAATAGGTTGCCTTATTCGGACACATGCGTGTCACTGCTCGCCCCTGCCGGTTCTCTGAATTTTTATTTTTAAATAGGCTCTGTCATGATTAATTGACCACATATATGAACTTAAACAACTAAATTCTATCCAAACGATATCTTATAAGTAAATTCCGTGCCTCAAAAAAGAAGTTTGAGAGCTTTTTGAAGTTCTAAAATAGCGGAGAAAACTGCCCACAGAAACAATAGCTGCCGTTCGTGTTTGGTCGGCTGCACTCAGGCTGCACTCGGGTCCATTTGGGCTCACTCGAACTCGCCACCTGATTGGCCAACTTTTGCTGTCAATCACAGAACGATGAGCGACGACGCTGATAGGCTCGGTTTTTTGGTAATGCGCTAGAAACGCCCATACAAGCCTTCAGGCCAGACTCACTCCTGGAATCAAATGGAAATGAGATTTCCGGAGGGAGGGTTTACCAGGCTAGGGGGGGGGGGGGGTCACAGCCAAATGCATATCATTATGGGGGTCCTTGACATGAAAAGGTTTGAGAACCACTGCCTTAGGGTGCCTCCGGCTTGGCCGGCTGGCGACTCCATGTGTATCACAGTAGACACGTGGTGGTTTTTACACTCTCACTAAGACCAAACAGTATGGGTTGGCAGTGACAGGGACTATACTCATGGGGGGGAATTGGCAATGACACAATTGGGGAGAAAATGAAAAACAACAAATAATTGATCAAAAAAAGAAAAAAAAGAAAGAAAGAAAAGGAAAAAGACTTCCATGAATTCCCTGAGTGTAAAGGTTGGGGCTGAGTGGTGGGTCTCTACTCTAAAATGGTGCAATTATATAGCACCTTTATCCAAGGCGCTTTACAATGATTGTGCATTCACCCATTCACACACCGATGGCGGAGGAAACCATGCAAGGCACCAACCTGTCCAATTCGGGAGCAATTAGCGGGTTCAGTGTCTTGCTCAAGGACACTTCGACACTAACTCTGAGGGAGCCCGGGATCGAACTGGGAACCTTCCGGTTCCCCAGCCGGCCACTCCATAGACATATAAAGGTAGACGCCAACTCCGACTCTGGGGTGTCTGTATCTGCGGGCGCCATTTTTGGGAAGGCAAACCGGCTATCAAAGTCACCGTCATAATTTACTGGCCAACCACAGCGCGTCTTTTCCGGGACTCGGCAGAATCTAGTTGTATGAAAATATAACGGGATATTTTTATACAACTAGATTCTGACAAGTCCCGGAAACATCGCACTGGATTGGCCAGTAGTCACTTCCCGAATATGGCGGCCGCGGATACAGGTCGCTCCAATGAATTGCAGCGGCCAATGAGGTATCTAGGTTTCTATATCTATGGGCCGCTCTACCTCCTGAGCCACTGCCGCCCTACTCTGAGTGTAGAGTCTCAACTAGCCTCTGATAGGTCTCCCTCTCCTCCAATAGGCTGTGATACTGGTCCACATAGAGCTTCCCGTTCCTCACCAGTTTCTCCTTGAGCTCGCCGTCTGACAACAGTCTCTGGGACTGGTGTACAAAGTCCTGAGAGAGAGGGACACAAAGCAGAACGCTGGTTGAAAAAAAAAGCACAAACTTGACCAGAGCTTTTTGAAAAGACACGAAGAAAGACATAAGTCTATCTAAAGCTGTTCTAAAACATAACCACAGAATTGAATGAAAGCCAGTATGTTGAGTAAAATCGTTAAAATGTGGCTGTCCATTGCTAATTGTGCAGAGACGTCTGTGACTGTGGTTCCAAATATGCCTGTCCAATAGTCCTTTGCAGCATATTGTGATAGCTGCCACCTCCCATTTGCTAATGAAGAGAGAAGAACGCAAACAGAGCTACTGCTACTATTAACCCATTCAATCCGGGAACGCATCTGTGTTATTTTAGATTTCTTTGGCTATTAAAAAATAGCTCAAAAATAGCTCATAGCGTGGCATACATTTTTGCTTCTGCAGGTCCCTGGAAGAAAATATTTTTAGATGGGGGTCTGTGGCAAAATACAACATTTTGGGGGTCCTTGACATGAAAAGGTTTGAGAACCACTGATATTATTATAGCAACAAGGTTTTTTCAAAAGACATTTGTAGAATCCCCAGAAGCAAAGATTTGAGTTAAAATTTTCACTTTATAAATATATATATATATATTCAAAGATTTTCACAAATCTTAATGATTTAAAAAAAAATAGCAGATCTACAAGCTCATATCCATGAGCTTGTATATCTGCTATTTTTGAATAGCCAAAGAAATCAAAAAATTACACAGATGCGTCCTCGGTCTTAATGGGTTAAACAACGCTGTCACACCAGCTGTCACGGGGGAGAGAGCGAAACGATGAGTATAGAAATATAAAGCACTAAAAACACGAGTAATGATCCTATCCCTGTGCACGGATTGAGATGTGGCAGTCCCATATGAATAGCCTTATTTGAGTTCATGAGTCTCATTTGCTGGGCCAGGAGGCTGAGAATAGGCTCCAACGGAGTCAAAAGTACAAGCTGTTTTCAGTGCGTCATGCAGCTCAGGAGCCAATATCTACTGAAGCAGAGTGCCAGTGGGCAATCAAGAGTTTCAGCCACTGCCAGAGCAACAGGCCACTTCACTTGACTTGACTGATGTGATCATGTCTGAAGAGGCTCTTGGTTGAATATGACTCCAGGGCTTGGCCATAACAACTGTAAATCCTCAGAAACATGGTTTAGAGCTCAAGTTATGAGCAGTGTCCTTGCCCTATAATAACTTCACTCTCGCCTCATATGGTACGGCCAAACATGAAAATGCCATTTTCTCTGTTATGCATGCCATGTATTTAAAGTGTTTGAACATATTTATTCTTCAAAATGTTATCTATATCAGTGGTTCTCAACCATATTTTTCATATTTGAACTGGGGACCCCTCACCCCGACAAGCACTTGGAATTGTAGGAGTTGAGGCATTACATTTAGTTTGACTCGGTTCCACAGATAAATATTGTGAAAATAGCAGATCTACAAGCGTTGCGAGGCGCTGTGAGCTTGAAGATTAGCTATTTTCACAATTTTTGCCTCTTTCTTATATCATTTGACAATTTGGCCAATGTTAGAACAGTTTTTATAGTATAGTTTGTTGATGACTTTTGATGCAGTAATGCTCTTTTTTTCCTTTCTTTTTTTGAGGTATTAAAAAGGTCTTAATTGTCACTTCACTGTCATTTGGGGACCCCCCCAAAACCATGCGGGGACAGGGGACCCGACCCACAGGTTGAGAACCACTGATCTATAACACTGTGTTGCAAATCAAATGGAGACTGCCAACAAACAATGAATATTCAGAGAACTAGAAACTAAGTGAGGGTTTAACCTACACTGTATGTGTATGTGTTCAGTTCATGTATAATGTATAGTGCAATGATCTTCTGCAATAAAGTTCTGGCTGAGAGAGGCTAGCACTTGGAAGTCTGTCAATAACTTCCAGGTCTGAGGTCGTGGGTTTATCCGGCCCCTAGCTTGCTGCTACCATCTGTGAAGGGTTTCTCCAGGCAAGGGATTTTTTACAGTGTTACGGCTCAGCTGAGGGCACGTGACCCTCTCCCCTGGAGACGACTTATCTGATGCCATGACAGCAGCATCAGGCTCGCTAGAGCATGACATCTTCACGCCATCATTCCACACAACTCCCCTCTGCTGACTGTCTGGCCCTAACCTGTGTTTTTTTTCCTTTATCGCCCCGGACCTCTTCAGGTATCGGGTTCAAGAAACCCCTCGTGGGAGTTGTGTTTGTTTGCTTGCCGCCATGCAGTTCCATCAGTATGTGGTTCAGCACACTGTCATTCCATCAGTGGTGTAAAATAACTATGTACATTTACTCAAGTACTGTACTTACAGTAAGTACAGTTTTGAGGTACTTTTACTTTACTGGAGTGTTTCCAATCTTCAGTAGGCCTACTTTTACTTCTACTCCACTACATCTCAGAGGCAAATTACTCCACTACAATTATTTGAAAACTTTAGTTACTTTTGATTACAAAACATACATTCACCACTTCAGCCCTATACATTTTGGCCATTTGAAAATAGCTGATACGGGACTGGTGTATCTCCCGATCTCACAATGTGAGCTTGTAGATCGGCTATTTTCAAAAGATTTTTTATACATTTTATATATTTGAAAACTTGTGAAATGGGTCATTCTGCACAATGAGTACTTTCTACTTTTGGTACTTTAAGTACATTTTTATACCAATACTTTTGTACTTTTACTCTAGTAAATTCTGAATTCCGGACTTTTACTTAAGTAAAACATTTGAGTACTTTTTCCACCACTAGTCATTCCATGACGGCTGTGTTTCCTGATTCAAATCAAAGCCCCTGTAGAAAACATCTGTCCCGCCTTGCTACATTTTAAAGTACTTTGACAGGACTAATGATGATAATAATTTAAAGTAGCAGGATCCACAGAATGGTGTAAAGTTGAAGCCGTCTTTGTTTGAAAGAAAAAGGAAAGACAGGATAACGGCAGACCCAACAGGAGAAATCGATCGTAGAAGAAAACAGACTCAGTAGACCGGGTATAAGCCTGACACAATGGCATCTGTTATGTTATTAGCTGCAAAAAAAACATCCAGAACTCCAGGTCAGTTGAGGTGAGATGGGGGGTTGGAAAGCCAGCATGTATTCCTTCTCCTCAGCTCATTGGGTGTTAATAAAGTTTACCACAGCTTATCGCTGTACAGTCAGTGTAGTGGTTCTGGTCAACGTTTGTGTCCGTATACCTGAGGAGACGAATACAGCAAGCCAGTGACCTCATGGCGGACCACGGCTGCATTCCCAGGAATGTTTCTGGCCACCACGGGAACTCCCAGATCCATGGCCTGCCAGATGCCAGAAGAGAGGAGCAATAAGCATACTCCTATAATGTCCCACCTTTTCTTGCATTACCGGAACTCATTTAACCCATTCCATCCGGGAACACATCTACAAATGTCTTCTAAATCCTAACAGTTTTGTAAAAAACGTATGTTGCTATATCAGTGGTGCTCAAACTATTTCATAATTGTCAAGGACCCCCAAAATTATATGTATTTGGCCGCGGACCCCCCATCTCAAAATATTTGGTTCCAGGGACCCCCCAGAAGCAAAGATTTGAGTTAAAAATGTTTGCTTTAAAATAATATACAGTATATATTCACAGATTTGCACACATTTTCACAGTTATCAAAAATAGCAGATCTACAAGCTCATAGCGCGGCACTCGGTGCCGCGCTATGAGCTTGTAGATCTGCTATTTTTGAATAGCTAAATGTGTAAAATAATGCTTTTTTTTTTTAGCTCAAATCTAAAAATGACACAGATGCGTTCCTGGTCTTAATGGGTTAAGAAGAGTTCCAGTGGTGTTAGGGGATTTCCATTTAATTCTCACACGCGTGTTTACATTACATTACGGGAAACCCGAAGGAGGGAAAATCGACATAAAACTAGGCAATATTCAATTAATCAATAGCCCAAACCTGTGGAACACATCAAGTATCGTCTTTGCACTTCCTGTTGACAGGAACGGCAAAGACCTTTGAGAAAGCCTGGGAGCGAGGACGGAGGTTACACAGCACAGGCTCCCAGATAAAGCAAAATCTCACATTCACTTTAACTGTGTGTTAAAAGTACGAGTACCTGAGAATCAGGTGGGGCTGACTTAGCTCATGCTTAGGGACTTAATTGTCTCTATCAGTTAATGCCTTGCCAGCAGGTTAGGAAGTGAAAAATGCTAACATGCTAATAAGAGTTTAAACATTTTGTTTAGAAGAGATTACCTGGATTACATATTTGCTTCCCTGGGAGTAATGGAAAGATAGTCAAGCAATTAATTTGGATAATAAACCCCTGTAGTGGTCAGATAACACGGAAGATTGTGAGCCAGGAAAATTAAGATAAGGACACCTGGCTGTAAACACTGCTAAATATCCTCATTATAGCCAGAGTTACATTAAGTATAAGAGACACCAAAGGGCATGGCAAGACAAGTTTTTTTTACTCGTGAAATCGTGCTATCATCCAGCCACCGTCATCGCCACGTGCCCAAGGATGTTTACCTCCAAGATGGCTGCAGACATGCCCTCTGAGACAGAACTGTTGACCACAGCACAACACCTCTTCATGGCAGCGTGAAGCTCTTTTTGGCTCCTCTCCTGGGCCAGGAACACTCCCACTGTTCTGCAGGAGCAGTGGCGTAGCACAGTGTGTTGAGTGACTCTCAGCGCTCATGTACACTACCGTAGGCGTGAATGACACTAAACAGCACTGACAGGCTCAGGGCAGGAAACATGGGTGCACTACATGGAACATAAGCGCTGTTCAGACAGAGCACGATCACAATAACTATAACGACAAGTATACGAGCGTCCACACTGATGAACAACGATACGTTCTGAAACAGTGGCACAAACACGCTGCGCAGTCCAGCTGTGTGAAGTGAGTGAATAGGATTATGGATAATCTGAGTATCTGACTGATTATTAATTATAAGGAGGCAAGATGGCGAAAGGGCCTTTCTGTGTGGAGTTTGCATGCTCTCCCATGTCCCCTAGGGTAGTAGGTACCCTCACAAAAAACATGCAGTAATCCTGGTCTCTATACTGCCTCCCAATGGTCAGCCTGATGGAGGGGAAAGGAACTGGTTGGAATAACGTGTTCCTTCCACGCGCTACGTCCAACCGGGGAAACTCCCCCCTGTCAGGTGATAAGATGCGGCCTGCTCACTCCTCATGCATTGAAGGAAGCATGAGCTCAGTTCGGGGCTCTCCCCAGGCTGGCAGAGGGAGAGTAGCGCCCAGGATTACAGTTTAGGCAATTGGCACTGGGTGAAAAAAATGGGTTACAAAAATCGTGGGATAAAAATAAATAAATAAATACAATAAGGAGGCAAGATAGTTCACACTGTTAAGAAGTCCTAACAAGACAGGGCAGCCAGCTTCCTGTCTTGATAACATTGTCGTGGTGGTTAAGCCCTTTGGCTAGAGACTGAGAGATTAGCCAGTGACTTGGAAGTGGGAGGAAGAAAATAGGGGAACTTGACAAGTACTAAACTTGTCTCTGATTTGCATTCAGCTCACATTATCGTGTATGCAAGCAAAGTTTGTTGACATATTTTCTTAGGATAGGATAAAGTGTGGGATAAGCAGATAAGGCATTGGAATTTCTCAAAGGAGCAAAGCTCCTCAAGTTTGGCTTTTCACAAGCTGTTGAACCGATAAGGAGAAGAAAAAAAAATGAAACTTTACCTTTTAGCAACAGTTTCAACTTCATCAGTAAACACAGGATCAATCTGAGAAAAATAAAAACAATATTAAAATGATAAAGAGAAGTCCAGTCCTAATGTCAAAATGGTGTCATGACAGGATGATGCCAGCAATGACTTAATTGAGGCCATTTGATATACAATAACAATATCTATATCATGACCAAATACAGTAAATTCTCTGAAAATCCTTTTTTATTCAGAGAATGGGGTCAGGTTGGGGTGGGCACCCAATCTGATTAATTGCAAAGTGGGATTTGCGTGCATTAGCTTGCCCACGGCAAAGTCCTGCATAGCTATTTGGGTCAAAATGCCAAGCAAGCTGCTTCTTTTTCCTCCTATAGCTCCTGTTTTTTCTGAACTGAAACCTGAAATAAGTCACATGCATAAAAAATTTATAATAATCAAACAAATCTAATCTTTGCGTATCTGGTGTAATCTTGGATTATCATACAGTACACACTATAAACATAGCAGTGGACGGATCATCCTTACAGTATATTATTTATAAATTACTTCAGTCAACAGCTAATGTTTTACTGTAACAGCCCGTGGCTGCACTCTGGACGTTTCACGTTTTTTTCATCAGTTTTTACGTCCGTTGACCCCTGTCCAGGACAGACTTCAGACGGCCTCCTCAGGAGACTTGGCTCAGATCTGAACTCATTTGATTTGGCGTTAGGAACCCGTTCCGACCGCATGCCCTTGTTGACTACGACCCCAGGCAAGGTTCAAACCCACAACCTTCCGTATGAAAGGCGTATGTGCTCTAACCGCTACACTAGGGCGGCACTTGGACGTTTCATGTTTATAGTATTTTAATTTTACTTCATTATGAATATATAAACATTTTAATCTTAGGTTTGAATATTGAGCAGCAAGCAGGTGGCAGCCATGGGTGAAATTAGGTGTTAATAACAATTTCATACAATATGGGTTTGCTGATTTATTTCCTTAGAAAAACAATTATAGGTAGCCCAGGTGAGAAAATCTAGGTTAAACAAGACTCTTCATAAGAAATGTTAAATGCTTAAAAGAATATATTTGCTCAAAGCTAGGCCTACTGTAATGTAAGTGATCTTATTCTATTAATACAACATTTAAAAAAAAAAAAGCTCTATATTCTGATAATAATCACTGCTATGGAGTGGTTGTTCAGTAACAGACTAACAGGGCTCCGTCTCTCCAGCTCTTTAATTTTCAGGTGGGTTGCCAATTTCATCCAATCGGGAAAGAGAACCAAATAAAATGTTATTGAAACAGAGGAAAGAGAATCCTTATCAGCATCAATATTATAGTGTAACAGTTCTAAATGTGTCTTCTCTTTTTTTTTTTTTTTTTTCATCACTTCCAATTTAAAAAAGTACAACCTGGTATACTGTTAGAAACTGAGAGATAGACTCTGAACATCACAATTAATAATCTGTATCTGTATTAAGGGGAATTTAGAAGTTTTATTCTCTGAATAAGGGGCCACGATTTCAGTTGTGAATTTCTACATGAAATCTGCTTTGAGCCAAATTCATTATATTTAATATTAAAGCTATAATCCGGGACTTATTTTTATGAATAAAACATTATTTTGACCCATCTGTATGGTATGTTAATGCCATATAACTAGCACATCTGCAGTGGAGATAAAGCTTATGGATTGTCGGTTAAAACCACATATGATGACTAATAGGAAGTGTGATATGGGTGGTACAAGAATATTTAACCCTTTAAAATTGGTCTAATAATTGTCTAATAATTGTATGTATTGAATATTTTCACCGTTTTGAAATAGTTCACACTACAGTATATGAGCATTTGTTCATACATCAGTTATCACATCATTAGCCCAAGATGGTTACTGTAAACCATTTAAAAACTGTACTAAAAGTTCTACAGCCATGTAATGCAATAAGCAGGATTATAATGCAATAGTTATTGCATCAAATGTCAACTACTCTTTTGATGGGTAATAAGTGCATTTGTGTGGTTTTTCGAGGCAGAAATGGGTTTTTCCATACATTTAAGGCGAACCCAAAAATTCAAGTAAGGAGCTGTGAATAAGGATCCAACATCAACACTTTGAGTTTCCTTTAGATTAGTGGCGTGCACCAAGGAGGAGTGTGTGTGGGAGCCAACAAAGTGTCTTGAACAAAGTCAAAGTCTGTATCTGTCAGATAGATCCCCAGCAACTGGAAGAAATGTGTGATTCCCTGACTGCAACCCCCCCCCCCCCCCCCCCCAAACTCCATTTCTGGTGAGTGACTCTTCTGTGGAGTTTTCTGTTTCTGTTTTTAAGTGAAGGTGCATTCAGTTTCAGTTTAACCACACCTCACCAAACCACTACTACTACTCTGTCTGCCCTGACACCATCCATTAAAGGATGTGTATCACTGGTTGCTTTCAAAATGGACCTGTAAAACATCTATCAGGAGACCACAAGGGGAGGTAAATGTAATTTCCCATCGAAAGGAGGCGTCATTCACTGCCGCCGTTTTTACTTTTTCTCCTTTGTACATATAATGTTATTGTTTTGTATTTGTTGATGACATGTATTATTGTGTTAATTCTTTATGCTATGTTGATGAATTGAATACATAGGACCACAATGGAAACAAGTCTTTTTTGTGTTTTCAATCAAGAAAAATATATAAAACATCAATAAAAAAAAAAACATGGTGGTCTGTAACTTTTATTATTTTGGGTGTAAGTGTATTCGTGTGTCATTTGGGCCCACATTACATGATAGGAGTGCATTTAGGTGTTTTCAAAGTAGAACCCAGATACTAATTTGTTTTGTATCTTAATACTTTATTACTTGGTTACTTTTAACAAGAAAGAAACCCTAAACTTTTAGCGAGGAATATTTGTTTATTCTACATTAGTTAGTTAATAAATTATTTCATAAAATAGTTATGCATTGTGTAGTTTACTTAGAATAAGTCAAACCCATAGCTTCCCAGCGTCTTCCACGTACAGCATGAAGGGGTCAGACAGCACTAATACACTACACATATTTGCAGAACACAGGGATTCATGCGGGGTCTACATGAATCAAACCAACATCTCCGTTTTCACTGAGCTTTCTTATCAAACAGAGACACAAAGCATGGCAGAGTGAGAGCAGATGCATAAGCCATCAGCGGAAACAGCTAGTGGCACACCCCTGGCCAACTCTAATCAAACTAAAAACAGAACATACCTTCTAGTTTGACACCACTGTTTAGAGGAAGATAAAAAGAAACACGAGGCTTGAAAAAAATAAAAAAATAAATAAAGGCATGAAAGATACTTCAATGTCACATAAAAGCAAACCAGAGGGGAGGGAACAGGATAGAGACAAAAGTATGAGAGAAATCAATGTGAAATGTCCTAGAGATGAAACGAGGTGAAAAGAACAAGAGGCACTGAGAGAATGTCAAGGCTACCACTGATGGTCACAATGCAACTGCAATGCTAAGCAGATCGATATTCAAGCATCTGACATAAAAGTATAATCGGTTCGACTGAGAAAAGACGTGACATAAACCTTTAAAGGTATCAACACTCCCTCCTGGGTAATAGCCTTTGATTGTCTGTCAGGTTTGCTTGGTGATGGCATTTGACTGGCTGGCTGGCTACGTGTTTTGACTGCAGGAAAAAAAATCCATAAAGTGATTTGTAATTTTGCAAATTAATTCAAGTTTAAAATATTGATTCTTCAAATAAATTTTGCTCGT
This sequence comes from Gymnoscopelus braueri, assembly GCF_963280865.1. Classification (NCBI taxonomy): domain Eukaryota; kingdom Metazoa; phylum Chordata; class Actinopteri; order Myctophiformes; family Myctophidae; genus Gymnoscopelus; species Gymnoscopelus braueri. The sequence goes on along the minus strand of NC_137608.1, from coordinate 40,228,845 downwards.
ATAATTACACATATCCTGCACAGTATGTGTAAATTCCAATAGTTAGTGTGATTCCACTAGCCTAATTTCATTCTGCATTGGAAAGGAGCATGAAAGGAGTTTGACTTTACCTATAATTGGGGTCAAAGCTTTCTTGGCTGTAACTGACATCAGCAGATGTCCTGGTTGGTCCACAGACTGACTAAACCAAAGTGAGGTGGCTCTATTCAGGCTTTGCGTCAAGTCAAGCAGCATGACAGCACTGACTCAATCAGGCACTTAAAGGGTAATTACACTCACTGTTTCAGGGTGCCTGCCTACTACACAAATGAATGAATGAATAAATAAATGAATAGATAAATAAATAATCAATCTTTGTGTGTGTGTGTGTGCACGCGTGAGTGAGTGAGTGAGTGAGTGAGTGAGTGAGGGAGGGACGGACGGGATGCGTGTGTCCTGTCCTTGTCTGTTCAAATTTCTATCCGCTCAACACAATCATCATCGTCTGTTTTTACGTCTGGTAGACTCCCGTCCAGGACAGGCTTCAGACGTGCCTCCTGCAGGAGACTTGGCTCAGATCTGAACCCATTTGATTTGGCGTCAGGAGTCAGGACCTTGTTGCAAACCGCATGTCCTTGCTGACGTCAACCCAGACACAAAAATATCTTCAAAGAGGTACTCTGACATAAAAAAGTGGGCAGCAGAATAAAAATTTACGGCAATATAAAGTCATTTTTACGCCTGTTTTCTTTCTTTTTTTTCTGTATAATATTGTTTCAGAAATGTCGAGTTTTAATTACTCTTTAAATCAATTAAAAAATGAGGGAAATTATATAAAAAACAAAAAATGTAAGAAAAAAAAAAAAAAGAGTAAAAACAGCATGAATCATAAATCATACATCAGTCAGTCAGTCAGTCAGTCAAGCCTAAAAGGAAACAGAGATAACACTGTTGCTGACCAACCTCCCTCCCCTGTCTGCAGTGCAGACGACTGCCATCCCCTCTCAATGTCGGCCATAAGGCCAGCTTAACATATAATGCTGTTATCTCTGCTACATCCAATTAGCAGACCAGTGGACTCTCTAGGGCAGAATGCTTGGCAACTTCCACAAAACAAGACAACAAACTATGCAAATAGAGGAAAACATGACAGCTATGCAAACAGACCGGCGGTGTTGTGGGTACTAACCTTTGGTCCAATTATGACCAACACATTCAGAGGATTCTCACGATGCCACTCTGAAAGACAGCAATAGATCAACACATTGGCAGCAATGCAATGCAGTCAGCCCAATAAGAACATGTGGGAAAACAATAATCAACAGTGACTCTGGGTCAACCACTCAGATACAAGTTGTTCGTAGTGTTTGTTTGAACCTACTTGGGGTACCAGATGGGTGCATGGAACAGTTCAGATTGTGTCTGTTAGTTAGATACACTGTAAAGTATGCTAAATGAACTTTCTAATTGTTTCCTTGGTAATTATTGTTGGTGTTCTAAATTCATGTAAAACCTCTGTTGTTCTTTTCACCCCCAAGGAAGTGCAAACATTATTTTCATATATATTTTTTGCCCAGCCAGCCAGGCACGAAAAGCTAATCCTAGAGGTTTGTATGCTTTTGCCAATCAATAAAGAAATCACCAAGTATAATTTTGTCTCTTTTTATTCGGTTCTCATTATCTAAAATTTACTTTTAGGTGCGAAAATCTAGGTCACATTTATTCAGAAATATCGACAATTCTAAAGGTTTCCCAAACTTTACAGCTCCACTGTATACATCTTCCAATAATGGATGTACAGTATAATTTTTTTGGAAATAATCAAATAAACTCTTGCTATAAGCTGGTGTACCTGAGAACTCCTCCACCAAGAAAAGGGGGTCCTTGACTCTTCTCAAGCCACAGACCAATAGGAAAACTTGCAGCTCCTCCACTTCCTCGCCGCTCACACCTGGGGAGAGGACAGACAATAAAACGATAGCACCACAATATCAAAACACTGCATAATGAACATCCAAACCGCACCAGCAGATAATGAAAGCAATTCATCATCTAAGGTCGTGAGGAAAATAAGACAGCTAGTGACTAATGCTCTCGCATAATTCTCTGTTACACGCACCGAGCAGGGAAGCGGTCTTCTGATATCACTGGATGGTTGTAGCCTAGTCAGAGAGCAACACGGGCGTTATAAACACATGGGCAGCACATGTGTTTAAACTGGGTGGCCAATTCTTTCATTGCAGATTGAAATATAATTCTAACTACATTAAACGTAGTTAGGGGAAACTACCCTTAATTGAGGACACTGGCACTACTACATTAGCTCTTTTGCCAGATAATCCAAATTTTCTGTGCAATCCTCAAATTAGTGGGGAACTAGTAGACTTGCTCTATGCCAGCAACTACAGTAGACTACAAGACATTCCAAAGCCAAAGATAGAAAAGTGCTGACCCCAATAATCCAGCAAGGCACTAATCAGTTTGCGTTGAGATTGAAGAGAATACCGTTTTTTTCTGCTTTATTTAACCAGGAAGTCCCGTTGAGAGATGAAATCTCTGTTACAAGGGAGACCTGTCCAAGATCAGCACAAAACACAGGAGAACCTGAAGCAGGCAACAAAGAAATGTTCTTTATTAAAATTCTGTGGGGAGCCAGTCATTCCTAGTTCAGTAATTGCTCTGGGTACTTTGAGAAATAGCCACCTCTTTGTTAGATACTAGAGGCGGTAATTTCAATACCATCTAAAAACAAAGGGTCGAAGATGTGTAATTGAAAAAAACAAATCAACCATCCTCACCCTTCTCAGTGCCTTGGAATGCTTAAAGAAAAACTCAGTTTCTTAATGTACAAAATCAGTAGAGTATCACATCTCTTAAAGGTCTACTCTGGCTCAATATAAACACTGGCTCAATATAGACACTAACAAGTGAACAGATCAGGCAGGTGCACATCAGAGCCAACCAGTGCCCGAGCACCTGCGTGATACGAGAAAGTGCACTTTTTCATACCTATACATACTTTCTTTCACTTACTTCTCTTTTGCTAAACCGAATTGCAGTTGCTCTCTGCCCTGCTGTTTTGTTGGCAGGGTCCCACATTTTCCCCTCCGGATAAGTCTGGTTTTAGGACGTGAATAGCATGTCTATTCCACACATTAAAAAGTGTGAACTTGCAAGGTTCCATTGTCAGGGTTTGAACAGGCTAATCTGTCAGAATTCTTAGGGCTTATCTATTATTAATGACTACCAACCACATTTGTAACTAATATAGTGTATTAAGTTCTTTTGTGCATTAGATTAGGGCACCCGCCCTACCAAAAGTCTGTACACGGCCCTCAAGCAGATCCCTCCCTGTTTGAAACAATAGAATAGAGGGTTTAAAATATCAAGAAATCCATCTTTTAAGGTTGTCAGTGACCCAGATGGATGAACCTATAGAAGGTTGGAGACTGACACCTGATGGTTATGCTGGAGAATCACTGTTGCAGGAACGTTTAAGAAAAAAAACACCAACACGCACGCACGCACCATTGTGTGCATCAGGTGAAATCCCTTGCTGGCAGATAAGACTAGATCAGGAGGTTAAGGCAGATTTAAAGCATCTTAAAATGACAAAGTGGAGTCTGACCCTGATCCCAGGAGCCAATTGTGTGACCTAAATGTCTCAATAGAAGAGCAGGGAGACCAAATACAACAATCCAAATTGTATAAGTTATATTGTATTAACATATTCTACCATACAGATTGAACAAAATAACATTTTATTCACTAAGAAAAGTGACATATTACAGCTTGAACATCCCTACACTAATTTTTTCATAATTACATTTTTGATGTATTAACCTTGCACAAGTCTGTACACAGCCTGAGATCCTCAGGTGGGAACCTGCTGGAGTTACCATTGGGGGACCATACTTTTGCTGTCAGGGCACCTCGACTCTCTGATTATCTTAATGTTTTATTTCTCTCACTACATGTTATCTTGCGTTTCTTTTTATTTGGTTTCTCATTTTATTTTACAGTTTTATTTAAAGCGTGTTGTAACCATATTTTGATACGTGCTTTAAACATAGTTATTAATATTGTTATATGAGAGAAGTATCTGCTCAGCCCCCTGCTGGTTACTTCTTTTAGTCAGTTGTGTGTATGCGTTTATCGGTTCCTGTCAGTTTATTTGACAACAACAGCCATCGTGTGACACACAAACAGAGGCTAAAGAACACACATCAAAGCTTCCAAACAACATTACAGTATTTGGAGGAATCTACAGGGGGGGATTAAGCCTAGTTTATGCTTCACTGATACTGAAAAGATGTCATTTTTTGTCGAGTGGCATGTCAGTCACACCTTTTCATTGAAGCATAAAGGAACCTTTAGATGTTAGACCTGCTCTACACCTTCACTCGACACATTTTGATCTCATTTTGATCTCTTCACATGCCAACTCAACTGAAAACTTAAAGAGAATGGTGTCATGGGTAATTTGATTAGAACTGTGTTGATATACAATACTCCTTGCAGACAGAGTCACTCATGCCCTTGGTGCATTCAATTCTTCTCCACCCTTGAGAATTGCCTGCCTGTATCTCATGTAGCTCCCTGGTGTTCCACAGTGCTTTCCAACTTTTACCAGCCTACTCTTCCCAAGACCAGTCCCCCAACTCCCCTTAACCCCACCCCTAAGGCACACAGCAGGAGGCAGACACGCAACACATACTAACTTGGTGCCTTTGATGGACCTGCAGATTCTAGATTCAAGCGCTGTAATTCCTGCTTACATCCACACACACACACACACACACACACACACACACACACACACACACACACACACACACACACACACACACACACACACACACACACACACACACACACACACACACACACACACACACACAGAGGGGGGCTGCCTTACTTCTGTCATTATCTACAGGAGCTACTCTCTTTCAGAATAACTTTGGTCTCTACGTTCAAAGATCCAGTATGAATATGCCTAAGAAAGCTCACATGTATATTGTACATACATGGTGAGAGATGTCATTATTTGCCAAACATAGAATATGTCAGAGCATGGATAGACACACACACAGGAAAATATTGTGTGATGATATATCACACAAGAGATTTTAGCAAATATGTTTCTTCAGATTCAAAATATAACTAAACCAAAGGAAAACAAGACAGCTCAGAGCTGGGGAAACATAAATAGGCAGACATGACAGTGTCCCACTGTCCCACACCGTGTCTGAAAGCAAAAGGAGGATGAGAGTTGACAAGAAAGAATACGGATTGCAACAGGAGCTGTTGATTCTGTGTGAGTCTGTGTGTTTAGTCTAAGGAGGGTTGAAAAATGACTGAAGTTGAAAAGACTGAATAATAATCATTTCTGGAGGCAACGATGGGTGTAAGAAAAGGTCCAATGAGGAGAAATGGAGCAACTCATCTGGTAAATATCACAGAGCATTAGCATAACTGACAATGTACAGTGATAGCCACAATAATGCTTGAAAACCAACCATTCCTTTGTTGTGCTTTACGTTACTTATACATTCTGACCCACTTGTAGCTAGCAGCTTGACTGGTGTTAGTTGATTGGTGTCCCAATTTTGGGCATATTGTTATTATAGGCAACATCATTCAAAAAGAGCCAATTAGAGATTCCAGCTGTAATGCCTGCCTACATACACACATGCATATGCACACAACGTCGCAATCGCATGCACGCACACAGCTATTTTTGAAAAGTTCTGAATAGAGCTTAAGTGATTAAGCCAAATTTAAACTCACATGATCAAGTGGCACACCATGTTTGCTGCCATATATTTTCAAATTATGACAGACCACTATTCTTTCCTCCAATTGTGATCACAAAAATGCAATAGTGTAGACCTTTTCTCAGTTTAACGAATTAAGTGACTCTGGGCATTGTGGGCAATTAGTATTACTGCCACCATTGAAGATGCATAGTGACAAATGGTCTAACACCGGGGAGCTATTAATCAAGTGCTGTGGCTCTGCCTGAGCTCTGATATACCTGCGCTGGAAGCCTGCCCATGTGCGTAAGATGGTCTGACTAATGTCATAAATTTTTCATCTCTCGTTCCACCACCTCAAAAGATATCTATTGCAGCCGGTAATCATTATGTGTAGATTAGACTGTAGTCTAATAGGGACATCCAGGTCAAGGTTTAATGTCCCATCTCCTTAAATTATATTTTTTAGTAAGGTTCTAATGGCCGTTCTTAGTGGATATTCTTTGAAAACACTGTTGTATAGTGTGTGTAAGATGTATCATGTTAGCTGCTGTTATTAGTTGTTATAATAAATGCTGCATGTTATCTAGATCTAGAATACGCTGGATCAGTGGACAGCAATGATAGATTGAAACTGGGATAGTGAGCGACGCTTTCGTGGCTGGTAAAAATGGCTAGTGGTGCTGCTGCTAGGAATTCTGGGGCCTCAACCTTGCAATTAAACCATCCCAATGTACCTATCAAAGTGCGGTCTACTTTCATTCTTCTGAGTGGCCTCCTCTATATTGCGGCTCAGCTGAAATGACTTACCCGTAGTACTTACAGTAGGGCTAATGGCAAGAGACTTGCCATTAGCAAAAAAAATATGGTTTTGGCTAAATTAAATACCAACATAGTTGACCATTAATCCCTCAAGAAAACTGCTGTTAGAAGAACAAACCAATGAGTATCAATACCTGAGCTCTTCAGGAATTCACTCCAGCAGAATTTCTCAGCCACTTCAGTCTGGATGCCTTTATAATCAAGGAACATAACATTTGAAAGGCAGAGAATATTCAGGAAATAATGTAATTACCTCACAGCAAAGCTAAAAAGTGATTTATACTTAGCTGAGTGCCTGTGTTGTGCAATGAAAATAGTCCGTCTACAATATCCGAGTTGTATTTTTGGTATTCAACACGGCGCGCAACCTTTACATGCAATGACTTTTGCCAGATGCTATTTAATTGTCCCCCCAAAAAAACTATTTAAAAAAAAAACACAACATTGTGAAGATGTCCTGCATGGCATAACAGCCAATGATAATAGGGAAAAACTATGAATGATGATTATTAATCAAAATAGACAACATTTTACCTTGGGGCTGGACATACACTTCACTTCTCTGCGACAGCTGCGGAGTTAACAATAGAAATGTCAACTTAAAAAGCAATCATAATAAATACATTGAAATGCTTTACATTGAATAATAACTGTAGGCAACATTATTTTTTTAATTCAGAGCCTGTGTGTTCGGCTAGGACAAAGTGGCTTTCCTTCTTGTTATGCCAAACAATGGAGAACAATTAACAGTCCTAGCACTACTCAAAATGTTTTTGCTCTGAATCCCCACCTTAAAAAGAAGGCAGACGGGGAAGAAGTCATCCCTAAATGCTGGAGATGAGCCCGCAAAATAAATCAGGGGTGATGGAAAGGAAATTGACTGGATGTTATCACAGTAAGTTGCGTTAGATCCATCTCCTATGTGTGTTTTCTGTCTCAATAAAAGGCACAGCAATGCCTCTCGGCACCTGTCCTTGCCTGCCTGCTGTCAGCACTAAATGACAAAGATAAAGCATGCCATTCTCCTCAATCTGTAGCCCACAGGGAGAATCTAATCTGAAAACATGGTAATACTGTTTTAATGCCACACTGTTATGGGACGGGGCAGGATATTGTGTTTGCGTAGTAAAAACCCTTCCGTTTTATTTATTGGGGCTGTCAGGGCCCGGCTGTATGTTGTGTAATGTGCTGTAAAAATTGAATTGAAAAACACATTTCACTCTCACTCACAATGATCTCGAAGTGTCTTGCTATTTTTTTGTTAGCTTTGTATATATAGGGAATTATAAGGGTGAACATAATGAGGCCAGATTCCGTTCTACATTAAAATTCCATTGTTGTCTGTCCCTGTCTAGCCTAGGCAATCGTAGAGACGTGGCTGATTGACACTAACCTTTAGATTACAGTGGTCTGGACATTTTCAAGTCCAGCACTTAGTGGTGAGTTTCCCCCCCAACTTACCATTATGGTGGTAAATTTAGTAACAGACCCAATAAGCCCATCGTCTACGCTAAGTGCACTGGTCTATGCAAGAGTATAATAGAAAACATTATCATACCAAAAAAAACTCTGCAGCTTCTTTCAGTTCATCAGTAAATGCAACAGCAAACCTGATCCAAATACATCAAAAGATACAGTATAACATTATCACACATATAAGGGTAAAATGACACTATAATGAAACAACTGAATAAATATTCAGGTGAATTTTGACCACTGTCAAAGCAATGGCATTAAGATTTTGAGATATCAACAGAGGATAAAAAAGGCACATTTTTTTTTTTCTTATAATTTTTATCCCACGATTTTGTAACCCATATTTTTTCACCCAGTGCCAATTGCCTATGTAATCCTGGGCGCTACTCTCCCTCTGCCAGCCTAGGGAGAGCCCAAGCTGAAGCTCATGCCTCCTTCAATGCATGAGGAGCAAGCAGGCCGCTTCTTATCACCCGACAGGGGGGAGGTTCCCTGGTTAGACGTAGCGCGTGGAAGGAACACGTTATTCCAACCAGTTCCTTTCCCCTCCATCAGGCGCCCTGGCTGACCAGGGGGAGGCAGTATAGTGACCAGGATTACTACATGTTTTTGTGAGGGTATTAACTACCCTAGGAGACACGGGGAGAACATGCAAACTCCACACAGAAAGGCCCTTTCGCCAACCCCACCTAGGGTATGGGCACTGATGACGCGGAGGAGAGAACACGCCCCCAGCGCCCCATAAAAAAGGCACAATTAACAGTTTTAAAAGAAATCTGGTGGCTGAGATTCACTAGTGGTAGGGGGTTGGATTTAACCATGATATGATAAAAATACAAACTGTCAGTGTCAGCTAAACCGTCAGGTTGATATGATTTTTTAAGTTAGAATATGTATATGTATACATATCACAATATTCAAGATGTATTCATCACATGCTCATATGTGTATTTGCATTTTTTTTAATTCATTGTCACCAGCATGATTGTCATTATCATTATTAACCTGTTTTATACTAAGCTGTGCGTGCATCTTTCTTCGCTATTGTTGCTATCTTGAGATAGTAACTTGCATCCACATCACCTGGCTCTCTGCAGCACCTGCTCCATAACCACACGCTTCTGCTCAACTTTCACATCTTCATTTATGTCTGTTCCACCAAATATGACGCCAAAGGGCACTTGGACATCTGGTGTGAAAGGTTGGACACAAAACACAAAGTTCTTGACAAAATGTGTGACACTTAAAGAAAAATCAACTCAACCTTTTTCAACATCAGCTCTCCATATGGGTCCTCACTAATGCGCATGATAGGATGATACCATGTCTGTACACCCTCTCATGTGTCATAGGTGGACTGTGATAGTTTGAAAATGTGCCGAACAATGACATCATCGGTGGTAATTTCAAACAGGGGAAGGCACACTGTTGTTAGACCCTGTCTTGTTTTTATTGGTTTAACAACAGTGGCATCTATTTCAGGTTGCTACATTAACTTTCCAGAAAGAGAAGTGCTGTACGAGTTTCATTGGCTTGGAATCCCCACCAATGATGTCATTGGTCAAATTTCCCAACTATCCACAGCCCACATGTGAGACATCGAGCGTTTTTCAAAATAATTCCATTAAAAAAAAATCCAAAAAAGAAGAAGTAAGAAGTAGTGAAAATAGCAGATCTACAAGCTCACAACACGTTTGGGAACCACTGGGCTAACTGATAAAGTGTTGTAACAGCAGTTGCCGATAGCTACGTTGTACTTTGCTGTCATTGTAGTTCTCCATCTACAGTGAAATGAGGTCTAATTTATCTATAGTCTATATCATCCAACAGATCTACTTTTCAAAGAGGGTGTTCACCTAGGAGAAGTCTGCCGGCCTTAAACAGGTGTATGGCCACTGCACCCTCAAAGGCTGGCTTTTGCGTTATTAGGGTCGCCACTTCAGCAGAAGACTTGAACTCTGAGACGTCATAGAGCTCACAGGTGTGACCTGCAGATTCAATGTGGGCCCTGAAATGAAATGAGATTTACAGTAAGTCTGTGCCGAAAACAAAAATCATAAAAATGTATAAATGCTTGTAACTAGAGCATGTTAAATTATCCTTCATCATTATCCATATAACTCATTCAACCCCTTCATCAAGACAAAAATCTGCTTACAACTTTGAGCTGGCTTAAGAAAATAATAATAAAACATTGGTTTGTGTTACTGATTTGCTTTACCAAGCTAATCTGTTTTACAGCTGATTGCGCTCTAAAGTCTGTTTCTTAAATGATCTCTAGGAAATCCCACATCAACTATGCTAAATGTAAGGATTGTCAACAACAGCCATATTACATAAACCTCGACCATTTGACCCAAATAGTTTATTTTCATTTTTGTATATGTCCCGTTTGTTTTGTTGTCCATATTCAATAAACATTCATTACAGAATGTCTGTCAACGTTAGCTGACAGACAGCTATTACTACTGATAACCTTAAGCAAAACCCAATATACAATACAAATTACAAACCCAAGCTTGTAATACGCAAACTAAAGTGTTGTAACAGCTGTTGCCTAGGTTGAACTTTGCTGCCATGATAGAAATTCTCTCTTCCATCATGTCGGATTAGGACAGTGAACTTGGGGCGGCAGTGGCTCAGGGGTAGAGTGGCCGGGTAGAGTGGCCGGGTAGAGTGAACTGGAAAACCGCAAGGTTCCCAGTTTGATCCCGGGCTGGGGCGCTCCCCTAGAGTTAGTGTCGAAGTGTCCTTGAGCAAGACGCTGAACCCCTAATTGCTCCCGATGAGCAGGTTGGTGCCTTGCATGGTTACCTCCGCCATCGGTGTATGAATGTGTGTGTGAATGGGTTAATGGCACAATCAATGTAAAGCGCTTCGGATAGAAGCGCTATATAAATGCACCATTTACCATTTACCTTAAAGGGCTTTAGTCCTTTTAAGAGAGGACTAAAGGACCCCAATTGAAACAAGCCACTCACTGGCTTCCTTGGGCTTTTTAATCCGATTTAGTCTACCTTGTATTTAAACTGTACTTTCATGTGCTTTTTTCTGCAAACTTCTAAATAAAGTATTCAATCAATAAATATTCAAAATCCTTTTTCACAAAGCATTTTTTTTAGCTACACTGGTCTGATCTAGGCTTCCCTCATGTTTTAATGTTTTCTTAGCTGTTTTTTTAATGGTGTGATGATTCTTTTTTATGCATTTCCTTATTGTAGCACTTTGAGATTTTCACAAATGTAAGGTGAATTATAAATAAAATCCATTATTATTATTGTTACCTGATTCTGTCTGCTGTAGTGCAGTTCCCAGTCTTTGGACTGAGGCAGGCAAGAAACAGTAACCTCATTATCTAATTATGACTCGCTGCTAACTAATCAAGTAGGCTACTGTCTTTACACATTACTGGTAGTGAATATACTAGGCGGAACCCCAGGAACCTGATATAGACTGTATCATTGGCCAACGCGCATAACATAACTGCCTGCGGTCTCTCACACGTTTCCTTCCTGGCCATATGATGTCCCATGCTGACCAGTTAGCAACGTCACTTAAATACAATTACAACAGCAGATCCACAAGCTGAATCGCGTCGCATCCGCGACCATTCACGAGCTTGTTGATCTGCGATTTTCGATGGAGTGCCAGGCTTTAGACTAGAGTTGGGCTTAGTTTTTAGCCCTTCGGTTAGCAACATTAGCACGCCTGGATTGTTTACATGTCCGTCTCCTAAATGGCTCCCCCGGAAACAAGAGATTGGATCGTGTACATTGTTTTTACAGTCTATTATTTTTTTTAGACCGCACATTGTTGTGGTCCTTTTAATGTTCGGTCTCAAACTTGCGTTCACGATGAAAATCCATACCAAGTCAACGACAGAAGTTATATTGTTGTCAGCTCAGCTGGTGGCATCGTTAGCCCTGATACATGACTGTCAGTCATGGATTAACTTCAACCTGGTGTTTGCTTTTTCTCTGTTTTAGGCCCGTTCATCTACACAAACGTTCGGATTTCAAATATAAAGTGCTTACCCCATGTCCACGGATGTTACAATTATGTTCGGCCCCTCAAAAGTACCCGTATTTTCCGTAATGTTCAATAAAAAGTATTTGAATCCTATCGGTGTTCATTGTCTCTGTATTTAACTCCCGTTATGCTTTCTACGCGACCCTATTGGTTGGGAGGTGTATTGCACTCTGATATATTATAACTATGAGAAAATGGCCGCAGATCGTATTAAAATTATTTGTATTGAACATTACGGAACATACGGGTACTTCTGAGGGGCCGTATATAATTGTAACATCCGTGGACATGGGGTAAGCACTTTATATTTGAAATCTGAACGTTTATGTAGATGTACGGGCCAAAAGGGGAGAAAGTGCAAGCACCACGTTGAAGTTCATCCATGACAGTCATCATGTTTCAGGGCTAAAGTTGGTGGCATGGTCAAAGGGAACCAGTTTCACTTCCTTCTTGTACGTACCGCGTCGGCAAAAAAACAACAACATTACAGCACATATGGATCGACTGTCAACGGCCATTCAGACGTGGTTCCAGCTGATGTGATGATCTATAGATCGTGCGTCGTGGGCATCACGCGCACAGTCGACGTGCTAATGTGTGTTGAACGAGCAATAAGGTGTCACGCGGTAGTTCTGTGACAGACAGTCTGTTTGTTTGTTTATTTCCACTTTTCTCTGGAGTCCAAGTGTCTATTAGTATTAGGAACATATTACTAAAGACACATTATTTAGCTTCATGGGGAACTTTGGGGGCCGGTTTCGCTAAACTAAAGGTACTGTAAATCATTCATTATATCGTCAAGCTAGCGTTTATATTGCGAATAATTATGTTTGTTTACCGTAGGTTGAAATGTACACTTATGTATGAAGTTAACGTATTGATAAGTCATCATTGTGCTTGTTTAATACCGCAATCTATGTTTTTTGGCTGTGTAAGCCATGCTAGCAAAATGACAACGTTTTAACCAGTGGTGGTATAAAAGTACTCGCATGTGTTACTTAAATAAAAGTATCAATACTGCAATGTAGAAATACTCTGTTACAAGTAAAAGTCCGGAATTCAAAATGTAAAAGTACAAAAGTATTGGCATCAACATATACTTAAAGTACCAAAAGTAAAAGTAGGATTATGCAGACTGTCCCATTCTGTATTGCAGTAAAAAGTACAATATTTGACTCAAAACAAGTACAAAACAAGTAAAAGTACTAAAAATTAGAAATACTCCAGTGAACTAAAAATACCTAAACATTTTACTTAAGTACAGTACTTGAGTAAATGTACTTAGTTACTTCACACCACTGACCATAGCTTGAATGTATGAAGTTATAACATATTGATAAGTCATCATTGTGCTTGTTTAATACTGCAATCTACAATGTTTGTTTGGCTGCTGTGTACGCCATGCTAGCAACAATGTTTTAACTAATCTAAATGTAATTTGTTTTCTGTGCAGAATTTAGAGTAAGGAAAGTATCCAAAGCCATTGGATTACAATGGCCATCAACGACCGGGATGTCAGTGAAAACACTCCTCTTTTGGATTCATCAGTGACTGTAAACAGACCGGCACCATCTGTGTTCGAGGGCAGAAGACTGGCTTGTGCCGCCATCCTGCTGGCCGAGTCATTAGAGAGGGTGGCATTCTATGGCATCACTTCCAATCTGGTCCTTTTCCTCCAGGGCAACCCCTTCACTTGGGAGGGAACTCAGGCGAGCCAGGCACCTCTGATGTTCATGGGGATTACTTACTTAATTTCACCATTTGGTGGGTGGCTGGCCGATGCCTACCTTGGGAAATTCTGGACAATTGCTTGTAGTCTGATTCTGTATTTCACCGGTATGCTATTTTTTCCATTCATTTCAAATGGAAACACCATGCCTGGACTATGTGGTGAACAGATGGCATTCCCAGTGACACCAGTTGACTGTTTGAACACAAGCATTACCCCGCCAGACAGCAATTATTGCCCACCTAATCGTACTCCCTACTGTAGACCAGTGATCTACTGTGCACTTGCCCTAATTGCATTAGGGGTCGGAACTGTGAAGTCCAACATCACGCCTTTTGGAGCAGACCAGGTAGAGTATGGATAGACTGCGCTTTAAAAATCTGATGGAATTCAGATTAGATGGTCATTGAATCTGTTATGCACCGAGTGGTTTTATGAAGGACATTCTGATCATACCGTAGGACAGACCTGCACAAGATCAGGCATGCAGGGTGACATCTTTTTGTTCATACATGCAATTTGTTTACTGTGGGACCGTAAGCACTGTATTAGACACACATACCCCTGCTGATAGAAAGTATTGATAATTTACCTCACGAGGTTTCGATTTTCCATGATGGTCAGGTGTTATGTCAACCAGTTTCTCTTTCGAATGCATGCACACACACACACGCACACACACACGCACACCAACCAAACAGAGGAACTGAGATTTGTGTTTGGTTAGAATAAAATTAGTTAAGTATTATTATTACTCAGTAGAACCTGCTGTGTGCATGATCATAAGATGAACCAAGTTTATCAATGCAGTCATTGTTTTTTAAATTAATCTAAGCAAGAGAAAAGCCTTTCTAATGAGAGTAACTTTGATTAGCACAGTGAACCCACTGCTGTCACACATGTTCCAGCCAATGCTTCAGTTGTTTGATCATGTTCATTTGCTGTACGCAGAATGTTAAATACATTGGAATTCAAATGTAGGCCTACTGTGTTGGCTTAAAAAGAAGAGTATAGAGAGCGAGTATAAGTTAGGCTGAACTCAAACTTTAAAAAAAATGCTATATGCTAAATTCTTTAATATAAACTGCCCACAAAAAGTTCAGAAATTTAACTTTGGTTGATCATTTCTCCCCTTCAATAATACCAATTGGTTTGTGTTTTATATCATTTTTATCGTTGATGACCTTTACAACGAGGATTGTGCAATCGTGGAATGAGTAACACAGCTAAACGTGTGGGTAGCGCCTCAAAAATATTTGCCAAAATCCCCCAATATGCTTCTGTTGGTAATCGCTCTTGTTTTGAGCGACCTGCCAGCACACACTTGCTGAGAGGTGTGTGACTGGCACCTGAGCATGGGTCTTGCAACTTTGTTGACACTGCCCCCATGTTCCGTTGCACAGATGACACATTATTTGATGTCAGCCCTGGTACCATTTGCAGGCAGGTGTGTGCCTGTCATAGGTGTGTGACTGGCACCTGAGCATGGGTCCTGCAACTTTGACATCTGTCTTTGGTACCGTGCAAATCTTGCCTGTAAATCTCTGGAAGAAAATCGTTCCTCAGTGAAGCAAGGGTAAGGAACCGGTCTTCTTGGGTTGTTGTCTTCCTTTGACCTTGCCAGTCTCAAAGAACTTGGTCCTAAGTTTGGAAATAGTTTCTTTCATCACATTTGTCTGAATTTGACCAAAATTTCCATCAGTGCTTTGATTGAAAACTTGGTTGTAGGATATAATGCTAAAACATCCTCTAACCATGCTCAAAGGCTACTGAGAGCAGACACAGAATTGCGAACAAGAGGTTGAGGCTGCATGTTTGTGCATTCCTTCTCTTACACTGAAAGATCCATCTCACAGCCTCCCATGTTTTGTCTTTTTTTCCCATTTATTTTCTCAAATCACAACACTAGAAAAAAAAACATGGGCCAAAACCTAATTTCAGCCTGACTTTTATGTCTAGGCTTTCATAGCTGTGTGCAATTGGGCTGCAGAAATATTCTCATCACACGATTTATTTTGTAATCTTCTATTTCATATTGGACCAGAAACGGGCAGAGCGCATGTCTTTGCCAGGCGGGTGGCCTACCCAGGGCGGTGTAAGATGCAGAATGTGACATTGCAGGGTTGATGATATGTTTATAGATTAGGTATTGTAGTATTGGACTGGAGTTAGAAGCTGTGACAGCGGCATTGTTTGAGTTACGGAGCATAAAGAGCTATAGATTGGTGGAATAAATGCAACTGTTTGTCATAGCAGCATTGGATGGCAGAAATCTATCTTATTGCATAATATTATTGCAATGTTACATAATGTTTGTCGTCACAGCATGATCAAGTACCAGGAGTCACGCCCCATGTCCAGAACTTAGACACTTTCTGGAGAAGTAATGTCAAACTGCGTCTCTCCCTTTCTGTGTCCAGAGTGTGCACTCATTGTCACATGACTCCCAAGATCATGTGTACCTAATTTGGTGAAGATTGATCCCCCCCCAAAATATCTTTCATTCATGTTTCAAGATTATCATTTTCTGTAAAACATGCCCCTCCTACAAACTTTGGAAGCTAATTATTGCCAATCGGTATGGTATATAACAAATGTGTATGATACATTGTTATTACATGCATCCTGTGTAGTAGCAAGTGGTTTGAGTGTTGGACTAAATCTGCAGGAGAAGTAGCATGTCCTTTTATGGGGAGTTTAGTGTTTACTTCAAAAACCAAGGACAATTCAGAAAGGAAATTTTGAGTCTATGACCTACGGTTCAAGAGCTAAAGGCCAAACCATACTGGGCTGGTGTAGCACCACCATAAGGGCGGTTTGATAAATATGAGTGGAGTGACTTCCTTGGCCTACTGGCAGCGTGAAATTATCTCCAGACCCAAAGACAGACACACACGGGCAAAAACCTTATCACTGGCTCCGGCCTTTGGCCTGCCGTGACTTGTGAGATTTGGATAAGTGTGATCAACTAGAAATTACACAGTTGATTGTTTTGATCTTGCTCATTGGTGGATCACGTTTTTTGAGTTTTGTCTGGCGTTATTAGTACCCTACCAAGCCTATTATACGATGCAAAAAATGTATGCTAATGTTCATGGTAACATGGTAAGGCTGCATGTCAAGCTAAGGCTATTCATGCGTTCACTGAATGGCTGTCGTTTGGTCCTGTTCTCCTCTCAGGTCAAAGACAGAGGTCCAGAGGCCACTCGCCGATTCTTCAACTGGTTCTACTGGTGCATAAACCTTGGAGCCATCGTGTCCCTGGGCGGTGTGGCCTACATCCAGCAGAACGTCAGCTTCGACTATGGCTACATCATACCAACAGTGTGTCTGGGGGTGTCCTTCGCCGTGTTCATCCTGGGCCGCACTGTCTTCATCACCAAGCCCGCGGACGGCAGTGCCTTCACAGACATGTTCAAGATCCTGGGTTTTATCTGCTGTTCGTCACAGACACCGAAGGAACCCAACCTTCTCCGGTGAGAGGGACAGGGTTACGAATCAGGATTAGTGCATTAATGTATATGGGGGAAAATAATACTATTAGTATTACCGAAGCCAAATTTGAATGAGAATCTTTGATACTGATTGGCTATCAAACACACAAAATAGTTTTGGTGCAGCAAACTTTATTTAATCTCACTAGGGAGGGTCTTTATACGTAGTTGCGTAACGTCTATTTCACAGCTACCCAAACGTTGTTGAACGGCATCTCTGATCCAGTTCAGCTACAGTAGGTGTTGTTATTCAACCTTTATGTTAGCACTTCCTTTGATATCCCCTTTCACTTTCTTTTTTAATTTCTCCTCTGGTCCAGCCATTCATCATCATTCCCTCTGGGTGTAAACTTATTCCTAAGTGCTGCTACTTGACTTTGAACCCAAGTAGCACAATCAGTTGAAAAACCTGACATTGAATATTTTAAGTTGGCCAATTCCACAGCCTTTCAAGAATTACTTATTAAGGCGTTTTCTCCAGAGATGGGGATTATAGGCTTTAGTTTAGAATAAAGTTTCTGTCCTATCTCTAGAAGTGCTGTTATTTGAGGAGGAGGCACTCATAAAAAAAAGGCTGATTAAGTCTCTCATCTCAAGAGTTTAGTTTAATTCCAGCCAATGTTTATTGGCTATTTACAGAGCATTTTTTTCTCTCTCTCACTGCGATCAATCATGCCATAGCACTTTCAGGCTGCTTTGAACTTTTCCATTCCTTTTTTGACCAAGGCCTAAGCCGACGTTGCTGGATACTGCCAAAGTGACCTATGGAGGGAAGTTCCCAGAGGAGAAAGTAGAGGAGTTGAAAGCTCTGGTAAAAGTCCTGCCAGTGTTTCTTGCCCTCATTCCATACTGGACGGTGTATTTCCAGGTGAGAATGGCACGTCATATCAACATGCATTTATGAAGTGATTTAGATAATATAGGTTCACTATAAAGCTAAGGAAAATAATGCTTATTTAAGGCTAGAACAAAAACATAGTGTGTGTGTGTGTGTGTGTGTGTGTGTGTGTGTGTGTGTGTGTGTGTGTGTGTGTGTGTGTGTGTGTGTGTGTGTGTGTGTGTGTGTGTGTGTGTGTGTGTGTGTGTGTGTGCGCTTGTCTATATCTGTGATTGTACACATGCAGACATCTTAGTCTTTGTTGATGAATCTAAAAGCTCACAATACACGTTGTGAGCTTGTAAATCACCTTTTTTCGATGCGCGACACAGGACAAACAGTGTAAATCGAGTTTAATAGACCTCACTGCGGCTGTGCATGTCCTCACTGTGTTGCAGATGCAGACCACATATTTTCTGCAGGGCCTCCATCTGAGGATTCCTGGGACTGGGACTGAACCCAACAGCACTTCTGCCAGCGAGGTAAATGAATGTAGGAAAGTCCGATTGCCTGTGTGCTCTTTAATAAACACAGTGATGGTGAAAATCTATGGCAAAATCTTTGGGTATATTCATGTAAACATGTTAATGCATGTTCTACGGCCAACAATAGCCTGTAAGACGTTTATCTTTTAAAAGCACAAGACAATGCCGCTGATTTTGAGACTAGGTTTTGAACCTAGACCACTGAACGTAAAAGGAGTCAGTAGGTCAATGTGAAACAGTCGTAGGCAACAGCTGGAGACAGCAAACGTTGTTAATGCGCAGGGGATTAAATCGGAACTACTCCCATGCACTAATACCTCACAGATTAGCAACCTGGCAATGTCTCTCCACAGCAGCACGTCACTTGATTGCTTGATATTGTTCTGTAGGTCAGGGGGTTTCCCAAACCTTGTTTTAACCTAGCCTCTGGCTATGGCATGATATCATATCATGTATCATTCTATTGTGATATCAAATGGCTTAAAAAAAGAAAGAAGAAAATATTGAAAATAGCCAGCTTCCAGATCTGCTATTTTTGTCAAGTTTTTAAAATGTCAACAATAGGATGCCAGGTTAAACTGGCACAGTAATCTTATGAACTGAATTTCAATTGAAATGATACCCCCCTCATTTTCCTCTCCTTTCCATTCGGTGGCCACATTGGCGGCCCCCACTTATGGGATGCCAGGTTAAACTGGCATAGTAATCTTATGAACTGAATTTCAATTGAAATGATAGCCCCCTCATTTTCATTTCCATTCGGTGGCCACATTGGCGGCCAACACTTAATGTGGAAAACCTGTAGTGTAGGTGCACCCGTGTCACACACTCACAGACTGTAGGCTGAGTTCAGGGAAGCTTGGAGGAACACAGCAGTCCCATTTACTTCATAATAAGCAAGGTTTCCTCAAGAAATGAAGCTTCAACAAAGCTGGAGCGGTGATAATGTAATGTAGGTTGGGGTTTTCAGCATCACTGTTCTGCTTTTTGACAGGCATGCTTGGGGTAAAGGAAAACTATAGACTTCAGTGAATTGTTGTTTATTTGTATTCCGCTGTGTGTAGCCTACACAGGAACAAGTTCACAGAATGGCAGTTGATTCCCCCCCCCCCCCCTCCACATGCTATATTTCTATTATCAGAAAAGGAACTATGTGTTTTTTCGCTTCCAGTCTCTGCACTGCTTCTCAAGATCAAAAGGGAAGTGAGATTAGATGCCATTGCCCCTGTGACTCATTCCCTTGCTTCACCTGACATGCAGTTCTTAAGCAGTAAAAATGTTTAAAAAAAGAAATGTTAACAGGGCACGCTCTTACAAATAATAAGTGGTAGCAAGCAGCATGCCATTATTCCCAATGAGATCATCTGGTCATAAGAGCATTACCCAGAGGAAATGAGAAACAATAATCAATCATTTAAAAAATGTTGGGTAATAAGTTCCAAAAGTTCTTAATGTTAGGGAAGACTGTAGTGATGCACGAACCAGTATGACGTCTACAACATTATTACACATGAGTTGTTTTTTGTTGCAACACCCCTTCAGCAGACCCCTCCATATCCCCCCATGCCCACTGAGACCCAAGCCTGCAGGGGCAGCTCTGCCACTCCAGCCAGTCTCTCCCTGGTGTGAGAAAATACTCTCACTTAGCACTTTCTGTCATTTTGAATATGATAATGTGCAAACAGGGGGGAAAGCACTGTGTATGACTTGCCAGCAGTTACTCTAAGAAATGGAAATTCAATTTGAAAATAAATGGAACTATCAAATGTGTAAAACCCAACACATTGGGAGCTCAGATGGCATGCAGGATTTGAATTGCAAAACAGATCCCTGGGAGTGTCTGGTTCCATCAATGCTCACTGAACTAGATACAGTATAGCCTAAATGTGTAGATATTGTGTTATGTGTCAAATGTATTTTCCTGTTTTACTGATCATATGTTATCCTGTTATTTTGCAAGGTTAGATCATTATTAATAAATAAAACTTCATGATATTAGATTTGCAATTTCTGCTCTCGGATATATTAATTTGGCTGGTCGGGTAGTAGAACAAAGTGTCGTTCAAACTGCATGCACATTCAGTGGGAAGCAACTATAGATAATGCCACCACTTTGATGGCTGATATCTATAATTAACGGTTCAAATGTGTGTGCATTTGATTATGTGAATTGCGTCAACATTCCTCTCTCGTCATTATGGTCAGTTTTGTGTCTGGCCACCTGGGGGCGCCAAAGCAATATCAAGACAAGACAAGACCAGAACACACACACACACACACACACACACACACACACACACACACACACACACACACACACACACACACACACACACACACACACACACGTGTACATACACACACACAGTACATACACACACACAGAGTACATACATACACACACACAGAGTACATACACAGGCTCACCTGTGTATGAAGTGGACTTGAATGCACTGACATTCTCAGTATTGTTTTTCATGCCTTGTGCTCTTACACATACTCTTCCCTCATGTTTCTCCCGCTGGATTCCCTGGCAGATCAAATTCCGCTTTCCTGCAGCCTGGCTGACAATGTTTGATGCAGTGCTCATCCTCATGCTGATCCCCCTTAAGGACAAAGTAGTGGACCCCATCCTCAAGCGCCGGGGCCTGCTGCCGTCCTCCCTGAAGAGGATTGCAGTGGGGATGTTCTTTGTCATGTGGTCGGCCGTTGCGGCGGGTGAGTGAGTGAGTGTGCTAGCAGTCATGCCCTGTTGCCGCTGTCAAATGAGTAAATAGGCCAACTAACCCATGAAGACCTGGAACGCATCTGTGTCACTTTTTCATTTGAGCTATAAAGCATTATTTTACACTTTGGCTATTCAAAAATAGCAGATATACAAGCTCATAGCGCGGCACCGAGTGCCGCGCTACGAGCTTGTAGATCTGCTATTTCTGAAAAATCGTGAAAGTGCAAATCTTTGAATACATGTTGTTTTTAAAGCGAACATTTTTAACTCAAATCTTTGCTTTCTGGGGGTCCCTGGAACCAAATATTTTGAGATGGGGGTCCGTGGCCAAATACATATAATTTTGGGGGTCCTTGACATGAAAAAGTTTGAGGACCACTGATATAGAAACCATTTTTTTTTCAGAATACTGTTGGGATTTAGAAGACATTTGTAGAATCTGCTTCAGGTCTTGATGGGCTAAACACCCTGCCTTTCAACAGCAAAGTTGGTCTTTGTTTACGATGCTAAATGTCAGCACGGAGTCGGTGCTTCCGAGGCAACAAACGACACCACGCGTCGACGCATGCCATAGATCTGCATCATTTGAAAGTAGGCGTCATGTTTGAATAACCGTATATACATGTAGAATGAAAGTATTTGACATAAAAAAAGGATGAAGGTTTACTTTGTCTCATGCACATAGTTTTGATGCCCCCAGGAGAGATATCTCTTGATAATGGTCTAAATGCCATGTATACATGTGTATTTGACCAGCCTTGATGTTTACAAACTACAAGGAATTGACCCTCACAGCGTCGTTCTTCCAGGACTCAGCAGGCAGTCTGTCAGCGATGTATTAATATTCTTTCTATCAAAGCGCCACTTTCTAGAAAAGCTGTTATCATACAGACCTGGCAAAGAAATAATAAAATAAAAAAGCCCCAAAGGTGCTTTTTCTTTTTTTTCCCCCCCTTTGTACATATAGAGCAGAGCTGTAGCATCCCTGTACTTTGGTTCTGTTTGACTGCACCCACATCCGACAGCACTGCTCTGTCCAATTCGGTTCCAGCCTGTGGATTATCTTAAATAACTCTCTGCCTAGCCTGTCAGTGGGTGCTGCTGCATTGATATATTCAGGCTAAAATGTTTTGAGTGAGACAAGTCTGCAGGGCAGGGGAAAAGCAAATCAGTAACAGTCTTCAGAACCAATGCCATTGCCTCCCTGTTTCCCTCTCAGAATTACTTCTCCTGTCGCTGTAGAATACAAACACATTCTGTCCTCATTGACCTTTTTAGTATTGCCTGGAGTGCTCAGCAGATTGCTAATTGATATTTAAACATGTGCTAAATCATATTTAATAGCTGTTTGTGAGGAGGAGCAATTAATGTTTAGTTTGTTGTGAATGTTTTGTTTACACTAACAAGAACTCTACTTTAGCTGTGAAGCAGTTCAAAGTTAAAAACGTCTTTGAAAAAAAAAGACGTCCCAACATTATTAGAACGTCTGGTTAACAAGGTGTATCTTTGGCTGTTAATTCATTCCACTCAAATCATGAAAGGCACTGAAATCATGAAAGGCTAACATAACGCAGATGTTTAGATTTTGATAATAATAATACATAATTCATTATGATTTTGAAAAGAGCCTTGAATGCATCGCCAAGAAGCACACTCATGCTCACATAATATTACAAAGAACTAATTGAACTCTGAGAGTGGTCTGATGTCAGATTTCTTTGGTCCAATGCCGATCAAATTTTGCTTTTAAGATGACCAAATGGAAATAAGCCTTAGGGCTTTATCGTGTTTTTATCCTCGGTGATATTGTGTGTGGTGTTGTCATTTTAGGAAGTGATTTGCCCTTTCTTTGTATCACCAAATAAATTCAATCAATCAATCAATCAATCCTGATTTTGGAGAGTCATAGACCACTAAGTACTGATGATTTAACTTAGATTTGATTAAAGTTTCTATTTTGAGTGCAATTAGCTTGTTATAAGCAAACAAAAAACATTTATAGAATAGAATAAACACTTAACACATAAATGGAACTTTATTTCATTCAACCTCTTGAGTGCCATTAAAAAAAAAAATAGCAAAAAAATATAAACACATTTTTTTTTTTTTAAAACATGTTCAGAACCCAAGATATCATCATCTGAAGATTTGCAGCTCCATCCACTCCTTGTTTAACTTAGAACTGAAAAAGGCTGTATCTCGCTTCCTAAGCACTTTTTTTTTACTTGGCAAAAAACTCTGGCACTGGGACAACATCATTCTGAAATAATTCTGGCAATTCTGGCACTCAATGAGTTAAGCCCTATCGCACAATGCTTCAAAAGCAGGCGATCTACAAGCTGTAATGTTCAGAACCCAAGATATGATGATTTGAAAATGTTCGGCTCCATTCACTTCTTGTTTAACTTCTTACTGAAAAAGGCTGTATCTCGGCTCCTAAGCACATTTTTTTTACAATGAATTTTGGCTGTGGCACTGAATGGCACTTTTTTTTTTTACAATGAATTTTGGCCAGTGGCACTGAATGAGTTAAATAGGGCTTAAGTGGTTACTTCACAATGTATGTTAGTACATTTTGGGCCCCGTTACATCAAATTTGTGTTTTGCTTCTCGAGTTGAAAAGTTTGGTAACCACTGCTCTAAGGTAGTGGCAGTACGGCCCTCTAAACAAGGGTGGAAGTACTTTAAGGTGTGAGGATGTGATCAGACACTAATGAGAGCCTCTGAGACACAACAGCTACAGCCACCACCACTGCACTCCTCTCTGGTACACCTCCAGGGAGTGTGCAAAGCTGCTGGAGACCACTTACTGTTGCTTTGTCATAACAAGAAAAAGAAGAGAAAAAAAAGCTAACCATAAGCACTTTCCTGGAGGAAGTATTATCCACGTTGTGTGTGTGTGCATGCATGTAAAAGAGAGGGTGAGTGTACGTTTATTATGTTGGACTAATTTATATATTTTTTTGGTACCCCTGGATTGTTCCACATACCATGCAGAAATTGTGAAGTGGAACTGAATGTGTTGAAAGGGTGTTCTTGCGTAGTCTAATTTGAAATGTGCCAAAGCCTGAAATACTCTGAGCAAGTGGATGTTTTTTTTTCTTCTTCTTCCTCTTTTTTGCTTTTATTATCAGCAAACTACTGTAAAATGCCTGTTAACCAAATCTAATGAGGGGATTTTTCGGTTCTAGGAAATGCTTTAAAAATGGCTGCTGAGAGGGAAAGGTTGTGTCTGTAATGTTTATTTCAGATATTCAGAATATTTTCCATTTTTTTGTTTTTGAAAATGAGAAGCAGGAATTTGAGCAATTGCAGAGAGGGGGAAAACATGCAGTACAGTTCTCCAGCTAGAATCGAACCAGGGCCGTTGCAATTATGTGGTGGATGCACTATCCGATCACCGACCACGACCAGAATGGCCCAATATAATTTACAGTATTTCAGCAAGCAGTTTTAAGTCGTGGTCATGAAAAGAAAGGCCTATGATGACGTGTGGCACCACATAGGTGAATATACTGTAGTACTACAGGCTAATTCCATACCTTTGGTCTGCCACAGTGAATTAATTGGATACATTTTTCAAATTTACAAATGCATAGAACATATTTTGGGCAGTGAGCAGAGAAGATGACCTATGACAGCACTGATCCTGTGGTGGGATTGAACCCACTTAATATTTATTCATACAGAATCATTCTATAGCGTGTCTTCTGTTATGAAGTTATGTCCCATTTTGCTTAGCTGGTCTTCCATGTTTCCTGTGGTTGTCTGTCCACAAGCATAAGTCACAGGGCTCAGAAACCACAGAGAGACGGACAGCTCTAAACCAGCTTGAAGTGGCATTGTTTGCCCTGGACACGGCTAGGATCAACACTCACAACATTGAAAATGTGCCATTCAGTGTGTCTACACAGTAGGCCATGCCATCCGGGTCTAAGCTCGTATTTATTTAATAGGCTAGCACTAGAAACACTGGCTTCAACTACATGCTGGGTGACATTCCAAAGCAGCATGGACATTTGCTTTTGAAGTAAATCTTCATTTTTTTTTATAGCATTCTTTGTAACTTTTATATAATCTGTTTTAGTAATGGCCCACTGACGTTTTTGATGTCTAAAAGTAGGACGCTTTTATAAAAGCTGTTGCAAAGTTCTCAGGGATTGCACTTGGGCGTCTGATGTGTGATATGGGTGTATGTTTATGCTGAGCCCTAGACTTGCTGCGGGCAACCCGGAGGCTGCTTGCCCTGCCTGGGATGGACGGCTGGTATTATAGGATAGCTGGATTACAAGGCTGCAGCTCCTCTCAAATACAGCATTAAGTGTGGTTATGATAGGAGGCTGTCTCTGGGTGTTATCTGGAAATAGCTGCTGGTTACATGATAATGGTTATCGAATGAAGCTTTTAGGAAGCGGCAGTGGTTTTGACGACGACTTGCTTGGCTCTCATTGTCGAGCTGTCTGCACTGTTCCATTACTAACTGCCTTAATCTGTGAGCATGCAGATGTGATCTTAATGAAGTGGTAGTGTAGCCTTGAAACCAGCTAAATCCCTAATGGAGTGTCAGTGAATCCTTTAACTCCTTGCGATGTTTGGCTGTTTGTTGGTTTCATGGACTTAAGGGTGCTTAATAAGTTTCACAAGTGCCTCCTCACTGTGACTGTATTATATAAACCGATATACATCCCCAATGGCCTGTTTGTTTCATTGACCCTGGGTTTTATCCTTGTTCGACAGTTCAGAAAAAGGTATACCTAGATTTATTGGGGGGGGGACTAATCAAAGAGAAGGAATTAGTTCTATATGTCTAATGTTTACACTAGAGCATCCTCTATTAAACATATTTTTCCAGTGATCTGAAATTGCCAGGATTCCAAATTGGATCCCAACATAAACGCTAATCCAGGGGTGTCAAACTAATTTTAGGTCTGATTGCGCTAAAACTCAACTTAACCCAATTTGGGGCGGGATCCCCTATTTGTAACTAGACCTTTCAGGACGGGAACCTCTTTTAGGGTTCTTGTTGCTATGTACAGTATATAGCAACATATTCTTTTGGAATTTTTGAATAAATATTTGACGTTTTTCTGAAAACTTAGGTCAGGATTTAGAAGGCGTTTTTAGAATCGGCCTCAGGTCTAAATGGATCAATGTGGGCCGAACCAGTTGTGCACGGCTACGTGCATGCAGATGTTCCAGTATACTGATTTTGTGCTCATTGCCTTTGCGCAAACATGCATTGCTGCCCTTTTTCAACCTGCTCCCATTTCGCTCAGTCTCTATGACTACAAAACATTTCACTTTACGAATTTAGTTTCTTATGAAGAAGATTGCCTAGCAAGCATTACTTTTATGATCGGTATACATAGGCTACCGCTACACAAAGTTGTAGCCTATATTCCATATGTATTCCCATTCCTTTAAACTACTGTATGTCTGGTGCAAAACATTAATAACATAAACAAGATACTGTACATCGCAAAATCCAGAGTGTTAATCTAACTTTAACTGGGAGTTTACCATTTCTTTACCTGCAGACCATCTTACACTCAAGAGTGACAGTTTTGCAGATTTTTCAGCGTAATGTTACCTATTTTACACCATCAAGCTCTGTCTGGAGTACATTTCAGAGTCGGACCCGATACTGGGAAAATAGTCATCTCTCAAATGTCGTTATCAAACACTTGTGACAACTGTATGTAAGGAAGCCGGGATATTTTAACAGTAAACTTTATTGTCCAAAATGTCTTCAATGCACTGAAACAGTAACTGGGAATTTTATAATTAAAAATAACTATAAAAAACAAACACACAAATGGAACAATTACTCAGTTACTCCAAGCATCCTTTTCTGCATTATGTTAAAACAACATCTGCGCCAATACATCTGTGATAGGCCAATATCAGCTGATAGAACTGGCTTACTGATAAGTTGGTCAGGCTCTAGTACATTTCACATGGTGTGCGGTACACATTATGTTGGCCCTTGCATGCATACCACTTTCAAACTTTAACACTGCCTCTTCCCTTTCAGGAATACTGGAGACTAAACGACTTGATGTAGTCAAATCTCCAAACGGTACCATCGACCAGCAGATTGGCACGGTCATCTACTATGCTGCAGATTTACCCATATGGTGGCAGGTGCCTCAATATGTGCTGATCGGAATCAGTGAAATCTTCGCCAGTATTGCAGGTATGGTGGGATTTATTTTACTTATAATTAGTGTAAGTAGAAGTCAAGCTGTGATTTCACACTGCAGTCGGCTACACTGTCATGAAGTCTTCTAGCATTTTCACTGCACCATTTTCACTACAAAGAGGAATACAATATGCAATACAAAACACATTTCCATTGCATAATTGTAATCGGTATGATTTGCTGTCACACTGTGCTTTCTTGATGTGGTTTTTGGTTTTGAGCGTTTAACTACAGTATACTCCATACTGTGCAAACTAAATTTAACACCACAATAAAGCCAAATTTATAAACCCATTTTGATTGCACAAGTATAATTGGTCCAATTTATCTTCTATCTTCCTGATGCGATTGTGGGTAGGTGACTGATATCATATATAGTGAGTGCTAATTGGTGCAGGTATTGACCGACCGTTGACTGTCTTGATTTCTTACACCATTCAAGTTTATTGTTAAATAATGAGACATTTTATAAATGCTAAGGTGAAGTGTGGTTTATAATGATAAAGTAACCTTTAGAGCTTAAGTGATGAATGGTTTTCCCTCAGCTTGACAGTAACACTATTCCTCAGCTCATTGTTTAAGTGGTTCATCTAATCAATAATCTTTTGCTAAAACAATACCCTATTTAGACTGAGCTGCCCTTGTCTTTGTCGCTGCTGAAATTGAGACGTGTAGAATCCATAGAGGCACACCAAACAGCAGGTTTAGCCAACAAGAGTTGTTCTCAATTCTCAAATATAACTGCAAGCTGCAATACCTGGGGCCAAGCAGTGAGCGCAAAACGCCACAGCGACAGCATACGGTTTAATTTGTGCTGGAGCTCAGCTACGGGACCTACCTCCTGTGCTCCGGGACCTCTAGAAGGTGTTCCGTCACCTCAAATGCACAAACAAAACAATACAATACGTTTTTATTTAGGCTATTTATTATTAATTCAGCTTTCACATTTTCCCCTCAATGTTCCTTCCCGCAATGGAAAAGGACCGTGGATGAAATGAAACGAAATTAAATGAGTTGGGTTTGTAAATCTTCACAATAACAACTGTTAGAAAAATGATTGCACCCGTGAGCCGGGTAGTCTGACTGCTACCTCACTGTTTGTTGGGGAAGGCCCCACCTCCACCTCATATCAAAACAGTTGTCAATGTTTACAACCTTATGGAACCCAATAGAGAGAGAGAGAGGGAGGGAAAAAAAACACGAGAGTGAATTGACGAGTGATCACGTAAACATGTGTTCTCCAAGTTTGATGTCAGTAAATAACGTTATGTTCATGTGCATCTCCCTCTAGTTTGTCTGTGTTGCTAACCAAGCTGGCCAGTGCGTATCTGTCCGTGTTCTGTGACTTTGTGCCCGACAAAAGTGAGAGAGAGTATTGAGTCTTAGTCGGGTTCATGAGCTCGGGTACCTAATAAATGTTGATATTACTCTATACAATTTTTGACCTCATAAACAACAAAGAATATTAGCATAAGTGGACTGAAGGCAGACCTGCAAACTCATGAAAAGGTGACAAGTTCTGAAATCAAACTCCTTAAACACTATCAGCCGCTGAAGTAAATAAATATGAATAAATATGATTATATTGATTATTAGACAAGTAAAAAATACGGGAGTTGTCTCCTAAGTTTTTCCCACTCCGGAATGGCTGGTTAGTCTCCGTAATTAACTATGAAGAAAATATTTGCACACCGTATCCTAAGCACCCAATTAACTTTATTAGAGACAGATCACAACATTTCGACCTACACAAGGTCTTCGTCAGGTGCAATAAAAAGGACATATAGGGGGTGGTTATATAGAGTGAAGTGGGCAGAGCTCATGTCTTTTTTTTAACTGCTTGGCTTTCCATTCTGAAACGTAACTGCATCTACAGTATTTAAAAAAGCTAATCTAAAAGATCAATTATCGTGGGTGCTTCGTGGCGCAAGCATACAGTTCCTGCCCACTATCGCGGGCACTAGGGGTTCAAATCCCCCGCAGTGCCTCCGGCTTGGCTGGCTGTTCCAACAAATTCAATTTGCTTTGCTTGCAGAAGGGAAGCCAGGCAGGTAGCACAAACTCTGTCTCTGCACTAGTGACTGTTACAGGTTGGTCAGGGTGCCTGTTCAGTGGGGTACTGAACTAGGAAGTGTAACGTTTACCTCTGCATTCGTAACACCCTTCTGGTGAAACTCCTCACTGTCACATGTTTATCGGAGGAGACGTGGTTGTCTGTGCTCTCCCTAGGACCAACTGTAGGATTTAGCAGCGACAAGGGACATAAAAAAATTATAAAAAACATTTGTCCAAAAAACAAACAAGTAAGTAAAATAAAGACAGTATGTATACATAGTGTGTGTGTGTGTGTGTGAGAGAGAGAGAGAGAGAGAGAGAGATGCATTTATTATTAGGACTAACAGCGCCTGCATTGCGTGCTGACTTATGCAGTCTTGCATGATTGCGTGCGTCTGCTTATTGGTAATTATAGGGGATTATTTCATTAATGTGGAAGCCTATATAGTGTGCCTGTTGAATTTAAACGCCATATTTGCATTTACAAAAATATGCGAGCAGCATAACATTATTCCTTTTGTTGCTGGAATAATTAAGTAAATAAAGTTGCCACAGTGGAGAGAGACCGAGGAAAAGACAAGAAAGAGAGATGGGGAAGGACATGTAGCCAAGGGCACCGGGTCAGGTTAGAACCTGGGCGAGTTGAGGCAAGGTTTGAGCCTTGATATGGTATGCGCTCTACCAGGTCAGCCACCAGGGAGCCCTAAAAAACCATTTCTGAAACAAGTTGTGTGCTATCTTCACATGTTCACTGAACAATTGTGTGTTTTAAAACTTTTCAAAACCAGTAATAAGATGTATGTGATTTTCCCTTTTTAATGCACTGAAGAATGCGTTTAATGGCATCGCAAATCACTTCCTTTGCAACCGGTAAATGAATGTACTATTAGATCGTGTAAAGGAAGCCTAAAATATGATTACATTATTGTGAAACCATGCTGAATATATCCATAGACTAATAAATTAAAACGGCTCAGTCAGTCCGTCAGTACGAACTTTATTATCCTTTTAGAGAAATTTGTTGTGCAGACAGAATCACACAAGTAACAGTGACATAATGTTAATGCAGACAGTACACAGTACACAGCCAACAAAACAGTTCATGATTTGCCAATATGATTTCATTGAATAAGGTACATTTTACTAAACAGTAATTGTACATTGCACAGTCAGCAATAGACTAGAATGCTGTCGGGTATAATGGTAGATTTTAAAAAAATAGTACAATAGCTACTTACATGTAAACAACCAGAATAGAGCCTCATGCCTAGAAGGTTATACAATCTAACTTGTATAAAGTACAAGTTGTTACAATTCATTGTTGTATTTCCCATTAGGTCCAGTTTGTGTTCATACAGACCTGTGTTAAGTAAACAAACATTTGTAAGTGACAGATGTTGCTCATCTGACAGAATGGGGAAATCACTTCATTGTCATGAACAATCGAGCGACAGCGGTGTACTGCAATAAGCATTTCATCATTATGATTTGGTGTTCAGACTAAATAAGAACAGTGATAACAGTAAGAGAAGATCTAAATGTGTGTTAATCATGGCCACCGATTTAGGTTTCTGCCAGTAGATGCTCAAAAAATCTGCCAAATTACTTTTTGGAAAAAGTAGCCAAATGCATGCATTTCAGCACCACAGGGAATGAACAGACACACGCACGAACGGGATGAGGAGGTACTACAAAAGCCAACCATCCAGGAGGTACAAACCTCTGTAATCCCTCTTTGAGTGACCATGCATAAACACAACCTTTTTGTAAGAAATGGCAAAACCTCCGTACCTCCTTGCCAAATTTCCCACAGCACATCGGAGGCATATCCAGGTATTAAAACCACCGTTTCCACCACAGACTTCCACCAACTGACGGAGCGAGCCATAGTGTTGCTAGGCAGATTCATTGAACAGATTACTGAGTGGATGGGTTCTGGTGTTCAGAACTCAGAAGAGCTCTGTAGCAGTATTAATTCCTTTCATCCTCTCCGAACTTTCTTCGGATCAGCCGCGCAGAAAAACGTTGATGTTCGTTGGACTCTCTGTGAAGTATTGTAGCGGACCGCCACAGTATGTAGCCGCCTTTAATTTGCTTGTGCGAGTTTTTTTTTGTATTATTCCTTTTATATTCAAATAGTTTTCAATGCAAAATATAATGCTGTAACTGTGCATGGCTCTCCAACATGCATCCATAGTTTCACTTTTTGTTATTTTTGTCTCCGCCAGGCCGAAAGGCATGGCGAGAGTATGTTTTACCCCCTGTCCGTCCGTCCGTCCGTCCGTCCGTGTGTCCGTGTGTCCGTGTGTCCGTGTGTCCGTCCGTCATTCTGTCATTTTGTGTACAGCTAATCTCTGGCACCGTTGGCTTGATCGCAGAGAAACTGTGCACACACACTCCCTGGATGCCAGAGCAGAACCTCTGCCCCAAATTTTTCACATGGGCCTGTTATAGCGCCACCAGGAGGCCGCTTTTTGCAAAACACATTTTTTGACTGTACTCCTACAGATTTTATTCAAACATCACGCAATTCAGTACACAGTATCTCTATAGTCATGTGATCAACACGGATCTGTCCAATTTTCCATATTCTATCCTGATTGGCTAAGGTTGGCTTCCAAAGTTTGCAGGATTGCTCCGTTTTCAACAAAATGCCTCAGATCATGAACGCAGCTTGCGATTTCTGTGAGATTTCACACGCACATTCCCACTAGGCTGAGGAATAAATGCCAATTGAAATGTTTCAAATCAGCCTCATGGTGGCGCTATAAAAGGCCGATTTGTGTTTTGAACTATAGCTGCACCGATCTGCGTGAAACTTTGCACGCATACTCCCTAGAGGCCAAGGAAAAACATCTGCCCTGCTTTTGTCACATTTGCCTTTCATAGCGCCACCAGGAGGCCGACTTATGTAAAACAAATGTTTTGATTTAATCCTTCAGAATGTATCAAAATGTCACGCAAAGCGGTACACATGATCTCTATAGTCATGTGATCAAGATGGATCTGTTTAATTTGTCATATTCCATCCTGATTGGCTAACATTGACATCTAAAGTTTGCAGGAGTGGCCCGTTTTGAACAAAATGCCACAAATCATGAACGCAGCGTCCGATTGCGGTGACACTTTGCTCGAACATTCGCACTACGTTGAAGAACAAATAACACTCTTTTAACATTGCCCTATTATAGCGCCACCAGGAGGCCGATTTTTGCAACACTTTTCTTTTTTATATTACTCCTACAAATGTTGTCCAATCATGCAAATCGGTACCCATTATCTCTATAGTCAAGTGATCAAGATGGTTCTGTCCGATTTTTCATATTCCATCCTGATTGGCAAATTCTGAACATTGCTGCCCCACAATAACCTACCTGACCTGGCGGAGACCTGTGCTCCGAGGAGCACTTTTTCTAGTTTTTGTTGTTTTTGTTTTTTTGTGTAAACACAGCTAATCAACCATTTACAAGACAAAGCGAAGTCTGCGGGAACCCCGCTGCGTGGGTGAGAATGTGGGAGAGTCACAGACTTAAATTAAATTGACTGTAAACTTGAGTTCATGCACTTATTTTCATACAATCTGCCTGTGGCATTTTGTATACATAGTAAACGTATTAACCTGTCAGACTGAGTTTGATAAATGAAGAATCGAACACCATCATTAAAGCTCTTTTTTTTTTATTAAGGCAATTTATTCTCAACTTTTAAGGAAGAAAATAATGTGAATGAAAAGCATTTACTGTGGTGAATTGCATTTAATTGCATATTGTACATGGTTAGATGATTTATAAAGTACCTACCTTAATTTGTTTATTTCTATTCATTTATAAATATATATTCCACTCAAATTGCTAGGGATTTGAAGATAATATTTTTGTGTACTATGAAAACATGAACATTGGAGCAGATTATGAGGGCTATTAGGCTTTAATTAACCAATCTTCTTTTATGTGCAACAGTGATCTAACCGCAGTAGCCAGCTGTTGCACGTAGGCGTGTGTGTGTGTGTGTCTGTCTGTGAGCAGCTGATCTCCAGCACCGTTGGACCAATCTGCGTGAAACTTTGTACGCACACTCCCTAGAGGCCCTATAATTTGGGCACTATAATATATGGTGGCACTATAACAGGGCCCTTCTCTTGAACCGTAGGTCGTACAACCAAACTTTCCTTTTTTCCTGGATTCCTTGGATCATGATGCAACTTCCCACATAGGCCACACCCATTTCCGCCTGACAAGATTATCCACCATTTTGAATTTTCTTCATAACACACTTTTTTCTACTACTCGTACAGAATTTTGTCTATAATTCACGCAAATCGGTATACATTATGTCTGTGGTCACATGATCAAGATGTATCTGTCAGGTTGTTCAGATTCCATTCAATTTGGCTAAGATTGGCTTTCAAAGTTTGTGGGAGTTTTACACAAATGCAGCGTTTGATTGTCGTGAAACCTTGGACGCACACTCCCAGTAGGCCAAGGAAGAACCTCCACCCCAAATTTTTTAAATTAGCCTCAAGGTGGCGCTATAACGTCCTGCCTCACGTTTTGGCCTATAACTGTTGAACCGTAGGTTGCACATCAATCAAAATGTTCAAGTTAGATTTTTCAGGTAGGTTTTATACCTTATTTATTTCCATACAAAGTTTGTTGAAAATATTTTTTATGTGTGGTCCTTAACCAAATCATTGGTACTAACACACAGATCACTGTACACACATGTCAGTGGCTACAGTGGTTAGTTGTGCAAACAAGTATTCTGGAAGCCTTCTGTCAGACAGCACAGATTACCTTAAATTAATTGCAAAAGCTCAGCTATTGCCAGACCCATATTCTATTCTGGACTTTATTATTACATTAAATTATTAAAATGCCTAAATAAGTTCTCTGAGAACTCATCATAGGGGCCTGACTTGATGATGTTGGGAATCAAACTCAAGTTCTGATGCCCCCTATCCCTTCTTTCCAGTGTTTACTCTCTAGTGGAACAAAATGAACATAAACATCTTAATAACATAACATAATTAAGAAGAAAAATAATGATAATGATGTTCAGCATCAGTAATGTACATCAGCAGTTTTCTTCATGTGAAAATTAGGGCTCTGCCCTCAATGTATTTCCGAGAAAATAAATTAAGGTTGAATGAAATGTGTATGGAAAGCATGACTGCGAAGAAATACGAAGCAGCAAGCCGTCAAGCTTTCACCTCTGCCCCTTTTTGCTTTTCTGTAGCAAGAGACTACAGTAGTGTTTCGAAGAGCATGAAGTTTGCTGGTTTGATTTCCCAGAATGGTTGGAAAAATCAGTTTCCACTCCTTCCAGAACTGCTATCCAAGAACCTCTAAACCTCTTAACTAGCCCTGTTAACTGCTCAGTGGCCAACAGTACATTATTGTGGTTATGAGCTACCGTGTTGCTCCCCAGTATGAATCTCACCCTCCACGGCTACTCCCCCAGCCCAATTCTGTAGAAAAAAAACATTTTGTTCTAAGTTAACTCTCCTTAGATAAATGTTATAAAAAGATAAAAGAGAGTCCTCTTTATGGGTGTCAAACTATGTCACTCATCAGAATGGCACGGAAAATAAAATCTGACTTTGAACCATTCTCATAGTGTCATTCACAGATAAACTGTATAGCCAACAAAGCTTTTTTCTTTTAACAGTATGTCAGAGATGGCAGATCTTTTTTTTTGTTTGTTTTTTTCGATATATATTTTTGGGCTTTTTAATGCCTTTATTCGATAGGACAGTAGGCTGACAGAAAATGGGGAGAGAGAGATGGGGAGTGACATGCAGCAAAGGCCGCCGGGATCGAACCCGCGACACGCCGTCAGGCTACACTGAGCCTATAGGTGCCTGGACCGCTACGCCAACGGTCCAGGCCAGATGGCAGATCTTTTAAGCCAGCTAGCAGACTTTTGCAGCAACAGAATAACAGGGTGGTTTTATTTTATAGAACAACGTTTTCTATGGGCCTCCATACCGGAGGCCACTGTAATCTACGCACTGCTACAGTAGTGTTCACTCAAGCCCTTTGACCTTAGCAGTAT
The DNA here is from genome assembly GCF_963280865.1 of Gymnoscopelus braueri. Lineage (NCBI taxonomy): Eukaryota > Metazoa > Chordata > Actinopteri > Myctophiformes > Myctophidae > Gymnoscopelus > Gymnoscopelus braueri. The sequence continues at coordinate 40,193,159 of NC_137608.1, read as the reverse complement.
TTGTTGAGTTTTCTTCGCTTGTCCGAGCGTATTTTACTGTTGCTTCAGAGCGGACCCCAGAGCCACCTACATTATGTACCTTTCAATACATAGGTATGCGGTGTGCCTGTACCTATTTCTCCTGGTCTGAGGATTACAATCATTTTGAAACATCAGATATCTGATGAGACTGAGAGACATGCTCATCGATACAGCGACTGCCATAAGCCTACATTTTCGCAATTTAGTGGGGGTTTGCTTTCCATGGGGAAAGCAAACCTTGTTCTTTTCAGACAATATCTTTGCCAGAGATAATATAAAAATACATTTCTGAAAATGAAAATCATGATCAGCATCGGTAATGTACATCAGCAGTTGTCTTCATGTGTATGGAGAGCATGACGAAATATGAAGCAGCAAGCCGTCAAGCTTTCACCTCTGCCCCTTTTTTCTTTTCTGTAGCAAGAGACTACAGTAGTGTTTCGAGGAGCATGAAGTTTGCTGGTTTGATTTCCCAGAATGGTTGGAAAAATCTGTTTCCACTCCTTCCAGAACTGCTATCCAAGAACCTCTGAACCTCTTAACTAGCCCTGTTAACTGCTCAGTGGCCAACAGTACATTATTGTGGTTATGAGCTACCGTGTTGCTCCCCAGTATGAATCTCACCCTCCACGGCTACTCCCCCAGCCCAATTCTGTAGAAAAAAAAACATTTTGTTCTAAGTTAACTCTCCTTAGATAAATGTTATAAAAAGATAAAAAAGAGTCCTCTTTATGGGTGTCAAACTATGTCACTCATCAGAATGGCACAGAAAAGAAAATCTGACTTTGAACCATTCTCATAGTGTCATCCGCAGATAAACTGTATAGCCAACAAAGCTTTTTTCTTTTAACAGTACGTCAGAGATGGCAGATCTTTTTTTTTTTTTGTTTTTTACGCCTTTATTCGATAGGACAGTAGGCTGACATAAAATGGGGAGAGAGAGAGATGGGGAGTGGCATGCAGCAAAGGCCGCCGGGATCGAACCCGCGACACGCCGTCAGGCTACACTGAGCCTATAGGTGCCTGCCCTGGACCGCTACGCCAACGGTCCAGGCCAGAACTTCTAAGCCAGCTAGCAGACTTTTGCAGCAACAGAATAACAAGGTGGTTTTATTTTATATTTTAACAATGTTTTCTATGGGCCTCCATACTCGAGGCCACTGTAATCTACGCACTGCTACAGTAGTGTTCACTCAAGCCCTTTGACCTTAGCAGTATTTGTTGAGTTTTCTTCGCTTGTCCGAGCGTATTTTACTGTTGCTTCAGAGCGGACCCCAGAGCCACCTACATTATGTACCTTTCAATACATAGGTATGCGGTGTGCCTGTACCTATTTCTCCTGGTCTGAGGATTACAATAATTTTGAAACATCAGATATCTGATGAGACTGAGAGACATGCTCATCGATACAGCGACTGCCATAATCCTACATTTTCGCAATTTAGTGGGGTTTGCTTTCCATGGGGAAAGCAAACCTTGTTCTTTTCAGACAATATATTTTCCAGAGATAATATAAAAAGACATTTCTGGGGTGAAAGAAGGCCAGCTGCTGAGCTCAGACTGCAAATATGTATTTGATGCATGCTGCATATAAAAGCCAAAGTTACTGTTCAAACTCTCATGATTTTGTTAACACTTGGAATAAAAAGGAAAATGACTATTCGAAAATAATTCATGAGAATTAAAGGGATCTCGCTCCAGAATATAATGGCCTGCAGTGAGAAACGGCGTTAATAATATGAAAGGGCGATACTATGAAATTGAGTTGTGATGAGGGAAATGAGCCAAAAAATCAATACTGGCACTGTCTTTACATAAAAGAGGTGATTTAGACCCTTGAAACATTGTAGCATAACAGCAGTGGCACCATTTTGAATCTTCCTGTCTAAGCAACGGAGCACAATAGAAATCAATAGAAATCTGCCTGGTCATTTATTTTTATTTGCCATTTCCTCTGCAGTCATGATCATTACTGGCCCTGCAGGTTTCAATTACCTGGATGGCTGGGGTTTATTAGGCCTCAGGCTCCCCGCTGTGATAAAGCCATATTATTAATACTGTTTGTTGTAATCACTTATAATCACTTATACTGTAGCTGTCTGTTATTAAGATTACACCCTTAATGTACAAGAATCTTCTTTTATTTCAACGTAGTAATTTTCATCCGGTCACTCCAAGGTGTTATCCGCTTTAGAAATGTTTTTAACCAATTAAGCCTTGGCCTACTGTATATAGTTTAATGTACAAAGAATAGCAAAAATGGCCTATCTACAAGCTTACATGTCTTGTTGTGAACTTGTAGATCTGCTACTTTTGACAATTTTTTTGCCTGTTTTTGCCAGATGTTCGCCTTTCATGACATACTCAGAGTAGGGATGCTAGGGTTCATGTGGGTAATGAACATAGGAATTGTAGAGGTTCTTGCACCCCTGGATTGTTAAGGCTCCTAGAAACCAATGGCATTCACCCCTGACTATTAGGGTCCCTATGAAAGTCAAATATAGACATAACAAAGCTGTTGGGAGCCTTAAAATAATCTTCCACTCCTCTCCCTCCACACTGTCCCCCTGGGGTTTTCCGAAAGGAAAATTGGCTTGACAGAATTGTGACATATGTCTGATAGAAAGGAACATTTCCCCCTAGTTTTTATTCAGTTTGAATAAATCAGTTTAAAATCTCAGGTGCTTACATATCTCCCGTCTACATCTATCTATGTGTAATTCGTTGCTTCTGCACCACCCAGCAGTTTGTCTGCTTTGGGCTATACGAATATCCAAAAACTTTGCAATAATGATTCCCTGTGGGATTCTTAATTATGTATTGCTCTTTTGAAAATGTTAAAGGCTAATGTTATTTTCTGTGAAAGAAAAATCACCCCGCCAACACTACCCTCAGGAGAAACAAAAATAAGATATTTTAAGTCCAGCTCTCTTTTTATTTTTTCTACTTTTCTTTTTTTTTATAATTCCACCTCTTGGTTCGAGAAAGGTCAGACTGTTTCTTGTGTTGTTGTGCTACTACGGACATAATTATAATTCCACGTAGGATCGTTGCATTCACTGACAGACAAGGTTGAACATTATGTTGCAGTGCTGGTCTCTCCTAGTCCCTTAGCTGTGCAGTACTGTACAGTATTCTGAGGAAGTTCACCAATCCATGTAGTCCCCTGCGATATGCATAGCTATTGACCTGTGTTTGACGGTATCGAAAGGTTAGCCCAGGATATAAATAAATGTTTCAAACTACAGGACAAGTAATTGGTTTTCCTCTAAATAATAGCTGTATGTTGGCACATTTTTATATATCCCATCTCATATAAGGTACGGTATTACTTTCATGGTGCCAGTGCAGGTATCTGTAATGATGCAGTTTGTCACATACTTTTTTTGCCACGTCCTCCTCCAAGGAATGTCTTAGAAGGCAACCTTATTTAACCAAGGATTCCTAATCTCTTCTGACATGTGTAGCAGTTGGACCTCATTTGAAAAATCACATGTTCAAGGTGCCATGAAATTATCAATGTCAGCTTGCAGGCAGACATCTACAGGCACAAAGAGAACAATTTGGTCTTTATCTCCATGTGTATGTTTCCCTTCACTCCTCTTTTCCTATTCAATCCCTTTCCTCCGTTCTTTCATGACAGTAAATAATGTTTAATAGGTGGTAGTTTTTTTTTGTTTTTTTTAGCTGACCCATGCTGAACAAATGCCTCTCGGAGCACCACAGTACAACTGCTGACTGAGTCCGTTTGGCCTCATGTATTTTAAAATGCCTGTATTATGAATGCATTCTCTCTACTATAGGAACTGTTGTAATCTATAAGATAACAAGTGGCACCCCATAGTGATGTTTATCATTTGTAACGGACCAGACCTGTGATAATGAATCATTCACAGTGGGGAAACATTGCTGACCACTACAACCCATCCACTCTCATTTTACAAAGTCAGCTTAAAGCTGTGATCTGGAACTTATTTTAATGAATAAAACGTCATTTTAACCGGTAGAGTACAGTATATGTCCATGCAATGTAACTAGCACAGCTAGCTGCAGTGTTGGAGGTGGTCTCTTTACTCTTCCCCTGAAAAATGTAGATGCTGGTTGACAAGTAGTAGTGCCTGAAGCTCATAAGCACAATATCTCCCCTGGACAAGTGCGGATTGCCTCTTGGATGAGTGGTAGATGCTTGGTCTCTCACACGGGAGATCTGTGTTTGAATTGCGGATAGGACTCACACAGAGATAAACATGGACCGCATGTTCATGTCCTTTACGTGGATTACTGTGAGGCAGTGAATGGATAGTTACGCATGGATCAGACTTCATTAGCATGTTCAGCCTGCATGCCTATAAAGAGTACATTATATTCTACAGATGAGTATGTCATATTTATTATATGTTAATCACGGTACCTTTATGAATACAATGCATGATGTGCTACATATTGTCATTTCTGAGGACTGTCGACATCTATTTGTCTCTTTGTCTTTTTGAAGGTCTGGAGTTTGCTTACTCAGCCGCCCCCAAGTCCATGCAGAGTGCCATCATGGGATTATTCTTCTTCTTCTCTGGTATCGGCTCGTTTGTGGGATCCGGTTTGCTGGCTCTCGTCTCCCTCAATGCGATTGGCTGGATGTCCTCCACCAAAGACTTTGGTAAGGAAGCACAGTATCATTTTTGACCAAATCTCAGGGGTCTTCAACGTTCTTCAGGCCAAGGACCCCTAATTGAGGGAGATGAAGCAGGGCCCCCCACCACATTATAGTATAAAATTGTGTTGCAGATTAAACATTTTCATAGATTTCATAGATAGCTTCATAGATTTGTTTGACAGAACTATCATTAGTGTATCTTGTCAATACTTAGTAAACTTGATCTTTCACTCTGTACTTAATCTGCTTTTTTTTGCCTCTGCACCAAACCTCTTTGCTGAAAATAGCCGATCTACAAGCTCAAAACGCCTCGCAGCGCGAGGCGTTGTGAGCTTGTAGATCTGCTATTTTGGGCTAAAGTTCTCCTCAGAATAGGGATGCTCGGTTTCAAGTACTATATCAGTAGAGTGTGCGCACTCATTTCCCAGACAGATTATATTCACTAACTACCCATAACTTTTTATTCGGCATCAGTAAATAAAAGTTAGATGTGAATACAGGCAACCCTTGCGATTTTGACCTGACCTTTCATGTGCCTTGGGGCACAAAAAGTTTGAAAACCACTGGGTTAGGGTCATATATCTATCTACATAACACTGTTGAATTTGACCTATGACCATGCATTTCTTGAAATTGCTCATTGCCAGTGAGGCTGGTTTTCTAGTGAAGAAAAGAATGTTCCTCCAATTCCTACACCATCTGAATGTCTGGAGTGTTACAGTTGTCAAGTCCAGCTGTTAGGTGCCTTGCACATGTGGAACGCCGTATTGACTGTGGACATCTCCGTTACATTATGCACTCTCAATAGAGGGGGGGGGGGGGGGGGCGTATGGATTTGGAATACAGAAATCTATTTTCCCGGGGACAGGTCACAAGAATTTTCATGCCTCGTCTTGATTTAAAATCCACTTAAGGAGTTTGTAAATTAGTTGTGCGGGTGTGTGTGTGCTCGGGCAACACCCGGTGCAATTCTCTTGTTTTAAGAGTCTTTCCCATAATAAATAGACATGTCAGACTAACGACAAAAGGTTTGTGTAAATCTGTCCAAGTGCTGGAATGAATAGCATGGCGGTGGCAGCAGATGGATGGGTTCCCTGGCGAGCCGAGGCTCCCAGCTCCAGATGCACTTTCCTGTGAGCGAGCGGTAAATAAGCCAGCACTGTAAATTGTTTACCCACAAACACCTAATAGCTCATTAATACAACGTGCCGACAGGTCGGGAGGTATTTTTTGATGATGTTAGCACTCAGAGATGCTTGGCACGACTTCATAAATCCATCCGTTGCCGCAGCCTTGCCTCACCCGAGGGGCCGTTTGTTTAGTAAGCATCATTTGACTGTTAAACTAACGTCGGTTTTGCCCCCAAGAGTCATTTTCTTCCTGCGTTTTTCCCAGACAAAGGGTGACTGAGCTGAAAAAATTGAATAAAACATCCTGGTAGCCATTGACAGATGGCACAAAGCCTTGGCCTAAAAGGCAGCCAGAAATCATGCAGGTTTTTTTTTTCTTGCGGCTGCGGAGCCTTCCATTCTGTCCTGACATAATTTGTTGGGTTGTGTGACCTGTCTGATTCCACCAGCCACGTGGCTCAACAGGTCTTCACATTTCCATGGCTGAGGGCAACGTGAGATGTCGTAAACAGTATCTTGGCTGTTTGTACTGAACAGAGCAGGCCCGGGGACAGACAACCAACATTAATCACAAGCTGGTGGCCTGATTACATAGCCACTTTCCATTTAAGTACAGCTGGCCCCTGGGTGTTGCTTAGGGATGGCACTGCTCACTCAACCTCGCACCAGATTTTAGGGTTGCTCACCTGTCTCAGCATGCTCCACCTCCGTTTCCTTTTGCTGTGTACAAGTCCAAGTAAAATCAACCTTAAGTGAAATCATTCCAGTTTCACATGACACATTTACAGTACAAACATTTAGCAGATATACAAGGTCATAGCGCTATGAGCTTAAATCTACTATATATTTTTTTTAAGTCGTGAACATTTGTGCAAATCTTTGAATATATATATATACACTTTTAACTAAAATCTTTGCTTCTGGGGGGGGGGGCGCCCTGAAACAAAATATTTTGAGATGGGGGTTCGCGGCCAAATACAAATCACTTTGGCTGGTCCTTGACATGAAAAAGTGTGAGAACCACTGATTATAGCAACATACGTTTTTTTTTTTAACTGTTAGGATTTAGAAGACAATTGTAGAATCCCCAGATGCAAAGATTTGAGTTTGAGAAATGTTCGCTTTAAAAAATATATGTATCAAAGATTTGCACACATTTTCAAGCTTTAAAAAAAATCTACAATCTACAAGCTCGTAGATACATAGTAGATCTCGTAGATCTACAAGCTCGTAGATACATAGCGCGGCACTCTGTGCCGCGCTATGTATGAGCTTGTAGATCTGCTATTTTTGAATAGCCAAAGAACCTGGAAAGGTGCATAATACAACTGAATTCCACTTTGCCACTGAGCAAACCCAGTTTGAAGGTTGCCCCGCTCAATTGTCCCCTGGTGGTAGTTGCTGAGTGAGGGTAGATTGTTTCACATGGCACCGCTTCAGTCACACGTATCCTTTGTGAACTCTAATCTTATGCACAGCAGGTCTCATGAAATGTGAGCCAAGCCAGTTTGTGTTTACAATATTAGCAAACCGAAATTAGATATGACCAATTGACCATGGCACGTCTTGCACCATTATAGAAATTGTCAATGGCATACTTCGAGGGACTGGGCAGGATTTTAATGTATTTTCATTTCTTACTTTTTTTCCTTTTTTTCCCTTTTTTGTTAAGGATGGTAAGTGGCTCACAAGCTTAACAAGGCCTCATTTATCATTTTGATTATTTAGAGACAGGTGCCTTCCACTGGAGTGCTCTGCCAAAGCACCGGGAATTGGCAAAGACCATTTATGGGGGTGTTCTGCTTTCCATTTTGTGGCATTTCTAGCACTGTACATTTTTGCTAATTCCTGTTAACCCCATGTATTGCCCACATTAACCCTGCAGTGCCTATTTAAATAAAGGAATAGCGGAAATTGTCGATTTACAAGCTCACAAAGAGCTTGTAGATCGGCTGCGGTATAAGTATATTGGGCTGGTTAAAGGCAGGGGAACAGATAATTGTAAATGCTGGCTATTCAAAACATTCAGTTAAGCAGTTTTGTGATGTCAGGAGTGGAGGAAGTCCAAACTGGTAAACCTAAACTCCCTATAAACAAACACAAGGATATCAACATCAATATACATTTAATTTAACCCTTTTATTGTAGAGAGCTTCCAGAGCATTGCAGGTATATCTATATAGAGTATATATTTTAAATGATAGACATTTGCCATGGCCAATACCCAATATTGTACCAAGTACTGTTAATTCAGTTTTCAGCAGCAGCAGCAGCTTCCTCCACTCGTGATGTCATCAACGTGCAGTTAGATTCTGCTACCAGTAGGGTCACTGTTTCAATACTTCTAATTTTAAGTCATTTCCATATCATTACATGAAAAAATAAGATGATATTTGTTGTTTAAATATGGACTGGATTATATAGTTTGTAACATTCGGAAATTTGCACACTTTATGTAATAATTGACAAATAAGTCGATATACAGTATAAGAATGATTGACCCTTAACATCCCAGTGGACATGTTGCTCGATAGTACTGTGCAGTGCTTCTGAACTGGTCATTCATCACTTGCTTTTATTTGTTCCTCAAGCAGGCAGAGTAGAAAGCCATCTCACCCTGCATAACTACAATTGGAGTGTTGATCTTTTAACCTCAGAGACTAATTCAATAAAAAAGGTCAAACTTCACTCCACCCTTCCTCGCATGAGAATACAGTACTTAAAAGAGGGAGGTGTTTTAGTTTCCCGTGTTATATCAAATTTTCGGCCATTGGCGTTTGCAAATAGCCGTGGCCGCATGAAAGGAAATGGCCTTTTCTTTGTCCAGTGTAAGTACTGACTAGACAAAGATCAGATGCCTAGGACACGTTCAGGCACTCGCAGTGAGTTGACATTCACATATCCTGCTCATGAATTGCTGGATTATACTTCATGAAATGTCAATGTTTTAATGGGGGGCCTTTAATGTCAGTCGAGGCAAATGGTCAAAGTCCCTCTTTTTCTTGTTGAAACGAGTTCTCCTCAGCCTCCTCTGGTATGCTACGGGTTCATACAATATGGGTTTTAGAAGGCCTAGACTGATGGGATGCATCGGAAATGACTTGCGTGTGCGCAATTTATTACAGACTGGGACTATAATGGGTCCATTATAAAAAACATACAATAACAGACGAGAAAGGAGAGCTGGGGTTGAGTTCAGGTTCCAGGGTGGATGCACCTAGGTGAACAGCTTGTACTGTATGTGGTGGTGGTGTGCAAAACTCATGCATCAATCAAAAAGTTTTACGAAGAAGAAGACAGCTGCGGAAAGTAGCTCTAAAAGCAAACATGCATTGATCCTCTCTCTGAATTCATTCTGAGCTGAGGGTGGTATTGAATGCATTGAAGCATTAAAATGTTGGGACATTGCACTGAAGGGCTACAGTTATTGATCCATTTTCAAACCTTAAATTGATATTGACCTGCCTCATCTCTCCTCACATGATATGTTCGAACAGCCCCACTTGTAGGTAATTTGACTCAACAACCATATTTGATAAAAAAAGGCCCCTTATTTTGGAGGAGTTCGAGGTGAGCGTAGAGTTGTTAGTCCGATCCGTTGGAGTCTTGATGCAGAACTCGGAGCCCAGTTTCTGATAAAAGTGAGTCATAACATTAAGGCAGATCTGTTTTGAGTAATGTACCACATCCCTTCAAGTTGATTTCCCACACCTGCTTAGCACTTACCGCTTAAATACCTGTCACATATTTATGGACTTTGTTAACCCATTAAGGCCTGAGGTTCCGATTCTACAAATGCCTTCTAAATACTAACAGTTCTTTTGAAAAAACGTACTATTCCTATGTCAGTGGTTCTCATGCCTTTTCATGTCAAGGACCCCAAAATGTATATATATGTATTTGGCCGCGGACCCCCATATCAAAATATTTTGTTCCAGGGACCCCCAGAAGCAAAGATTTGAGTCACAAATGTTCGCTTTAGAAATATATATATTCAAAGATTTGCACAAATTTTCCTGATAAAAAAAAATAGCATATCTACAAGCTCTTAGCATAGCACTCCGTGCCGCGCTGTGAGCTTGTATATCTGCTATTTTTGAATAGCCAAAGTGTAAAATAATGCTTTTTAGCTCAAATCAAAAAATTACACAGATGCGTTCCCGGTCTTATTGGGTTAATGGATTTTACAGCAAGTCATTGTTTTGCCTTTTGCTTCCGTAATTAGCCCTCCATACTTTTTGAAAGTATTTAGCAGCCAAGTGGGCCCTGGAGCCTTGAATTGGAAAGAGCAGGTAGAGACTTACTATGCGATGAAATTAGAGCAGAACCATTACAAAATTGAAACCTTTCACAACTCCCCAGCCCTCTCCCATAAACGGAGATGTTTCTAAGAATTTAGGGCAGTTTTTGCTAATCCTTTTTCTGTTCCTCAGGGACAACCGTAGTTATTCAGAGGCTGCTCCATAAAACTTTAGAATAAGGGACACCAATTAATGGTTAATTTTGACTTAATTGTTATTGTCAATCCCCAGCACCACCTGAATATGTTAGTAATTAACTAATCATCAAAGCTGTTACTTAAGAGTTAAAATAATAGTTAATGGGGCGCCCGCAGGCCTAGCGGTCCAGGCGCATACCACATATGCTGGTAATCCAGCTTGACAGCGAGTCGTGGGTTCGACTCCCGATCCCGACGACCTTTGCTGTGTGTCACCCCCCCATCTCTCTCCCCATTTCCTGTCAGCCTACTGTCCTGTCGAATAAAGGCATAAAAGCCCCAAAAATATGTTTAAAAAAATTATAGTTAATTATTGTAGTAATGGTTAATTTGTGTTAATAAGTGTTACCGGCGTATCAAATGTAGCCTAGAGGATGCTTAAAGATAATGTACCATCATCCCATTAGTCATAACCAACTAGTTTCACATTTGCAATGACATCAATCCAAACATTGCATGATATAAATAGTGTGAAGTTTCTTCATCAGTGGTGCTCTAAGAAAAAAAAGGGGGGGGGGGATCAAAGGACCACTGCATGTGTTATTGATTCGTAACTATTCAGGCTGAACAATCCTTGGTAAGATTTCAAACCATTGAGGGAATCAAAGGAACAAATTGCTCGATCCTCAAGGAGGCTAAAGGGACTGTTGAAGAGCTGGTAACAATGAAGTGACACAATTGGCATTGAATAAAATTGTGAGGCCAGTCCACTGAATGAGGATGAGGGACATAATACATGCTTAACCCTTTAAGACCGGGAACGCATCTGTGTCATTTTAAGATTTATTTGGCTATTCAAAAATAGCAGATATACAAGCTCATAGCGCGGCACCGAGTGTAGCGCTTTGAAAATGTTTGCAAATCTTTGAATATATATATTTTTAAAGCGAACATTTTTAACTCTGTTACAACTTCTGGGGGTCCCTGGAACAAAATATTTTGAGATGGGGGTCCACGGCCAAATACATTTTTTTAAAAACTGTTAGGATTTAGAAGACATTTGTAGAATCCCCAGAAGCAAAGATTTGAGTTACAAACGTTAGCTTTAAAAAATATATATATTCAAAGATTTGCACGCATTTTCTATTATTTTTTTCTCTTCAAAAATAGAGGATCTACAAGCTCATAGCGCGGCACTCGGTGCCACGCTAGCTTGTAGATCTGCTATTTTTTAATAGCCCAAAGAAACCTAAAAATGACACACAGATGCGTTCCCGGTCTAAATGGGTTAAGGTAGAGGAGGCACGGAAGCCTTTTTCAAAATTGTTGTAAATCAAGTCAATGAATCTTCATTGTCTCCGCCAGGCCGAAAGGCATGGCGAGAGAGTATGTTTTCCACCCCGTCCGTCCGTCCGTCCGTCCGTCCGTCCGTCGGTCCGTCCGTGTGTCCGTGTGTGTGTGTCCGTCCGTCCGTCCGTCCGTCCGTCCGTCTGTGACCAGCTAATCTCTGCCACCGTTGGCTTGATCACAGCGCCACTGTGCACACACACTCCCTGGATGCCAATTCAGAACCTCTGCCCCACATTTTTCACATGGGCCTGTTATAGCGCCACCAGGAGGCCGCTTTTTGCAAAACACATTTTTGGAGAGTACTCCTACAGATTTTGTCCAAACGTCAGCTTGCAATTGCCGTGAAATTGTGCACGTACATTCCCACTATGCCGAGGAAGAAATGCCACTTGAAAATTTTCAAATCAACCTCATGGTGGCGCTATAGCAGGCCGATTCGTGTTTGTACCTATAACTGCACCGATCTGTGTACAACTTTGTATGCGCACTCCCTAGAGACAAAGGAAAAACCTTTGCCCTGCATTTTTCACATCTGCCTTTTATAGCGCCACCAGGTGGCCGACTTGTATAAAACAATTGTTTTGATATTACTCCTTCAGATTTTATCCAAAATTCACGCAAATCGGTAGACATGATCTCTATAGTCATGTGAAGAATGATCTGTTAGATTGTTCATATTCCATCCTGATTGGCTAAGATTGACATCTAAAGTTTGCAGTAGTGGCTTGTTTTGAACAAAATGCCGCAAATCATGAACGCTGCGTCCGATTGCGGTCACACTATGTTGAGGAACAAATGCCACCCTTTTAACATTGGCCTGTTATAGCGCCACCAGCAGGTCTAATTAAGCAAAACAAATTTTTTGAACAGAATGCCTCAAGGCCTAAGAAGAAATGGCACCCTTTTCACATGGGCCTATTATTTCATTTTGTTCGCACTCTTCTTGCCACCGACATTAATCTCAATTGATTTAATAGTCTGGAAACCATTACTGTCAGTCAGTCGAACAGGGTCTTTTTTTACCGATGTTATCGCATACAATCTAAATGTGCCTTTTTGAAGAGTTTCTATATGCCATACCCTGCTGTTAATTAAGACTGCAGTGGTAGACATTCAGTTAAGTGTCGTTTATGGTGAATTATTGATTGGAAATATCAGCACGCGTGCTGAAAACCCACTACTTCCACCCTCTCCCGTCGAGCACATGGTTTTGCACTTCATGAATTATTCAAACGGGGCTTTGGTTTTTTGGCCTATTTCTTATATTTTAAACCTTCTCCTAGATTGATAGGACCCACGGAGTAGGCTGAAATTGATATTCAGCCTGAGTATGTGGAGTTTTCAATTGTGGGCCATTCATGCTGGCAGAGTACAAAATTGGCGAACCACAGGAGAGAAAAAAAATCTCTACATGAGCAAGGTTTCTAGTCGGTAGTAATGCAAGATCAAAGGTTTCAATAAGTGAAAGGGGATCCACATAGATGGTCCATTGCATGTGCGCATTGACAGTTGTGTGTGTGTGTGTGTGGTGCTACTACCATACAATTTAGGCATTTAGCAGATGCTCTTATCCATTGTGATTTTCATTAAATCAGTAAGCAGAGTAACCATGAATCCTAGTCGGCAAACGATAGGGTAAAGTCATACTGTACAGCATGTAGAGTGCAAAAAAAAACAATGTAGTGCTTCAAATAAACTAGCTATCTAAATAACATTCTTAACATTCAATTTTGTGGTCAAGCAAAAACTAAACTAAACAACAAAAAACAACAATATGTCAACAAGTAACAAGTATCTGTATAGTATAACTATCAGCTATAAAAAAAGATGACAAGAATGGATACGAGGACTGAGACTGGCGGAAAATGTGTGTGCTTATATTCCGCAGTGCTTATAGTGCTTATATTCCGCAGCTTGGGAGCCAGGAGGGAGAATATTTCTAGGATGTTTGGAGCGTTGCCCTGATTTAGGGAAGGTTTGAACAGGCTTCCTGTGTTGGCTGATCTGATCTAAATGAGCGGGAAGGGTGGTGGGGTTGGATGGATCATGTCCAGATGTCCTGAAGGTACGGGGGGGTGCCATGCCCTTGATTGCCTGCCTTGTATGCTGTCACCGTTGTTTTTGTACTGGTTGCATTGCAACCGTAAGCCAGTATTATCTTGGTATCTTCTCCTTACTAACCACAAACATTTGCAAACAACTGAGAGACAGGAAGAGAGTAACTATATATGTACTGTATGTGACGTTGTGATATACTTTGCCGAGCACATGAATGCACGTGTAAAGCGACGAGATCACTTTTTATCAGCTGGATTAGTGGAATTCTTTGATCAGTACAAAACAATGGTGTATTAAACCAGACACTGCACATGGATGTGGAGGCTTCGGGCTTGGACTGAGGTTACATTCTGGGAAGTTATAGGGATTGTATGGAATCATGCTTACTGTATAACCTCAACAGTTCTGTCTGCATTTGACGTCCTCTGCTCCATTTTTTGCCTTCTCTGTTAGATCACAAAGCTTGTCATACATAGGCTACGTAAATCAATAAACTGCACAGTATCTGACCTGAATTGGATCAAATTCATGTCCTGAAAAGTCTGGGAATAATAGTCACTCTTAATATTCTCGATCATTTGTGATATTTCACAGTGAACTAAAAATAATGTCCACTTACAGTATAGACTGTAGTGGCCTATATGACAGACATCATATTTAAAGCTGAAATGTTATTTCCCACTAATTGGTGAAAAATATTCTCACAGATTTTCTCATACTACAAAAAAGGTGTAGCAGCCATTATCTCTTAACGTTATTGCTTTCTTCTGGTCTGTATACTCTGAAGGAGATCTTGAAGCCGATCTTTCATTCTCAGCTGCCATAGTTAAATGGATAAGACTCTAAGCGGAGTTCTCTACTTTTGTCCTGCCTGGTCAGACAGTACAGTAGCACCAAGGAGAGTGTCTCCAGTCATGGTGAGGATGCTAATTGGTATAACTAGAACTTCGGCCGCGCTGCGCGCGGCCTCAGCTCTATCGCCCGCGCCCACATAGCACCTGCGCCCACACAGCGATCTGTGCGCCCGCCCTGCACCCCTCCTCCTCCCCCAATGTGCAGTATTGAGAGCCCTGACGTCACAACATTTGGAGTGATGGCCACTGCACTCTGGTTGATTGGAATACACCTAGGGCCCAGGTACAGCTGAGATGAGAGAGGAGATGTGTATGTTAGACACAATATGACTCTGAGCAGGCATCACAGTGTTTAAATTGCATCTGGTGAAGAAGAGACTTTATTTTCCTATGTAGGTAGTATTGTGTAAATACTGTATGTACAGTACGTACTGTACTGTACTGTACTGTACGGACTGTACTGTACTGTCCTGTACCTCTACCTGTACTGTACTGTCCTGTACCTCTACCTGTACTGTACTGTCCTGTACCTCTACCTGTACTGTACTGTCCTGTACCTCTACCTGTACTGTACTGTACTGTACTGTACGGTCTGTACTGTACCTGTACTGTACCTGTACTGTACTGTACGGTCTGTACTGTACCTGTACTGTACGGTCTGTACTGTACTGTACGGTCTGTACTGTACTGTACGGTCTGTACTGTACTGTACTGTACTGTACTGTGCTGTAACTGTACTGTACGGTCTGTACTGTACTGTACGGTCTGTACTGTACTGTACTGTACTGTACGTCCGTACTGTACTGTACTGTAACTGTACTGTTACTGTACTGTACTGTAACTGTACGTACTGTACTGTACTGTACTGTACTGTACGGTCTGTACTGTACGGACTGTACTGTACGGTCTGTACTGTACTGTATTGGGGCATAATGCGTTTCATATTAATTGTACATCGTGCAAGTAGAGTAACGTGTGGGAAGCAGCTGGTGTTACAGGCAGAATATTGAGGAATGTTGGGGGAAAATGTGGAGTTAGTTGGGCCATGTGTGTGCTTGGAACCGGCCTCCATAGACTTGTTTAGCCTCCATGAGTTTGGCCGTCATTAGAGGTGCAAAATGTGATATGACTTCATAGTCATAGTGATGTCTCGTCATCTTTTGCTACGGTGTAGTCTGCCAATGACGAGAATGAGAAGATTTTGTGTTTTCAGTGGTTTTCCACTAGATGGCACTGTTGGCCTATGGGTCAGTGTTTGGCTCTCTGTGAAGCAGAGGAGCAGCGGGTCGTCTGATCGCAAAAAAACAGCCCATTCATTTCCTTGTTGTTCGATTTGGGAGAATGGCTTTTTCTCTGCTGCTGTTGCTTTTTGGCGAAAACAGCCTACATTCAACTTCCCACAACTATGGAACGGATGATCGTGGCGGCTCGCTTCCCCCCCCCCCCCCCCCCCCGATTCTACAAAACTCGGATACGTCTTTTAAAGCGACCAGGGGATCGATCATACTGGAGATGAATATTCTACGATTTTTCAAAGGTTATTGAAAACACTTGAAAATCGCTGGCAGTGGCGTGGCAAATTATATTTTATTTCTGGCAGTCAAAGAGTTCATTAAGAAAATACCGGATTTGAGCTTTATCTTCTAAAACCTTAAAATCTGGTCATGTAATGAAAGTTTGGTCGGTAAAATGGAATGGAAATATGTAGGCACCCTGTATGAGCAGTGAGCACACAGGTATCCTCTTGACCCAGAGGACAGCTGACTCTAAAGGGACACCTGTGTAATTACTGTAGACTGCAACCCTTTGGCTGTCAGAATCCACTTCCTGTTCCCCTCGCACCCACCTCCTGCATTCTCCACCATGGGAAATGACAGAACTTCAGGGGAATTACCCCTTATCCAATTAAAATCCAACCTACTTCTCCTTCTTTGGCTCCATATTGCCTGTGTCATTCCCATGTGGAGAACCTAATAGGTGGCCTTTTCTTATAAATTGCTTCAGGTTTTTGATATTTTCTCATTTGAAAATGATGTGGCCTATAGCTACCCGATCCATTGTATGGTATTAAGCTATACAACTATGCCTCACATTGGGCATTGGTTTACAGGAACCAAAGCCGTTCTAATCGGCTTGGCTACAGGAAGAGTAAAAAAGCATCAGTTGCCCAGCACGTGAACAGTTACAGCCTTTTAATGACGAGCTATCCCCAGAATGTCTTCTGGCTATGCTAAGCAGTCGTGCCAGTACCCATGCACGCTCCTCTCAAAAAAGTAGGCTAGAATGTCAACCGGGCTGCTTTACATGGTCAGGGGTGAAAAGCTGATTTAATGGCAACACAACTGGTCCATTGTTCAAGTATGAAAATGGATGAGTTACCATGGCTGTCGGCTTCGTCCTTCATGTTAAACCCTAGCTAGGGGAAAACAGGATTTGTTTAGTTCTCCCCCTGTAGTGTTTTTTTTTCTTTTTTCTAAATGAGGACAACTATTCCCATCAACAGTAAAGTAGTGTTTGGTAGTAGTGACAGTGGCCTAAAGCGTGAAGGAAGCTGCTTGGAAGTGAAGGAGCCTTTCTTCTGTTGAAATGCCCTTGAGCAAGGCACTGAAATCCCAGCTTGTCACAGTAAAAAAAATACTGGCCTGTGCATAAAGGTGCATAAAGTCTGTGAGGTGTAACTTGTTCTCATCCTGCAACTGCAAGGTCTCTCTGCTTGTCACAGTAATAATATGCAGTGGCCAGTGCAAGACGGTGCATGTCTGTGAGGGGTGACTCGTTCTCACCCTGCAACTAGGCCTCTCACAATTATTACTTAATCGTCTAATCGCAAGTATTTTATATAATCGCAATTATTTTTGCATAATCGTCATAATTACATGTAAAAAAAGTCATGTATTTAAAAAAAAAAAAAAAAATAGTGGAAATGGCCGATCTATAAGCTCAAAACGCGTCGCGATGCAACGCGTTTTGAGCTTATAGATCGTCTATTTCCACTATTTTGAAAAAAATAAATAAATATGACACTATCAATGTTTATTTTTAAGTATAAAGTCATTATTATGTGTTATTTGTCATATCTGCCCTGTGCAACTTTTGTTGTTTGTACGAAAGCTAAAAGCTTTGCGTGGTAATTAATCGTCAACTTAAATTTGTAATCGTGACAGCCCTACCTGCAAGGTCATTTCTGTAAATAATGTCTTGTTGTTTGGTTCACTTGCCTAGATAAAATAAGGTATACAAGTCTAGTAATTGCAGTATGTTTGCTTCCTAGTTAGGATACTGTAGCAACAAATGAAGATGGATTCTGAAACGAGTCAGAGACTATTGTTATGGATGCCAAATCATTCATTGGCTCTCTGCATTTCTATTGTAATGCTTACTGTAGTGCTTGCTCTCTTGCTTTACTGTAAATCCCTCTGGATTAAGAGCGTCTGCTAAATGCCTAAATGCAAATTGTATTTTATCTCTTTTTTATTGTCATACTGTACGCAAATAGGCAATGATGCTTTGTTTAAACTTTTGTTGGCCAAGCTTTTCACATTCCACAGTTTCTCTCTCTATCTCTCCTTGTCAGTATGTTGGTTCTGTCTTTCTAGTTTGACCCTCCTCTGCACAAAGTCACATTTTGCGTTCCAGTGAGTCAGACTGTGAAACATCAGTTCATGCTTTGCTCGTCTTTATGGCATTTTACTGATGAAAGAATCACTGACTGAGCATCAAAGCTGAGGAGGCCTCATATTCCTGTGTGCTTTTCTTCTCTCACAGCTGTGGCTCACACATCATCAATACAGTCTTCTACCAAAACATCGATGTGCAGGGTCAAATATATTTGCATATTTAGAAAGTTCTTTTTACAGTTGTCACTTGAGGCTGCATCTGCGCTGAATCCCATTACCTCACAGAACCCCGTTTACCTCTAAAACCAGTGATTCTCAACCCTGTGGGCCGTGGGGGGTATTGCAAGTGGGCCCCCAAATAATTGGCAAAACACTTTGATTTTAATGATGATACAACATTAATTAACCCATTAAGACCGGGAAAGCATCTGTGGGTCATTTTTAGATTTCGTTGGCTATTAAAACATTGTGAAAGTGTTTGAATATACATTTTTAACTCAAATCTTTGCTTCTGGGGGTCCCTGGAACAAAATATTTTGAGACGCGGCCAAATACATCATTTTGGGTGGTCCTTGACATGAAAAAGTTTGAGAACCACTGATATTATAGCAACATAAGTAAAACATAATAAAAAAAAAACTGTTAGGATTTAGAAGACATTAATTTTGTAGAATCCCCAGAAGCAAAGATTTGAGTTAAAAAGGTTTGCTTTAAAAAAAAACATATATATTCAAAGATTTGCACACATTTTCACGAAAAACAAAACCGATCTACAAGCTCATAGCGCGGCACTCTGTGCTGCGCTATGAGGTTGTAGATCTGCTATTTTTGAATAGCCCAAAGTATAAAATAATCTAAAAATCCAATATACGTACTGTAAAAGTCATGGTATTTTTCCATTAAAACCTTGAAAAGTGGGTTTTCATTGTGATACAGATCTGTGTGTCAAAACTAACTGAAAGTATATCAGGTTAGTTTTATTGATGCCAAGCTGGAACACAATCGATTGATTGATCAATAAAAAACAAACGTGCTCTGAAAATGGACGCGGCCGCCCACCCATCTGACCACTGGCTACTGTGTTAAAGCTTTTGAGCTTTTCAACTGGGCCCTGATCCAGGAAGGGTTGAGAACCACTGCTCTAAGGCATGGTGCTCTTCAAACCGTCTCTTTATGTCTGACTACCACACATGAGAGCAGAACCATGGAAACATGCCAAAGGAAGTTATAGCAGGTTTACGCCCTTTTGTATTCAAAGTCATATTCCTTTAACCCGTTAAGACCGAGAAAGCATCTGTGTCATTTTAAGATTTATCTGGCTATTCAAAAATAGCAGATATACAAGCTCTCGGTGCCGCGCTATGAGCTTGTTGATCTTTGAATATATCTTTTTTTAAAGCGAACATTTGTCAAACATTTGACAAATGTCTTCCAAATCCTAACAGTTTTCTGAAAAACTATTGTTGCTATATCAGTGGTGCTCAAACATTTCTTGTCAAGAAGAATTCTATGTTTTTGGCCGCCCCATCAATATGTTGTTCCAGGGACCCCCCAGAAGCAAAGATTTGAGTAAAAAATGTTGTTATTCAAAGATTTGCCCAAATGTTGCATAAAAATAGATCTACAAGCTCATAGCGTGGCACTCGGTGCCGCACTATGAGCTTGTATATCTGCTATTTTTGAATAGCCAAAGTATAAAATAATGGTTATAGCTAAAATCTAAAATGACACACATGATGCGTTCCCGGATTGAATGGGTTAATGTGGAACAGCACATTGTAGCAAAGGAATTACATTGCCATCTTCCATCTGCACTGCAGGTAGTGTCAAACGCTATTATGCCATGGTTTATTCTTTTTTTCCCCCTCAGTATTCCTGTATTTCTCATTGATTCTTTATGTTCCGTGGCAAATATAATTTGTATTTTCATCCGAATGCTGGCCCTTGCAAGTCTTTTGTTTTCTGCTCCGGTAGCACTTTGCTCTCCCAGGCTACAGTGTACGTGTACGTGTACGTAACCGTGAGCCTGTTTTCCTCTCTTCCCTCTCTCTCTAGGTAACATCAATGACTGCCAACTGCACTACTACTTCTTTTTGCTGGCAGCCATCCAGGGTCTCACGCTGCTCGTCTTCCTCATCGTGTCCGTCAAGTACGACAAGGCGAGGGGCAGAGCAGGAAGCCACCGGCAGAGCGCTTACTCTTCCTGACCTCGGGGGCTGACCCCTGGCGGCACGTCACTGTTTCCCTTCCCCTTCACATTTGCCTTTGTCTGTTGTTCATTGTACCCAGTGTCAAAAAGGACCTGCGTGATGGATATCCAGTTTTTGGGCGGTGTAGCCGCCCCTATAAGTGGGGTTGGGACACCTCATTAGCTGTATTGTGATTGGCTCATTAGTACACCCCTAGCTGTACTGTGATTGGCTGACTCTATTGGCTGACTCTATTCAGCACTGTGATTGGCTAGCGAGACACATGATGACATTAATAACCTATAAATGGGATTATGCACTTCGAAAAATCCATTTTTTTTTCGAAGTGAGCTTCCATCACTATGATGACCACCGCCCACTTCACACTGGGTGTGATTTTTTTTATTTGTTGGGTGGGTGGGTGGGGGATTTGGGAGGGGGAGGAATGTTGGTCTCAAAGAAAACTACTCCACAAAGGGTCCCATTGCGCAATAACAACAACCATTCATTATTTCATTTATGTGAATTTCTTGTAAAGTAAAACTTATTTAAACTTAAAAGCAGGGATGATTCACCCTTTTCTAGTGCTGATGGTTTTGCAGCACTGGTCTGGACACACGGGTACCATTTGACAGCCTCAAAGATTAATGGAGCAGCCACAAGGCAATTATCTGGGTTTTGTCATTTTTAATAACTACAGTACACTCTTACCCTTGTGTGTTTACTCTCATTGCCTTTCTTAGATTATTTGCACTTGACTTGAGGAGTGGTTCCATATACTGTATGAAGACTGCTTTCAGGTATTTTATAAATCATGGGAAACGGCCTTGGTACTTTTATTTGTTTTCTAGCCCAGATTTATGTCTGTAGGAATGGCGCTATTTTACAACTAACCTGTTTTTTTCCACCTTAATATGATGATATGTGCCTGCCTGTGATTTTCTTCTAGTCATAAAGCCACAGTCTGGATTCTGTTTTTTTCCTTTTAATGTACTAGAATATTAAAGTTATTTTTATCTTGAATCAGATTATTCTTCTTGGTTTAAAAGAGAGATTCATACAGTACAACTATGCAATCCAAACATCCAACAGCTGGTCACGGTGAATATTTAACATGTGCTGGGCAAACATCAACATGTGGTTGGAGATTCCCCACATATCTGAAATGATAATTCAGTTATTCAATTAAATAATTTAGACAGTGTAGTCTGAATGTTCTGGTTATTGAAATGTTCTGGGATCTGTGATGCATCTGTTTTAGCTTCATACTGTACAGAAATTAATTATTAATGTCATTCAATTCTAAGAATGAACTCACGGTACAGAATAGTAATAACCAAAATCCACTTGGGGTACAAGGGTGGTGGTATTATATTGCACATCATGAAATGTAAAACTGCCAGAGCTCAGTGTTAGAATTGTTTACACACTCCTGTGGGTGAAATAAAGTGCACGTGTGACTAAACATAACAAAAAACAGGATCCAAATGACAGTATACTGTCTGTACTGTATGCGATGCCTGTTTTAGAGATTCTTCTTTTTTGTTGGTTGGATATGTGTAGAAGTTGCCTGTTTTGCTTATTTCAGTTGATTTGTTTGTTTTTTGTTTTGTAAAATCCTATTCATCTAAAAATAAATAGTATTTTTTAAAGGTAATCCTGTTTTAACAATGCTGTATAGCAGTGGGATAGACTTTTTTTGGGTTACAATTTTGGTCATTAAAGTATAATCAAATATGACATGCCTTTTGACTTTTTATGGAACATACAGTATATTCAAACAGGCATGATATGTCAAATTAGGTTTACTGTAGCACCAGGTAATGTGTGAGTTGTCACATGAGCTTACCTACTAGGTTACTTGCCCAAGATGTGTTTCAACTGGCCACTCCGTCATAGCCTAAAGTGCATTTTATGCCTTTAGCTTTTATCTGTTACTACCAACCTGGCAACCACAGGGCTTGTTTTTTTCCCACAATTCTTCACTCTCTACGCTGGTGACATGTTCAGTGGGTATTGGGTAAAATATCAAGCAAAGCCTCAAATACAGTAGTCCCATTAAAATGTATTGTGAATAAAATATGATCTTTCAGCATGTTGGTTGTCTGACAGTAAACGTCCAAAGAGTAGACAGGCATTACAAAATCTTATAGCCCTGTCATGACTACTGTTATGGTTTGCTGGTCCGCAGGCGCACAACATCACTTTAAAGTAGCCTGTAGTAGTGTGTCTTATTTGTCATGACAAAGAACCCACAGCAAGCTGACTTTGAAATACGCTGCAAACGCAGAGGTGCGAGGCGTCATTTTGATGAGGTTTTGCATTTTTCTGCGACAGTAGGCGGCATATTTCTTTGCTGTTTCATCAGACAAAGATTGAAATCAGCACAGATCTCTTTTTTTTTTTACCGTGAAGGCCTTCCAGCCTCAGTACCAGGAGCAGGGCCGTTTACTGTTGATGAAGCAGGTCGGACAACCCACACAGGCGTGACTGAGCAGGCAGCTTGATGGGAGTCCAACACAATACCCCCAGGTCATAATTCTTGTGTGGCGGCTTGTTTCATCACACCGAGAGGAATTTCTGACAGATCTGAGTGGTTATGGATGCAGTATCGCAAGGCAATAACATTTGAGAACTACAGTTTATGCTGGCTCTCAGATGTTTAAGACTGATTTATAGGTAAGGGTTTAAGAGAACCGCAGAGCATTGGCGAGAGCCGAGCAATTTGATGAGGATGAAGGATGAAACCTATTGTCACGTTCTGTCTCTCCACCTGTCTGTTTCTCTCTGTCTGTCTGTCTCTCTGCCTGCTTTCTGTCTTTCTACTCTGGCCACTCCCACATTGCATTCCACCTCACCTGAGTAACAACTTTTTTGCAGCTAAACAGTTCCAAAACTGAAGTAATTCTTATAGGCACCCCACACCAGATACATCCCCCATAACCAGCATCAACTTCTCCGGACAGGACCTCCCCCTCTCACCGGTTGTCACAAACCTGGGAGTAAAAATGGACCCTCACCTCAACTTCGAGGCCCACATCAAATATCTATGCAAAACATCCTTCTTTCACCTCAGAAACATTTCAAAACTCCGTCCCACTCTCACGCTAGCAGATTCAGAAAAACTCGTCCACGCCTTTGTCTCCTCCAGGTTGGACTATTGCAACGCACTTCTCATCGGGATCCCTAGCCAGAGCCTTCAAAGGCTCCAGTATATTCAGAACAGCGCTGCTAGGGTCCTGATGAGAGTGCGCAAACATGAGCACATCACACCCATCCTCCGTTCACTCCACTGGCTTCCCGTTGCTTTCCGGACTCAATACAAAATATCCCTGTTGACACATCAGTGCATCCACGGCAACGCTCCCTCCTACCTTAAGGAACTAGTCTCCCTGCAACCCTCGACCCGCAACCTCCGCTCTTCAAACACCAACCTCCTCAACACCCACAAGGCCAAGCTACGCACCATGGGTGACCAGGCTTTCTGCTCGGTCGCCCCCGAACTGTGGAACGCCCTGCCCTCCCTGTCCACCTGAGAGCACCAAAGACGGTCTACTGCTTTAAGAGAGGACTAAAGACCTACCTTTTTAGCAAAGCATTTTTTTTGCTGGTTTTACCTCTAGGCTTTATGCCCCCATGTTTTAATTGTTTTGTTTCAGTTTCTTAGTTGTTTTCTTTTATTGGTGTGATGTTTCTGTTTTTATGCAATTGCCTTCTGTAGCACTTTGAGATTTCTTGCAAATGTAAAGTGCGTTATAAATAAAATCCATTATTATTATTATTATTACCTCAGTCCCAGTTACACACCTGTCTCCACTCCTCATCAGCCCTGCAGCTCTCTGAGTACTATAATGGACTCACTCTGTAGACTCACTGCTTGATCTTAGGCATGTGTTATATTGTGTTCTGTGTCTAGTCTATCTGCTGCTAAAGCTGATTTCTTCTGCACTAAAATTCAGGCTTCTGCTTCCAACCCTAAAAAACTCTTTGAAACTTTCTCCTCTCTCCTGCAACCACCACCCCCTCCTCGTCCCTCCTCCCTCCTCCCTGACGATTTCGCCAACTTCTTGGCGAAAAGGTGAACGATATCCGATCCTCCTCCCCTCCCCCGGCTGGTGCCCTGCACACTATCGTCTACACCCGTCTGCCTTCCACCCCTCCGTCTCTACCTTCATCTACTCCTCTCCCCCCCCCCCTCTCTATCCCACTTCTTTTTTTTTTTATCCCACTCCCCTCTCCCCTAACGAGGTCCTTCTCCTTGTTACATCTAGTCGCCCCACCACATGCTCCCTGGACCCGGTCCCATCCACTCTGCTGCAGTCCACTGCACCTGAACTTCTTCCCTTCTTGACCCACCTCATCAACACATCTCTGACGTCTGGATGCTTTCCCTCTGCCTTCAAGACTGCCAGAGTCACCCCCCTCCCCTCCTGAAGAAACCAACACTTGACCCCTCTGAGATCAAAAACTACAGACCAGTTTCCCTTCTATCCTTCCTATCTAAAACTCTTGAACGTGCTGTCTTCAATCAACTGTCCTCGTACCTCCACCAGAACAACCTCCTGGACTCCCACCAGGCTGGGTTCAAAGTGGGTTACTCGACCGAGACTGCCCTCCTGGCAGTGATGGAGTCGCTCCATGCCGCTAGAGCGAACTCTCTCTCCTCCGTCCTGATACTCCTGGACCTGTCTGCAGCGTTCGACAGGGTGAACCATCAGATCTTCCTCTCCACCCTTGAGGGGATGAGTGTCTCAGGCTCTGCACTCTCCCTGTTTGCATCCTACCTGACCGGTCGCTCATACCAGGTGATGCTGAGAGGGTCTGTGTCAGAACCACACAGGCTCACTACTGGGGTTCCCCAAGGCTCGGTTCTGGGTCCTCTTCTTTTCTCTCTCCAGGAGATCGACGTTGATCTGCAAGCTATCAACAGCTATGTCAATGCAGTTAAAGAGATGTGTTCAGCGGCAAGACAGAGATGGCTCTCAGCCTATCAGGTTGGCCCTGAAAGAGACTTTTTGTTTTATTAAAAATAATCCACAATTAGCACAGCTAGTGGAAGAACCTTGTTAGCATCTTTGCTATCCAACAAGCCTGAACCAGTCACTCCCTGTCTGCTACTCCCCGGCCTACTAGACTCCAGTTGGCTTGTGACCAGCCTGCTCCAGCGATTTGGCTTGGGTTCATGAGTCTGGCACCCGCCTATCCTGACCC
The DNA here is from genome assembly GCF_963280865.1 of Gymnoscopelus braueri. Lineage (NCBI taxonomy): Eukaryota > Metazoa > Chordata > Actinopteri > Myctophiformes > Myctophidae > Gymnoscopelus > Gymnoscopelus braueri. The sequence continues at coordinate 40,167,640 of NC_137608.1, read as the reverse complement.
TGTGCTTCCTGAACTTACCTGTCTTGGGTCTGCCAGGAGAAGGCGTGATCGCCATCGCTCCCGCTCCCACTAGTGCAACTGGCTGCCCAGCGTTCAGGAGCCCTCACCGTCCAGCGACAGCGAGACGCTGCCGCCGCCCAGCAACACCGAGGCGCTGCCGCCGCCCAGCGACGCCGAGGCACTGCCTCCGCCTAGCGATGTAGGGGCGCTGCTGCCGCCCAGTGACCTCAAGAATTTTCATTCATTCATTATTACTTAGATTAGATGATGACCAATAAAAACACTTCTGCTACTTCTGCTACCACTATTACTACTAGACTCTGAAGGCCCTTGGCTCACACTGAAAAACAAGAAGTGAGTTTCAGTTGAGGTGTCTGTTGAAGTTGTAAACAGTTTCATTGAAATATTTAACTTAACAATATGACAATTAATGAATTGAGTGCAAATAAAATGGGCTTTCATATAAATACCAAAACAATCAGGACACTGCAGGGAATTAAACCTCATCCCAGTAAACTGAGTGCCAAACCAGTGCTTTTTGACTTTTGAGTTATTTACAGGTTGAAGACAGCACAAATTAACTTTCACACTCAATTACATTTCAACAGTAAAGTCACCTCAGACAAGAAAACATGAGCTGTCAGTCACACAATGAAAAATTCAAAAAGGTCTCCTTGACTGGGTGTACTGTACCAACAGGGGAACAGGCTCTCCTGGAGAGCGTTAAGCTGCAGGCGCATAGAATTCTCAAATCAGTGCAGCCGTGCAGCTACAGATAACAACCTCCATGTGACCACACTTACTGTACTGTACCTTCTGTTATCCCCATTGATATTATTGTCTCCAGACTATGTTTTCGCCCCCGTCCGCCCGCCCGCCCGCCCGCCCGTGCGCGCGTGCGTGCGTGCGTGCGTGCGTGCGTGCGTGCGTGCGTGCGTGCGTGCGTGTGTGTCCGTCAGTATGACCCCCACCCCCCTAGAAAAGATCTCCTGTTTTCTGACGGTCTGAGGTATGATATATATATATAGATAGATAGATAGATAGATAGATAGATAGATAGAGATATATCATATACAGAAGAATTTTCATCTATATTGTTATTATGGTTGCTTATATCTAACCTTTATATTTTACCATCACTTATAGTACTTATATAATACATTATGATATTTGGTAGCTTGTAAGAGCCTAGATGTCTCCACTAGGCCTGATAGCTATTGTTTTAGTTACAGCCTGTCTTGTTATGGTTCAGCTTGTCCTTGAACCAGCTAGTATAACTATTGTCTGATCCCTGTGCTCCTTGGCAGAACTACCGTACCACCGACCTGAGTGTTATTGTTCTCCATGATATCATCCATTAAAGCATAACCATCACCACATAGAATATTGTCTCGACTCCTATTGCCTCATCAATTACTGATTTATCCAGATTTCCACGACACGTGATCAAGACAGAGCTGTCCGATGTTTTCATACATTTTTATTCCATCGTGATTGGCTAAGATTAGCTTCCAAAGTTTGCAGGAGTAGCCCGTTTTGAACAAATTGCCTCAAATCACAAATCATGAATGCAGTGTCTGATTGTTGTGGAACTTTGCACGCACACTCACAGTAGGCCCCAAAAGTTTTCACATCGGCCTCATGGTGGCGCTACAACAGCCCACTTAACGTTTTGGCCAATAACTCTTGAACCGAAGCTCGTACTATAAAAATATTTCCCCTGGATTCCTTGGATTCTTACCCTCCATATAGGACCTGGCAATTTGTGCCAGATTATATTTTCTACCATTTAGCGTTTTCTTCAAAACACTTTTTGCTAGGCTGGTAAACCCGGAAATCTAATTTCCTGGAATCAAATGGAAATGAGATTTCCGGAGGGAGGGTTTACCAGGCTAACTTTTTGCTACTACTCTACTAGATTTAGATTACTAGATGTTGTCCAAAACTCACACAAACTGGTACACATTATCTCTGGGGTCATGTGATCATCAAGATGTTAGATTTTTCAGATCCCATTTCAAGTGGCTATGTCTGCCTTCCAAAGGGCCCTGGGTAGGCAACCCGGCCTGGTGGAGACCTGTGCTCGGAGGAGCACAGTTTTCTATTCCCAATTGATTTTATCCATTGATGACTACTAAATATTGTGAAACTTGGCATCGTCACATTATTGTCTTTTATCATTATGTGCATGGGGTGTGTGTAGTGTGTGTCTGCATTGTGTACTCACCACGAGAGCCAGACTACACAGCAGTGGCGAGGAGCTCCTGGTCGGACAGCTCTGCAGGCGTACGGGATGCAGCGTGGGCTTGAACACAGAGTTAGAAAATATATTTTGGCAGATACATTTCTATAAGCAGTGGGACATTGTTTGTTAACTGTTTAAACAGAGTAGCTGTGTGCTGCAGGGAGGAGGAGCAGCTGCCCTCTTCTCCTTGTACGGGCCAACACGTATGCCTGCAGTGCAGTCTATCCATAATCCTGGTCCGTGGTGTGACCTTCTGCTCCCTCAACCACTGAACATAACTGTAGACATGAGTGCAATAAAGGAGATCATCAGTCCACACGTCATCACATATCACATCATCTTAGACGTCGTTCACAGCAGTGGTTCTCCAACATTTTCAGGGCAAGGACTCACAAATTGATATGTATTTGGCCGCGGACCCCCATCTGAAAATATTTTATACCAAGGGGTACAAGGGGTAAGAGAAGATTTGTGTTGTTCAAAAATGTCTAAATTGTTCGAGATCTACTGGAGGCCTGCCAGCAGTGCACATGCTCACATAACGTGAGCAATCAATCAGCTATTTTCAAGTGTTTAAACTGTTCCTCATTTTGTTGGGGACCACTGGAGTAACCACTGAGTAACAGTACTTAATGGCTCTTGCTGCTGATTGACTCATACAGGGACGTGATTGTGGAGTAAAAGTATTCAAAAATACAAAATATAGCAAGTCATGAATACAAAGTACAGTAAGTAAATGTACTTCATTACTGTCCATCACTGGTCATACTTTATTACACACGTTAAATTATATTAACATCATGAGAGATGTTCTTAATGTTCAGTCCTTGGGAAGAGCTATTTGGTAGTAGTAAAAAAAAAAAGTGTCAAGATTAATTCCCTTCCTTGTTAATTATGTAACCTGGTGTTGGACGGAGGGCAGGTAAGCGAAGGAATTAAAGATAATCCTCTTGATATGGCAACTAGTTCTGTTCAGAAGACCTCACTGCACGAACAAATTGTTCATGACTCCAACATTCCTCCTTTAATCATCAGAATTTAGAATAGTAATTCTATGTAAAGCTTAATTGACTTGACTCTTGACTATGCCATGGGGATATAATAAGCATAATATTCTAAAAACTTTTTTCTGCTCCACAAATTTTATTCTCAATGCTTGGAGTAAATGTGAAACTACTGTAAACTACCGTAGGCTGTTTGTCTGTATATGCTCTCTGTCTTTCTGTCTGCAAATCTGCCCACCAGAGGGTGGGGAGCTCAGATGAATATAATTCAGGCTGCACAAGGGTCAGATTGATCTACAGCTAGGGTTCTTCAATGTTTTTCAAGCCAAGGAACCTTAGCTGAGAAAGAGACGAAACAAAGACTCCCACTGTATTTATTGTTTCAAATGTTGCATATTAGACTTCAACTTTAGTTTTGCTGTCCAAGAAACACAAGGTCCCTGGGCAAGGGAGAAAAGTCAATGCTTTGTTTAATAGAAGATTCTTGGTTCAAATTCAACAATGTTTTCCAAGTTTGTATCTGGGCTCTAATCTTTAAAGACGTGGTGAAATGAAAAATACGTTTTTCACACTTTTAGAGCATATCCCGGCCGCGGTCATCATTGTACTTAAGTACAATTTTGAGGTACTTTACTTTTCTGGAGTATTTCCAATTGCCTATACTTTTACTTAGGCAATTGAGGCAAATATTGCACTTTTACTCCACTGCAATTATTTGAAAACTTTAGTTACTAGTCACTTTGCAGACTGTTTCTGTTACAGGTATAAAGTTATGGAATTCGCAAAGCAAGGAGTTGAAGAGTTGTACAACTATGTTTCAGTTTAAGAAAGTGTTTAAAAGGGGAAAAATGATAAAGTATGAATTGGATGGTTAATTTCCATTTTTTGTTGTTTTTGTTTTATTTCATTGTTCTCTCAGTCTTGGTTAATTTTCATTTTTTGCTTGTTTTTGTTTTATTTCCTTGTACTCTCGTTCTTTGTTCTCTCATTTCTTTGTTTCTGTTTAGTTTTCTCCTTTAATTTTTTTGATGAATCATGGTGATGTTGGTAGCCATTGGACAGAGCATCTATTATTTGATGACTTTTAATTGTAGATAGGGGCAGGTATAAATAAGATTCATCTTCTTCCTGCTCCTTTTCATTTATGGAATATGTAAAAAGTTAAAAAAGAAAAGTTAACTAGAAAATGTGCTCCCCGGAGCACAAGTCTCCACCAGCAGACCTGTGCTATCGTTTTTTGTCATTTAGGGATTCTTTGTCTCTGTTTACTAGTGTTCTTTGTCTCTGTTTCTTAGCTTTGGCCTTCTGCGCCTTTGCTTCTTCATCAGGTTTCAGACGATGATTTACTGCTTCTTCAGTTTGCGTAATGGGAGTTAGTTTCATTGTGTGATCTCAGCTGTGATCTCTGTTTGTACTGGATAGTACTGTTCCTGTCTAAGCTATTTATATATTTATATTACATGAAACTTGACCAATGTTAGGTGTTCTCAGAGGGACACACACGCACGGACGGGTGATTTGTACTGGAAGGTACTGTTCCAATCAAGACTGATTGATCCTGTCTTACCTCACTTCAGAAGACATAAATGGCTTTTTGAAGTGACACACCTATTTATAGGATTTTATTTCGTCATGCGTCCCTCTAGCCAATCAAAAGCATTGGTGTCAACATATTGTCACGTGTCACGTGGAGCTTGACCAATGTTAGCTTGGCTAGGGGGGGGACACACAGCGGGACGAAGCGAAAACATACTCTCCGCCTCCGGCGGAGACAATTAATGTAATCATGTTAACCATAATGAAATGAAAAAAATGTAATTAAATTAAATGAACATTGTAGGCCTCAGTTTCCCCAGACTGGTACCTCTCCCGACCCCCCTGTTTAGTTTTGAAGCATCCTGACCACCGGTGTGGGGTTCAGTTCCACTAACCTGTCCTTTGGCCACTCTACCGGTCTGTCTGTCCGCCTGTCCTCCGGTTTGTATGTCTGCGTGTCTGACTGCTAGTCTGCTTGTGTGTCTGTCAACTCCCCAGTCCTCTAATCTCCCTTCTATCCTGTTTAACCACCTGTTATGTCAGACCGCCTGTTTGTCTGCTTGTCTGTCTGTCTGTCAGTTAGAATGTTTGTCTCTTGGTTTGCCTCATCTTGTGCCTGGCTGTTTGTCTAGTGCTTGTCTGCATGTTTGTCTGTGTGTCTATCAACCAGTTAAGTCTGTTAGTTTTTGTGTCCGCCTATGTTTAGCATTTTTGTCTTGCCAGGCCACTGACCTGCTGGACGTGTTTGGACTTGACGGAGCGCTCCGTGACCAGAAGCAGGGCAAACGTGCTGGAAAGGGACGCCATGCTGTACATCATGCTGTACATTGGAGATTTAGAAGCCACAGTCATACCCCGTAGCTCATTAGCTGTCATTACTGTAGCTGTCTCTGGGTGATCTCGGAGATTGGGCGTGGCATTGGACATTTCTCTGTCCGGATGGGAGCATCGGGCCCTGCCACAAGTTTGAACAGTGGGTTGTCCACCATCACGAGGGCCATAGCCGGGGTGTGGTAGCCCGCGATGTTGAAGTACGCCATGAAGACGAGGAGTACCATCATGAAGACGAGGGGTACCAAGAACTGGGCCACCATCACCTTCCAGTTCCTCCAGCTGTATAGTGCTCTTTTCAGGAACTTGGATGCATGCATAATCTGAGCACTGTGTTGAGCTTCATGTTGGAGAAGTCCTCTGAGCTGAGCATCCGGCTGTCTGTGAGGTCTGTGTTGTCCGTCATTCCACCGGTGGTGCCGGTGTCATCTGTGGTCTTCTGCTGAGAGCGCCTCCCGTGTTGGTACTGCAGCGCGGGAATCTGAATGGCCTGGATGTCCATACTGGAATCCTCCAGTTTCCCCACTCTGAGGAATACTTCCTCCATGGTGGTTACAGAAGCTCCATAGCTGGCGATGCCCAACTTCTCCCTGTTCACCTCCAGCTCAGCAAACAGCAACTCAAACCTGTCGGTGCTCTCCTTAGGCAAAATGCAGGAGAGTTCCGCCCCCACGTTGCTCTCCAGCGTGGCGTTAGGGACGTGCATGTGGACCAGACCATGTGGTAACCGGTCCGTATTTGTTCTTGAGGAAGAGAGGCGAGCCGCAGCACTGCAGCTCTCCACCGGCCATGATGGCCACGCGGTCGCCCTGTTGCTCGGCCTCGTCCATTAAGTGTGTGATGATCACGATGGTGCGCCCGCGCTTCTCCGCCTGCAGCAGATCCCAGGTGGCGGCTCGCGCCGAGGGGTCCATGCCCGACGTGGGCTCGTCCAGCATCACCACTTTGGAGCCGCCGGTCAGGGCAATGCCAACCGACATCTTTCTCTTCATGCCACCAGAGAGGGTCTTTGTGCGGGCATGGCGCTTGTCCTCCAGGTTTAGGATTCCGATGATGTGATCCACTTCGGCCGGGATCCGGTCTCTGGGGAAGCCTTTCAGTTGTGCGTAGAAGAGCAGGTGCTCGCTGACTGTCAAGTTATCAAACAGGATGTTGTGTTGAGGACAGAGACCCAGGCTGCGGCGGATCAGAGCCATATCGTGACAGATGTCATAACCGTTGATGTAAGCCCGTCCACTGGTGGGCGGGAACAGACCGGTCAGCATGGACAGCATGGTTGTCTTTCCGGCCCCGTTGTGACCCAGCAGTACGGTGATCTGTCCCTCAAACATGTTTACCGTGAGGTCCCGTACAGATTTTAGTGTCTTGTTGCCCACTTTGAATTCCTTGGTTAGATGTTGGATCTTGACCCCGGAGACCAGTCCGGTCGGTTCCTCCTCCATGAACTCACCCTTCACAGTGCTCCCAGCAACCTCCTCTTCCTCGTTCCCACTGACCGGAGCCGTGCGGGAGCTGCTGCGCCAGTAGGAGGGCAGGATGAAGAAGTAGTATGGCAGCGGTACTCCGTACTTGCCAGGGAAAACGGCCTCCACGTACCCCGCCACCAGGCCGTACAGCAAGGCGTCCAGCAGCAGCATCCCCAGGATCTGGGCCAGGGACAAGTTATACCTGCCCGAACCCAATTCAAACAGGTTGGACCACTGGATTCCCATGTGTTCCCTTTCAGACTCTGCAATGAATTCGGCTCCCATAGACATGGCCACGTTGGAAATAAGGCAGACAGATGTCTTCTGGGCCTGGCTCAGATTTGGATTCCAAGGGTTGATCATTACAGGCAAGTAGGTCAGAATGTAGATAAAGGGGCTTGCTATTGCTGCTACATAGGCCCGTGAGAAGAAGGTACTGATCATGAAGCTGAAGTTGATGGTGGCTACAGCAAAGACCAGCAGGAAGACAAACACCAGTGTGGGGTCACTATAGTTCAGCACAGCACACTGTAATGGATCCCGAATGCATTCATGAAAAGGAATGTACAAGAGCAGAGTGACGAAGAAGACGGAGATGGAGAGGCTGAGGAAAAACGTGAGGAACCAGGCGCTCCAGTGGAGCCAGTTGCTGAGACCCATCATGCGCATGTACTCCTTTAGCTTATTCTCCTTCTCCTGCACCACGGCCCTTACTATGTTGCCCGAAGTGTAGCTGAAGCTGAGCACCAGCAGCAGTGGCAGAAAAACTAGTGCATCCGCACCATGTCCACCCAACATAAAAATGAGGATGCCTGAGAACAGCAGGGGCAGGGTAATTTCAAACACAGTCACCAGGATCTGACGTTTCCGCAGCACATAGTCCTTCCACAGCAGCAAGCCAAACTGCCGCGTGAGACTCATCGTCCGTCCTTTCTGTAATTGTCACCTTCTTGATAGTGGTGTTAAGACTGAAATATGTTGTTGTTTCTTCCTTCACTGTCACTCGATCGATAATAAGTATTATTCATAGCCGACTGACATCACAGACGACGTCAGTATTCTTGTGACGTCAGGCATGTCCATACGGCACAACTGACACATCCACAACTTCTATGTTGTATAATAGATTCTCTCTCTCTCTCTCTTCAGAGGACATCGAAATGTTTTCATGCAGAAATACTACTTTGACTGAACTTACAGCCACAAAGTATTTTATTTATGATTATCGTGTAACCTGTTTTTAGGCCAAGCAAGTCATTGTTTTTATTTACTCTGGCAGGATTGGCAAAGTCTCTTGAGCTAAAGAGGTAGGGGCTAAATGTCAAAGTTTCGAGAAAAAGTTAAAAGTTCAAAAGACCAGCACACATCTAAAACATTTCCAACATTACAAAGGGCTTTTTCGCACCGGATGCGACAGATGCCATTAGTGATTCATTTTCAGTGAGAGGCGAGCGGTTAGGTAGGGAAGCTCAGGCATTCTGACAGGCGGAGTATTTCACGCACATGTCCACCTGCGACAAGAGTTGAACTGTGTTTTATTTTATACGATGCATTAAAACATGTTTATTCACACCAGGAGCGCAGTGCGACCTCACACATCCAAGCAAGAACACAGGCGTTTTGTCGCTCCATGTGTGAAAAGCACTTAACAGTTAGCATTACACAAGCAGTATGACAAACATTGTTTCAACAATGTAATGTTTGGGGAATATATTTTTTTTAGATAGACCTTTTATGATCCTAGGGGGAAATCAAAACCAGCTCTATTTGCAATAATGTTACTGATACGTGTTAAATTAAATGTACATGTGAAGATGTAAGTAAGTGTCCCTGTATTTGTTTATATGGAGCTTAAAGGAGTAGTTCACCCAAAAAATTACACATTTTCTATCAATTACACAATCCATGAAGCCTTGAATTGATGGAGATCTTTTTGTTTTTGTTGCATTCCTAAGCCAATAATTTGATGACCGGCTGCGTTTCCGGTAAGAGACTCAAAGAATCTCTTTTGAGTCTCCTACCAGAGACAGTACTCCTGCAGATTTTGTCCAAACATCACGCAAATCGGTAGTCATTTAGCAAAACTTGAAGATTTTTCATATTCCATCCTGATTGGCTAAGATTGGCTTCAATGTTTGCAGGAGTGCTCCGTTTATGAACAAAATGCCTCAAATCACAACGATTTCCGTGAAATTTTGCCCACTAGGCAGAGGAAGAAATGGCACTTGACATTTTACAAATCAGCTATAACAGGCCGATTCGTTTTTTACCTATAACTGCACCGATCTGTGTAAAACTTGTATGCACACTCACCAAAGAAAAACGTTTTCCCTGCATTTATCACATTTGCCTTTTATAAATTCACCAGGCCGACTTTAAAAGATTTTATCCAAATGTCTCCGCAACTCAGAACACATTATCTCTACAGTCAAGTGATCAAGACGGATCTGTCCGATTTTTCATATTCCATCCTGATCGGCGAATTCCGAACATTGCTGGCCCACAATAAACTACCTGACCTGGCAGAGACATGTGCTCCGAGGAGCACTTTTTCTAGTTTAATATATTTTCCATTATACCGTCCTGCCCTCCTTTGTGCAGTGCTGGAACTGGGCAAAGCCGAGGAACACTATCGCTCCAGCGATATCTGGCTCACACAGTGTCTTCAACACAGTACTTCTCTTTGGCCGCCTCCATTGTCCCAAACACCTGTGCCCAGGTGACGGCCTTGTCAGTCAGGTGATAGTGCACTGTGCCCTGGTGCTCGTCCCTCAGTAGACAGCCTGGGAAGGTGCTTTCAATGAAACGTTTGAAGCGCTGCAGGTTGCTCTCCTTCTCTTCCTCCAGGTCCACCTCCTCTACGTCGTGCGCCACCTTTGGCAACAGGGTATATTACAGGGTCTTATTGTAAGTCGCTTTGGATAAAAGCGTCTGCTAAATGACTGTAATGTAATGGTGTAGCCGCTGCCAAACTTGCTCTTGAGGGGACTGCCCAGACACCTCTGCTGACCGTTGACCATAACAGGGATTTACATTCCTCTATGTTGTGTGTCATGATGACCACGGCCTTGCCAGACTCACAGGCACGTGTCAAAGGAGGGGGGGTGGGGGGCTCGTCTGTCTAAGGGAGAAGTGGTACTACCTCCCCCTTTGGCCTCCTGAAAGGTGAATTTTCAGGGCTGTTTTAAAGGAAGCCAGCGATCTATATTTTTGAGGGATGAGGTCAGGCTATTACACACCTGTGTAGCAGTGCTGTAGTATTTGTTTTATGGGTGGGTGGTACCAGATCGCTGTTTACGCTCCCTCTAGTATTGTGGCTGTGGGTGTCGCTAACTTTTTGGAGGTATTTAGTCAAATATGCGGCGGGTATTGAGGGCAAATTTGCATTGACTATTTTGAAGACCAACCCCATTTTTAGTTGTTTAACCCTTCCATTGTGTTAGGGTCATTTTTTACCCGTTTTCAAGTTTAAATAGGTAAAAAGTACCCTTTACATTTCTCTATTGGAACAAGGCTTCATGATATCCTCAGAAATAGCCATCACAATTATTTATCATCATTTTAATTAATTCTGATGGTCTCTATAATAAAATTGTCAATATTCAATGTTTACATGTTTGAGAGTGAGAGAGACATGTCCTCAATTAGCAATTGCTATCAGGAGTAAAATAAAGTTTGAGTTTATGAAAAATAAACGATACGGTCAAAAATGACCCTAACACCACTAGTGTAACTATTTTTAATAATATATACATATTTTTTTATTATTATTATAATTTTTTTGGAAGTGTGTTCTAATTATTATTCTTAATTATTCTATTATAGCTAGATAACATCATTATCCATTGCCTTCATTATAGGAAATTTTATGAGTGAATTTTAACATTTTTTATAATAGAAAACGAGATATATTGAAAGATGAAACCCTAGCCCTAACCCAAAATAATATTTTAAAATGTGTTTACATGGATATGAATGCATTACAAGTCAGCTATGAGGTGGGAGGAAAAAAAATGAAAATAATTATTTTTTTTGTATTTTGGGCTGATTTAAATCACGGGTCAAATGTTACCCGCTAACACCACAAGTGGATGCAGTTTTCTAACACAATGCAAGGGTTAACCCTGTCTTCTACCCTGAGCCATCCTAGGCTAGCAAAATGTGTGGGAAAAAGGTGGGTCATGGGCCTGGATGTCCAAACTGGAATCCACCAGTTTCCCCATTCTGAGGAATACTTCCTCCATGGTGGTTACAGAAGCTTCATAGCTGGCGATGCCCAACTTCTCCCTGTTCACCTCCAGCTCAGCAAACAGCAACTCAAACCTGTCGGTGCTCTCCTTAGGCAATATGTAGGAGAGTTCCGCCCCCACGTTGCTCTCTAGCGTGAGAGAGTGAGGTCTCCGGTCTCAGGGTTCACAATACTTCTGGTTCATATAGCGATGCTCCCAATGCCATTCGTTCTTGCCAAAGCACTCTGTAGCTTTCCTATCACACTCACATAGGAACTGCTCACAGTCATTGTTCGGAGTGGTGCCGCAGAACCATCCACCATCGCAGATTATCTTATTTTCCTCACAGTACCATTTGTAGACTCTGACACCAGGAAGAACATTACATCGACTGTAATATTCCTCCCAACACTGATCATGGGCCTGGCAGCAGGCATCGAGAGGGCATATTGGCTTCCCTTTCTTAAAGACATTTATCCCACAATCACAACCATACTGGTCATACCAGTAGGCATTATGGCACGCTGGACAACACGTATTGATCATGTTGATAAACTGGGTAGAGCTCCGTTCATCGCGTCGGGTCGTGTTGAACACTTCAGGAGGGTTTTTGTCACAGTCTTCGGGGATGTAATCGCTCGTGAGGTGGGGCTTGAGTTTTCCCTCGGTGAAGAGTGTGCAGAATTCGATGATGTTGTCAGCAGTGATGGCCTCGTTCTCTGGTTTGTACTCTGTCATCTCATCTTCCAGGGTGATGAGACGGATGGCAGGGCATTGTCCCTCCTTCACACCAAAGGTCTGCATGTTGTTCTTGTTGTCATTCACGTCAGTGTCCATGAAGACGAACATGATCTTGCCCTTGAAGCCTTCTGCTGCCTTTTTGAATTGGTCCATTTTGTCCCCAAAGTCAGTAGCAGCCTTGGACATGAACATAAAGATATGGGACTTGAATTCTTCACCGAAGGTCTTAGTGACAGTCTGGACTGAGAACTCAGTGACCAGAGGCAGCTGGTTGGCCTTAATAAAGGCTCGGAGGTTGGCTTCGGTAAGCTCACCTTCAAAGGTGTTACGACCTTCATCAAACTTCTTGAAGAGGAGCACGCAGTCCTTGGACACCTCAAACTTTGAGTACACTGCATCATCAGAGGTCATCCCAAATGGAATATCATCTATGGTTTCTGCTGCTTTAATGAAGGCTTTAGCGTCCTCGGATTCAGAATCCTTGAAGAAGCCAATGACTGCCACCTCGTTTGCGATCATAGACTCTGCCTGCATGACATCGGCCAGGGTGGCAACAGCTGGGCCTGCGCGATTCTTAAGCCACTTGACAATGTCATAAGCCTGCCTGCCATCGGAGTACTCCTTGTGCGACTCCTTTTCTCCTCCCTTGAAGAACACGATGGTCGGGTATTTCTGGACTTCAAACTCCTGGGCCAGCTCTGTCTCTTCTGTGGTGTCTACCTTACCGAGGCGGACATTTGAACCCTCTGCCTTCAGCATGCGGGCCGCCTTGGCATACTCCGGGGCCAGTTCTTTGCAGTGGCCGCACCATGGGGCATAGAAGTCCACCAGAATGTAGGGGTGAGCTTTCAACACCTCATCGAAGTTACTTTTCCTCAGCAGCAAGACATCCTCTTCCTCTGTGATCAGGGCTGACCAACTGCTGGCCACAAGCAGCGAGCTGGCCATAAGCAGTGTACAGAGAAGGACAGACTTAAACATAGTTACCAATGCAAAGCCTTTCTTACAGATCATGAAAACGAGCATCTCTCTCTTCAACTGAAAACCGTTTCCAGTACAAGGATTGAACTTGGCTTCACTAAGTCAAGTCTAGGTCAGTGTGGCGTCGACACGTTTATTTATACCCCAAACTCTCTGGTCGGTGCATCACAGCCGTGCTCTAATTGGACAGAGACATAATGATGCCATATATGGTATGAGATCAAGTACTCGTATTTACAGCGTAACTCTGTGGAAGATGAGATGTCTGTATACTGTCTGTGTGTGAGTCTGTACATTACCCCTGGAGCCATTAGCGATATGAGCTTGTAGATCTGCTATTCTTTTTTTATCGTGAAAATGTGTGCATATACTGATGACATCATGGATCTCCATATATGGCCATAAAATGGACATGGACTGACAGATACAGAGATCTCCATATACTGTATGCCATACAGAGATGTCTGTTTCTGTCTCCCTTTTATGCCCATACAGTGCAGAGAGTGCTATTCCGCAGCTATTTCAATGTTGTTGACATGGTATGGCATTTTGTTTGTTGGAGACACGAACCGTCATTGCACATATGCTGTCCAACATTAACTAAATTAAACAAAACATTCAAATGGCCTACAAGCAAATATTCACGCAGAATTTATTCAGTTATCGATGTAAAAACAATTCAAAGAAAATTGAAGAAAAAAAAAGAAACAGACATCTCCATATATGGGCACAAAAAGAGACATAGACAGACAGGTACTCTGACAAAGCCCCCAACACTATGACCCAGACATATTGGTCGGATCGGCAGTGCGACGTAAGTGTGAGGGCCGCGTAGCCACCCTAACCTCTAGTTTAATATAAGGGGCTGTAGTCTGTTCTCATTATATATTATCACTTGTTTCCCGTGTTTCTTTCTCTATTGCTTACCCTTTTTTCATGAAAAGGTTGGGAGCTTAAAAATAAAATAAAATAAATTAATCACCTGCTCTTTCACACCTGGAAACATGTGATATGACAATAACGTTGAAGTTGAAAGTGGTATAGGTTACAGCATGCAAGGCACACGCCCGCACATGAAATATCAATGTGTTTTCTCATAGAGATATAATGTATCAGAGTGTCATGATATGACAGTCATGTTTCAGGGCTAGTATCATATCATGAATTGAATATTGCTGCAAGCAACTCTTAGATTCTAGTGGTACGCAGGGCCGTTGAGGGATTTCCAATGAGCGCTTCCAAACTCGAACACTTAACACTTAACACTTAATAAAAATAATCACCTGCACGGAATGTATTGACAGAAAGTAGCAGAAAATATGTCTATGGTGGATTTTTATGAAACAAAAACTTCCCTACAGCTGCAATGTTGGTGAGTTTATTGTTGTTTGATACAATCAGATAGGACTTTTCTGTTTGGATGCAAGGGTTTGTATTGCAACTCTAGATTCCAGATGCTTGCGGCTAAATTGAATACACAGGACCACAATATCCCTATGGCTTTTTGTGTTATCCTTTTAGCAATCATTAATATTGTACCACTGTACTATTTACAAACTGTTAAGGAAGTATCCCATTTAATCAATCAATCAATCAATAGATGTATTTTATGATTCGAGTCTGACTTTCACTTTCGTATAGATACAAAAATAAAAGTCAGACTCGATAAAATAGCCCCTATGATAGTCTTGATCCAAGGCTAGTGAAATATGTAAAAACAAATAGGAAAAATATTGCCTCGCCTACATAACATCATAATGCATGGATTTTCAACAGGTCCTCAGAATTACTACCAAAAAAAGGACCACCAAATCTGTGTGTGATTTGTTTTTTGTTTTTTTCTTCTTCTTCTTCTTCTTCATTAAAGGTAGGGTAAGTGATTTTCTTTGGTTAAAACAACAAGTGTTAAATAAAGCTATATTCTGATAGTACTCATTGATATAGAGTGTTTGTTCAGTAACAGGATCTCCATGTCTCTCCAACTATTTATTAAACAGAAAATACATTTTCAGATCGGGATACCAATTTTATCTCAGACAGGATACAGATTAAACACAAGAAATGAGCAGACAAAATGTGAACTGGAACACTATAATTTAAAAAAAAGCTGATAAATGGGTACGCTCTCCTGATTGGCTGAAAGTTTGTCACCTACCTGAAATGTTATGTTTATAAAAGAGCTGGAGAGACAGGGACACCCCTGTTACTGAACAAACACTATATAGCAATGTTTACCATCACTATATAGAGCTTTTTTACAACCTTTTAACAAAACCCTTTTTGTTTTAACCAAAAAAACATCACTTACTCTACCTTTAACCACTTGAACCTTAGAATGCCTATTCTGGTGGGAACAATTGCAGAAAATAGCAGATCTACAAGCTCACATGGCAGAGCCAAAGGTCAAGTTTATTAAGTATTGAGGGTTTAAGTGGTTACGTGTCTGAAAATACACATTAACATGAATCCACATGAATCCAACAAGTGAGGCAGAAAGATGGAGAGGTGAAGAAGAACTGGGATGATGTCATCACTGAGAACACACAGCTTGGTGGTGAGAATTTAGATTCTTCAACAGGGGGTCAGGGACCCCTAGGGGGTCCTCAGAGTTGCTACAGGGGGGCCACCAAATCTTTGTGTGATATAGGATAATTAGTTTTTCCATTAACCACTTGAACCCTAGCATCCCTATTCTGAGGAGAACTTTAGCCAAAAATAGCAGATCTACAAGCTCACAACACCTCGCACTGCGAGGCGTAGTGAGCTTATAGATCGGCTATTTTTGGCAAAGGGGGTAGAAAAAGAGCAGACCAAGTACAGAGTGAAAGGTCAAGTTTACTAAGTATTGACAGTTTTAAGTGGTTAAATGTCTGACAATACACTAACATCAATCCAACAGTGATGACAGTCCTGTCAAACATGTCTACAGTATGACGCTATCTACGAAATCTATGAAAAAGTTTAATCTGAAACACAATACGTAGTGGGGGGGGGTCCCTGCTTCATCTCTCTCTCAGCTGAGGGGGCATGAAAATTGTTTAAGACCCCCTGCTCTAGATGATTGTTATGTCGATGTTTCAAAATGAATCAAAATGTGATTAGATTCAACATGTCATTGCAGTTCAGCAGTGATGTGATCAACATGTAGGCTATTTAAAAACATGATACAAACGTACTGTAAAGTTAATCCAATGTCAGTACAGTACAGTCATTTAGTTTTTTGACAATACATCCACTGTTGTGTTGCAGGGCTGCAGTGTTGGAGAGAACACAGACTCCACTTTTGACAAATACACCAACAACAACAACATCTTTCCACTGAGTAGGTCGACCAGTAGCCTCGGAAACCCATGCCTTTTTTTTTGTTTCAAAACCCATGCCTTTTTTTTTTCAAAAGAAAAAAAGGCTGGGAGAACCTTGCAGGAACGCTGGTCTTAGGACCTTGTTATCTCCTAACCAATCAGAGTGCAGAGGGGCGTCGCTCTAAATTTGGTGACGTCAGTGTGCTCCATGCACAGGCCGGGGGGGGGGAGGGGAGGGGAGGCGGGGACATAGATTGGTGAAGCAATAGGAAGCGGGGCTGGAATCCTGCGCCTGGGTTTGGATCCACCCTTCAAGACCATCGATTGGGCTCGTTCTTTCAGTCTTCGACCAGTAATAAAATGCTTCCTCCAACTAGTGAGTTCATGTTACTCTTTCAATTATGTTGTGATCATGATGCTACTAGTCGTAGTGATGAATTCCGTTTCATGTTATGACTTATAAAATATGTAAAGTGGAAAAATTGTAAATGAGAGTGCATGAACACTGTGTCAATGTTCACAAACGGTGTCAGTCTGCTATCATTTGCTGTCAGACTAGACCCACAGTGTCTCTTGATGCCATCAGAGTATAGAGAGTAGACTTTACTGATTACATATTAGTCAGTAAATTACATTTTCAGAAAACATTCTAAAACACAATATACATTGCTAATTCTGAAGTAATTCCTTGTTTCTTAGTTTTAGTTAGGGTTTTACTTTAACTTTACACTTGCGTACCTTTACTTTGATGTCTTGTCCCCTGTCTTCCCTACTAGCTGTTGCCTGTCTTGTACCGGTCCTGTCATTAGCAATTGTTGTTCACCTGTGTCCTGTTAGTCTTTTATCCAATCCCAGTGTTCATTACTTATTGTGCTCACCTGTTATCCTGTTTGTATTTATGTTACAGTATGATTGGAGAACCAGTACGATTGAAGAATGCGCGCTCGTTTTTACCACCCACCCAGCACTAGAGGGAGCCACAAGCCAGGCTTGTGCACAAACATATATGGCCACACACACACACACACACACAGTCACACACACACAAACACACACGCGCACACACACGCGCACGCGCTCATGCTTTTTTTGGTTTATTGAAAGCAGGACTGTTTAGATACTTTTATTGTGTTCTGGCTTTTGTTTTACTTTCTCCCTGACACACACACACACACACACACACACACACACACACACACACACACACACACACACACACACACACACACACACACAGTGATCCATGAAAAGAACTATTCTGTCCCTATCGGTTTACAAATCAAACGGCGCTGAGTCGACTGGAGCGTCGGCCGGTCACCGCGGGCACTCGCGCCTGGAGGCGCGAGGGCGCGCTTCCTCGGCCTCAAGCTCCACTAAGTCGGCGCGCCGTGCGTGTGAACGCGTGTTCAGCGTTCCCCTCATAGATATTATGGTTCCCCTAGCGTAGCTTCCTGGTTGCTATGTGGGGGGGAACAACAAAAGACAGGTCTCCGTCGGCGCATCAAAGCCCCGCCTCTCCGCGCTCTCCTTCTCCTCCGAGGAGGAGGAGAAGGAGAGAAGGAGAGGACGGGACGGTTTAAAACGCGAGGAGGAGGAGGAGGAGGAGGCTCCTCTTCCTCGCGAGCCTCGCGTAATAACCCCCCGCCTCGCAGCGCCGTCCTCCTCCTCCTCCTCGCGAGCCTCGCTAATAAACCCTGTCTCGAAAAGCCCCGCCTCGCCCCGAAGGAGCCCCGTGCCTAAAAACGAGCGCTCTGTCTTCAATCGTACTGGTTCTCCAAACGTACTGTGACATTTATACCCCCTGTTACCCTTAGATTTTTTGACAGTTCTGTGTTCAGTCCTGTATTACTAGTGTGGTCATTGTATCCTAGAGCCATATTTCCCAGTCTTAGTTTCCTAGTGCTTTCCCTAGTGATTCCTCATGCCAGTTCCTAGTGTTCCCTTCATCGATTTTCTGTTAAATAAACCCCTTGCATCTGAACCGTCCTGCCTCTGCTTCACTGTGTGTAATTGGGTCCTTCACTCCTGCTGACACTTGATGACACTTTGAAGTGGAACGTAACCGTTTCTGAAGTGGAACAATACATTTTTTAAGTAGAAAGCAACATGAGCACAACATTTTTGAAGTGGAACGATAAATCTTTGAAGCGGAACTCAACAGTTTTTGAAGCGCTTCCCTGTTTTCTATGGTATGGTGCTTCCTGTGGTGCTTCCCTGTCTTCTATGGTGCTTCCTATGGTGTTCCCTCCCTGTCATCTATGGTGCTTCCTATGGTGCCTCTGTCATCTATGGTGCTTCCTATGTTGCTTCCCTGGCATCGATGGTGCTTCCTACTGTGCTTCCCGGTCATCTTTGGTGCATCCTATGGTGCTTCCCTGTCATCTATGGGGTTCCTTTGAGAATCACTAGACTAGGCTGTTGGCCATGGTATGTCACTGCATCATGTATGTATGTATGTATACAGCAGGGGCCAGGCTAGTACAAACACTCCATAGTATCCACATACAGTAGCCTGTACTATAATAACAAAAAGTTTCACTCCATAGAGTGCAGATATTGGTTTTAAAACAAGCTTGTAAAGTAAGATGTGTATTACTTGGTTCAATGCGTGAACTTGTATTTCTTGTTGGAATGGGCAGCATCTATAGCAGGGTATTCTCTTGTAGTAAGGCTACAAAGGTGTAAAACTACTGGCATGTGCAGTTATAGTACACCCTCACTTCTCTCTCTCTCGCTCTCTCTCATACAAATACAAACTGTAGATTTGTGCTTTTGCTGTTAAAACACATCATTTATTTTATCTCCACTTTGTCTGATTGAAATGTCTAGATTCTCGTTCTCTCTAGAGTAGAGAGAATCAGTTTGAACTGCATCACTGACTGCTACGTACCTGTATGATGTCCATGAGGGTGTTCTTGTAATTGGAGGATTAGCTGACTTAATCTCATGGTAATTAAGATAAGCTAATACAAGCACAACAGCCATCACTATGCATTCATTATCAGCATTTGCACACATATATGTATTTAGGATAGCCAATGTAAGCACCGAGCAGCATTGTGCATTTTGCATTGGAAAATAAATTAACTTGACATTGATAGTCCTTTGGTATCGTGCACTATGGAATAGTGTCCCGCTGAAAAAAATGTCACGTTTGGAGTTGATTTCAGAAACAAATATGTAGTAAATAAGTACTAAAGAACTAAACATTGATGATGTGAGACCAACAAACTCACTAACATTGTGTGTAACATTCAATGCCTCTCACAACTTAATGCTGAAAAGATATTAATTTGGACTTTTATATGTTATCGTTGACTTCCATAATGTGCTATTCTTTATTCTCTATTTATTATAGCACTGAATTGTGGGCCGGGGGACGTGACAGTGAGTTAAGCGTGTCCATTGGTGAGATGATCTGCAAAATAAACAACACTAAAAGGCTTTAACGGCACACATCCATCTGGATCTATGAGCGTGAGCCTTTGTTATTGGATGCAGGCTCTGTGGTGTAAAACATCCCATTTGTGGAGTCCCCTAAGAGAGCACAGGTATCAGGATACCTCTTATTCAGTTATGATGAAGAATACTCTTGCCATATATCTCTGTGGCCTGCTGCCTTTTCTCTTGTTTTCCGGCAGGCGGGAAAAAATGTCCCAGCCCGTCTTGCGATACTTGATGATATCTTCGCCGTCGGGTGAAAACCTTGTATGTCCAAAACCGCTACTTACAGGAAATGGCAACAAGAACCTGCGTTCCAATGGATCCGATGTAGTTATAATTTGTTAATTCATATTTATAAAACCCACAGACAGACTTAAGAACTTTCAACCTGGCATCCTTATTTTGGGTATGTTATTATAGGCGACACATTTCAAAACTATTACCACATTTTGCCAAAAATAGTGAAAATATACAAGCTCACAACGTGTCCCATCGCAACGTGTTGTGATCTTGTAGATAGGCTGTTTTTCGCTACTTTTTCGCAACACTGTCATTTGACCCAGTATAAAACAAGGCCTTGATGTCATTAACATTTATTTATAAAAACGTAAATATATGAAAAAATATAAAAAGATGAAATGTGGAGATACAAGGTTTCTGCCTGACAGCGACGATACGTTGCTCTGCCATGGTCCCCCACCAGTCCTGCTAGGCCTATACATCTATATAACATGGTTGGATGCATGCTTTATCTTCCTGCTGAAGGGCTTTGCCAGACAGTTGTTCATTGCCTTTGGGCATTTCAGTCATCACTGATATTATTGTGTGTGTGTGTGTGTGTGTACTGGTGTGTGTACTGTGCTTGAATGCGCGTTTGCCTGTGTGTGCTGTTGTTCGCAATCCCGCAGGGGTACCCGAGTCAGGTGGGAGTGCGTTTACAAGGGACGGATTTTTTTGCATGGTCATGATGATGATGGTCCTGTTTGTGAACAATGTTTTTGGTTCCCTCTGTATAGATTGGTCAGAATAGAAGGTCAAACCATGACCATGACAGCAGCTCCCTCATTCCTTTGGTGTGTGTGTGTGTGTGTGTGTGTGTGTGTGTGTGTGTGTGTGTGTGTGTGTGTGTGTGTGTGTGTGTGTGTGTGTGTGTGTGTGTGTGTGTGTGTGTGTGTGTGTGCGCGTGCGTCTGTGTACGGAGTTAAAAAGAAAGAAATTCAAAGGAAGCAGCATAAATCAAACGGTGAATGATCATTTGGAAATTGCAAATACAGGCCCTGCACGTTAGACCACAGGGAGCACAGCCAGCCATTAGTGAGAGTTTGTTGGTCTCACATCATCAATTTAATTAAAAATCCATTCAAAACGATGGCCTGGGGAAGATTTTTTCTTTTTCTTTTTTAAAGTCCAGGCTTCAAGGCCAACGAAAACAAGTTGTGCGTTTCATTCTTCCAAGACCTGAATTGGGCACAATCACTGTATCTCCTGTTGTCACGCAGGTATGAGCACATGTCAAGGAACGGGTCCCATGGGGGTATGGAGCCAGTGGGCTTCTAATGGGCTGTGCAGCTCTGTCCCTGTGTGACAAGGCCAGAGCCACCGACCATGGTCAAAGAAAGAAAGTCACAGTGGTGTGTTAATTACACAGGGCCCTACATCAATCATGCCCCTTGAGGCTGACAGTTAAATTCCTCCTAGGTCTGGGCTGGCTCTCTTCGCCCTTCACAGTCCACAGACAGAGCACAGCCACAGTCCCAGCACACTGCGCGCCGCGCATGGTCCCCCATCAATCCCCTTCCACCACTGATAGAGCCACAGCACTACTCAAATCACAGTGGGGGGAGCGAGCGAGGGGAGAGTCGAGCGCCGCACAGGGGAAAAAAGCATCATTTTTCAGGGGCTGAGGAGGAGCCCGAGACAGAGACAGAGGAGTAAAGATGGCAACAGTGTTTTCTCTCATACTCTGTTTATGTGTGCACGTGTGTGTATGTGTGCGTGTGCGTGTGTGTGTGTGTGTGTGTGTGTGTGTGTGTGCGTGTGTGTGTGTGTTGGTAGAGGTTGGGATAACTTAATTCAGTCAGTGTTTTGGTTTACCCCCGGAGCAGATCAATAGGGAAACAGTTGGAGCAGGAGGACGGGGGCATCCAGTCCATGAACTGCTGCTTGAGCTAACTAAATATAAAGAGATGCGGACAGAATGCAAAGCATTCACAAAGGTTTCAGGGAGGAGTTCTGTTCGGTACACAACGAATGGTGTTTTTAAACTGTGCTCTAGGTTGGTGGTTCTGGAAGTGGGGTTCGAGGACCCCCAGGGGTCCTTGAGGGGGTTCCAGGGGGTCCCCAGGAAAATGTGTTAATATAGCATCAAAATCATTATCATGGTCAGTATCAAGTCAGTATCGTGTCAGTATCATGTCAGTCTCGTGGTCAGTATCATGGTCAGTATCATGTGAGTATCATGGTCAGTATCATGGTCAGTATCATGTCAGTATGAGGTCAGTATCATGGTCAGTATCATGGTCAGTATCATGTCAGTATGAGGTCAGTATCGTGGTCAGTATCATGTCAGTATCATGGTCAGTATCATGTGAGTATCATGGTCAGTATCATGTGAGTATCATGGTCAGTATCATGGTCAGTATCATGTCAGTATCATGTGAGTATCATGGTCAGTATCATGTCAGTATCATGGTCAGTATCATGTGAGTATCATGGTCAGTATCATGGTCAGTATCATGTGAGTATCATGGTCAGTATCATGGTGAGTATCATGGTCAGTATCATGTCAGTATGAGGTCAGTATCATGTGAGTATCATGGTCAGTATCATGTCAGTATCATGTGAGTATCATGGTCAGTATCATGTCAGTATCATGGTCAGTATCATGGTCAGTATCATGTCAGTATCATGTGAGTATCATGGTCAGTATCATGTCAGTATCATGTCAGTATCATGGTCAGTATCATGTCAGTATGAGATTGAAGGTTCTAAGGAGGAACAAAGTCCTCTGTCATCACACCTACAGAGACCATAAAAAGAGAAAATTACATAAGGTGAGTCACTCAACACTGAATGGTATTGGGCCCACTGGCCTACTACAGTACATATTAAAAACAGTTTAAAAGCATTAATGGGAGACTACCCAAAACTGTACTCCAAGGTACACAGGATGGACAGACCTCAGTTTAAAATCATTAAATTAAAAAAATTCAGATTCATTCAAACCTCTTCTGGCTGCGGCCCCCATGTTGCGAAATGGCGAAAAAATTAAGGAAAATAGCTAATCTACAAGCTCACAACGCTTTGCAAAGCAACACTTTGTGAGCTAGATCTGCTATTTTTGCAATTTCTTTTTTATAATTTGGAAAATGTTTTATATTTTATTTTCTATTTTATGTTCTACATTTTGACAATCCCAATTGTTGATTCTTAGGAAAGCCAACAGGACAAAACGTCAATCAAATAAAAAAAATCACTGCATATGGAGCCAAGTCTGTTCCAGTGGGTCACCAACGCCTCACCACAACTTTTGAATCAAGAATAAAGAAGGTTTATTTGTCACCAACTTATGCAAGTGGTGTGCGTTGAGATACCCAAAATAGGGACATCAGGTTTAAAGTAGTTAATAGCTCAATCTTATGAATTGGAAAATAAATTATACCCGTGTGCCACACACACACACACACACACACACACACACACACACACACACACACACACACGTGTATAAAATGTACGACGTGTATATGTACTGTCTGTATGTATGTACAGTATGTATGTATGTACCCTATGTTTGTATGCATGTATGTATGTAATGTATTATGTATGTAATGGGGCCCATATATATTATACATGGGCCCTCTGGGGACCGGCCCACACTTTGAAAACCCGTGCCCTAGGTACCGTAGTTGTACCAAACAGTAGACGCAGCACAGCTTGTCCCTGATCCACCTGAGGATATTGCCGGAGCAGTTGTGATGGATGCTGGTTAACAATCTGAATCAAGGTACTGTACAGCATAAGTAATTGAACCACAGCAGTTAACATAATATGAACATTCATCTGCTTGCTGAAGGATAATAATACTAAAAAATGCAATCAGCCAGCGGTGATGTGACAATAACATTCATTGAGCGAAATGCAATTTTTCACCCGAACAGCTTTCATTTAGGGAAATTTTAGGAAGATGATTTTGTTTACGCAACTACATGATTTTTTAGAGGAAATTAAATCCCCCAAAAGAAACATTGCCCTCCTTGCCTCTGTTCATTTCTCACTTTACAATCCCTGTGTGTTTTGCCTTTGATAGGAGCCACAGGAAATAGCACACCAGCTTTGTCATCGTCAATAACTTGTTTCTGCAGGCGAAAGGGACAGAGTTTAATGAGATTATAATTGGAGGCTTTGTCTAAAGCTTTACAATAATTTAATTTTAAGGGGTCACAGAAGAAATGCCACCATTAGCATGTGGTCCAGTCATTATTCAGTTTAATAGCCCTTTGATACACAGTGGTTGTCATGTTACTGCACCGTGTTCTAATAGGTGCTGATGAAAGCATAAATGGCCACAATCCTGCCTGAATTTAGCACTACAAAGCCAAAGATGGATCATTATTGTAGACAGTTCCAGCTCCTTAATTGAAACAGTGTACGTATGCAGCTACAGACGCAGCATTAAAGAGCGGCAAATCATGCTGTGACCCAAGGGTAAATTGCCACCTCATAAGAAAATAAAAATAAACAAATATACGCACAAGGATAATGAACTTGTCACTGGCTACGCTTCCCCAAACACATTCCTGCAGCGTGTCAACAAAATGGCAAAGTTTTACATTAGAGCAGGTGCTCCCAAACTTTTACATGCCCATGGCCCCCACTAGGAAAACATGTGCATTAGAGAGTAGCGTTTCATGATGAGATTTCATGGTCAATAAACGCTAATACACACACTCGACACTGTTGTATATTCTTTAAATGATATGAAAATACAATATACAGAGCAACAATACAATGCCTTGGTGGAGGATCGTTCAGTATATACATAGCAAGTGTTTGTCTCTTCTACTGTGTTGTGAAGGATGAGGATGAACCAAGTTGTGCCTTTTGCTTCAAACCACATGCAGGGCTTTCTCTTCCAAAAGATCGCTCTTTGGAATCTGGCTTTGCAAAGTCATTATCCAAAATGTTACAAAACATCCTAAACTGTTAAATGTGTACACACCTTATACAGTATCTACCTAGTCACATTACATCCTTCAAAGTTCAAAGTCAACGCAGATCTGCCCTTGGAACATTGTTTGAGTCAATAATTAATCAAAAACCCAATTAATGAAATCATGATAAAAAGGTAGTTATGAGAAAAAACAAACGGTCAAAAATACAACCTGACATCCTTGTTCGTGGACATGTCTTTCAAGTCATTTGCCATTAGTCCTCTGTGGCACGAGGACTTTTATTTTATTTTCCCATCTTGAGTTCAATGACCCCTTTGGCAGTTTTGTTTGTTTCTGGAAAAACAAATGAGCTCCTTTTCAACTACCTATGGGTCCAGCATCTGTCTGTCTGTCCCAGGCCCACCTTTCTGTAAACAAAGGCATAAAGGTGAGTTTGCTACAGAGTCCACTAGGCCACCTCTTTTAAAGCACTGTCGTTTAACCTTTCCATGTAATTGCGAAGCTCCTTGGAGTCACCCAGTTCCATGTCTTGACACACCCACTTAATGTCATGGCTGTGGCTCACGCTGAGCGTGCTGACCGTGGGGAAGCCATTGTCTGGGGGGATGGTGGTGAAGGTGGTGAATTTGACTCGCTTCCTTTTGGTGGTGGGCGAGTCTCCTTTGCTGTCCTTGGCCACGCAGCTCGTGTCCGCGGCCCGGTGCACCTGGCCCTGCACGTTCTTCTGGACGGAGCCCCCGTTGAGCAGATGACTGCCCTCCTCCAGCCCGCTGCTGGAGTCCATCATGGAGGTCTGCTCCTCCTGCTGGGGCGACAGGCTGACCTGGCTCTCCAGCAGCTCCGCCTCGTTCCCCAGCCACACCCAGTCGTGGGCGTGGTTCATGTTCTCCTGGCCCTCGATGGACAGCTCTTTGTGGCGGTACTTGAGGGTGTAGGAGATGCAGTTGATGAGAAAGACCAAGATGGCCAGGCAGAAGACGCCCAGGAGGGCGTACATGCCGATCTCCAGGTCCGTGAGTCCCCGGGCCGTCTGTACGAGCTCGTCGTCCACGTTGCGCCCGCGGGGGAGGTCGACCTGCGCGGGGAAATCGGAGAAGTCTACGGGAATGTTCTGGCCGCTGTCGTCGGACAGCCTGCCACCGTTGGGCCTGCGCATGATGCCGCTTTTAGTGGTGGTGGCCCTCCTCAGCACCCCGTCCTCCATGTCAGAGATGGAGCTGCCGTAGTAATGAGAGTCTATGCCTGTCCTGTCCTGAGACGGGGACAATCTGGCCCTGTTCTCCATGTCATCTCCCTCCGGGCCGTAGTCACTGCCCCCCCCTCCCCTGGAGCTGTCACTCTGGCCAAACTTGACTCTGACATTGCAGTTCCCTGCTGCCAGGATGCTGCGGCGCTTGAACTTCTGGCAGACCTCGCAGACGGTCATCTCCACCCTGACCAGCAAGCCCTGGCCCTCTGCCTCTGTCACGATGACAGGCCACTTCCAGGACGGGTCCTGTTGCACGGTGACAACCTCCTCGTCCAGGGAGGTGGCTGTCAGGATGAAGAAGTCAGGGTTGTACAGGTCTAGTGGAGCCATGGAGCCGTCACTAAACTGAAGCCAGGCACTGATCAGGGCCTCCTGTGCATACACACAAACACAGCGAACGCGAACGCACACGCACACACACACACACACACACACACACACACACACACACACACACACACACAGAGAGAGAGAGTTTAAGTTAGGTCATATGCAGACTGTACATACTGTTACAGTATGGATGCAAACACACAAAGGAAGAGGAGTGGAAAAGAGAGAGAAAACTACATTTATTTTAAAAGTATGACCTGATTTAAAATAAGATCATAGCAAAGGAATAGTCCCGCAAAAATAGACCAGTAGATCTAGAGAGGACCAATTTGTTTTCAATAGACAGACTGAAAACATTGTATACACAGCAGACCAATTTTGGCATTTGATATTTCAGCATCGATCAGGTTGAGATAAGGATACTCAACATATATATTATTTTTGTTCAGCCTGATGGAGACCTCTCACTATTAGTTAGATGAGTGCTTATATACAGGGAGTGAAAATTAAGTGAATGCTGTTCCAACAGGGATAGTGCTATTTTGGCTTGGAATGGCATTTTAATAATAATACACACACATAGATGTTACAATGTATAATGTTTCCTTTTTACATAATGGTCTCGTTAAGCACACTATAAGAATAATGTATAGTTGAAAATCTAGCCTACTGAGCCCTTGCCATTTCGCTACCTCAGTACTACTGCTCTGTGGCATAAAGAGAGAGAAAGAGGGGGAGCAGATTAAAAGATAGGGGGAAAGATCAGACCGTAACATTAAAGAAGAATTCATGCGAATGGGGGATTTGCCGAACATGAGCATCTTAACCCATTAAGACCGGAAACGCATCTGTGTGTAATTTTTTTGCACTGAGGGCCGCTCTATGAGCTAGATCTGCAATTTTTTTAATCTAAAATTTGTGAAAATGAGTGCAAATATTTGAATATATATATATTTTTTCAAGTGAACATTCAAATCTTTGCTTCTGGGGATTCTACAAATGTCTTCTAAATCCTAACAGTTTTTTTTTATTTTTATTTTTTACTTATGTTGCTATAATATCAGTGGTTCTCAAAACCTTTTCATGTCAAGGACCACCCACAATGATATGTATTTGGCGCGGACCCCCATCTCAAAATATTTTGTTTCAGGGACCCCCCAGAAGCAAAGATTTGAGTTAAAAAAAAAATTCAAATTGGATTTTTCAAAAATGGAAAAAATCTGCAAGCTCATAGCGCGGCACTCTGTGTATATCTGCTATTTTTTGAATAGCCAAAGAAATCTAAAGATGCGTTCCCGGTCTTAATGGGTTAAGACCTTTTCTCACGCCGCAGTTTCACAGTTTGCCTTTTAATATTGCCAGAGGACAAATCCCTTGGGCCAGAATGGGGGAAGATCCCCACGGTGCTCCGCCAGTACTCCCTAATTACTGACACTAGAAGACGTACTGCGCTGCCTGCTTATCTCTGCATGGACATTTTGTCTATGATGGGGAAGATAAACTACTCTTCACTGTCCTTCCTCGCCCTGGGGCGATCAAATGGGCCACAATGAGGGGAGGGAGGGAGGGCATAAATGAGAGATGAAAGCAATGATAGTGACAGTTTGGCCCTAGCTGTGTAAGTCATGTTTGGCGACAGAACTTTCGGTGTTACTTTTGCATTGCTTGGAGATTAAGTGCAGCTGCGGTTTCTATTCGATGCCCAAGGAAACACATGCAGTTTCTAGCTTTCAAGGTTCAGAGCTAAGAGGGTTAGGAATGCAGTGGGACAAACAACACGTGTGTGTGCGTGTGCGTGTGCGTGTGTGCGTGCGTGCGTGCGTGCGTGCGTGCGTGCGTGCGTGCGTGCGTGCGTGCGTGCGTGCGTGCGTGCGTGTGTGTAAATACAAGCGCGTGTGTATGTATAAGCACATGTACTGAACACGCACAGCTGAAATGAAGTCTTTTGTTTTGGAAAACACAGTAATCAACTCTGTGGAGTGCTGCAATTTAGGCTTCAGCAGCTCCAGTAGCCTACAGTATGTAAATGACTCTCTTCAAACTAAATGCAAATAAATGAATAGTTGGAGGCAAAGAAATCTTGTCTGTCTGTCAGACCAAACAGTATTTGCTAATTATTCTTAGTTGTCATTCACACTAATTTGCTGTTTTCTCCATCAGTGATCCTGTAATGAACAACTACCTGGTGTCCCTATTTTGGCCATGTATAGGCGAAAATGTTCTGGAAAAAAATTATAAAAAAAGACAAAAACAAAATACAAAAATTGCATATCTACAAGCTCACAGAGTGATGCAATTTTCGCTGTTTGTCTTAGGGCAAAGTACTGTGTATAGCACTGTTTCTCAATATGTGGTTTGGGGACCACCAGGGGTCCAAATTGACCCTTACAGGTCTGTGACATGGAACGGGTGCATTTGGTTCCACTCTTAGAGTTAAATTACAGTGGATTTTACAGTGTAGATTGATGTACACTGTCAGAGTAAGTGCAATACATGCAGAAAGGGAGGTGATAACTACATTTTGATGTCATTCTGAACTTCTGATGAGCCTTTTTTTTTTTTTTTTTTGCTCCTGCACCCCCAGATGTCTGAAACTGAAGTTTTTTTCTGATGTCGGAAGGAGCATGTATTGCCCTTTACAGACCTGTAAGGGTCCATTTGGACCTCTGGTGGTCTCCGGACCTGACATTGAGAACCAGTGGTACATAGGGCTTACTGTAAGTGGTCAAAGGAATTATACAGTGTAGCATCCGGACCTGTTTGAGGCTCTGCAGCACTTCCTGTGTAGTGGTGGTCGCCAGGATGGCCCTGTTGCTCCCTGGGCTGAGCTGTAGGGACAGGGAGAGGCCAGTGACCAGCTGGACCCCCAACTCTGTGATGGTGACTTTGTCATCCACCACCGTGATGGTCTTCTCGGCCAGGATGGAGTCCGACAAGGGGGACAACACCTGACATGGACGAGAGAGAGAAAGAGAGAGAGAGAGATATATAGAGAGAGAAATTGAGAAATAGAGAGAGAGAGTATGTATGTGTGTGTGTGTGGGAAAGAGCGAGAGAGA
Source organism: Gymnoscopelus braueri (assembly GCF_963280865.1). Lineage (NCBI taxonomy): Eukaryota > Metazoa > Chordata > Actinopteri > Myctophiformes > Myctophidae > Gymnoscopelus > Gymnoscopelus braueri. Next base: position 40,138,049 of record NC_137608.1, on the reverse strand, counting down.
CAGGGAGAGATAATGAGAGGTACACAGCAGAAAGAAAGAAGAAAAGCCTCTTGGGATTAACCCAGATTACAATTGTGACTTCAAAGGCTTTTTAAAAGAAAACGAGTGAACCGCGACATTTGTTTTTTCCCCCTCTTCCAAACAATATATCCCTCCAGCTCTTTATGATTACTAGAGGTGATTTTAGCTGAGCTGGCGGTCTTTCCTAACGTTTCAGTCGAGCCCCCCTCTTCAATTATGCAAGTTTATGCACAAAAATACCCCCGCACTTGTTGACTCTTTACTTAGGCTCATTAAACAACATATCTGCAGATTAACCTTCATGGAACCTCTCTACCTCTGTAAAGGTTAAAGAAAACCAACAGCCATGTGTTTATTCCTTTTTAACCCTGATTATTACTGGCAAACCAGATGAATGTCAGACACAGTCTAACCTATAGAGACGGGGAGTCTAATAAAATAGATGAGGAGCGGTTCGAGGTCAGCTGCATGTAGATGTTGCTCTGTGTGTGTGTGTGTGTGTGTAAAAGTCCTCTACAGGGGCATGGATGCTACTGGCGTGTGTTCCAGTTAGCGTTGGTGGAGACGAGCTGTCAAACCTTTCTCACAGTCGCAACGAATGAGTTGTATGTTTTTACAGCCTGGCTCTGTAGGAGGCTAGCCGTCTGTAAGAGGGTCGGTATGTCTGTGTGTGTGTTTGTCTGGAGCTAACCTCGCCAACTGCTTGACCGATCAGCGCCAAATGTCTTGTGCACGCTGATGGTAGGCAAAAGTTTCATATGTTTTATATAATTATTTTATATAATTCTTAATATTTAATATTTAATACTTAATATTTACCTCTATTTTTATAGTGGCAGTCAGAGTGGCTCGGATTGGGCTAAAACCTTGTCCAAATTTGGACGAGCCGAGTTGAAGTCGGTTGGTCCCATATTTGCACGTGACCATACATGGGCATAGCGTTCGGTTATGTGTCTCTGGACAACCGGATCCTCAAATATATGCCTATATACAGTATGGGCATATCAGGTTTGTTTATGGTTATGTCTGAGTCATAGTGATTTGCCTATGGGCGTATCGGGTTTGTTTATGGTTATATCTGAGTCAGAGTGACGTGGCCATGGTCCTGCCTATACTGTATATGGGCGTATTGGGTTTGTTTATGGTGGTCATAAACAAACGGCCATCCCTCCCTCCCATTTGCTAATTTTAATACATAGGTCATAGATATATCATAGACGATCCACCTTGGAGCCACTCCGTTCCCATATGGTTGCCAAGCCAAGATCCACGATTCAAAATGTTTCTCTCTGATCTACAGTATTATGTATGTATATAATATATGTGCTTTTATCAATATAAATCTTTTTTTGCCAGACCCAGGGGGTCGGCCTACATGAGGCTTTGTCGGTCGGTCGGTCGGTCTGTCCCTCTTTTCCTCTCTTTTCCTCTGCACACACGTCATGCGAAGTCCGGCCATTCAGATTTCAACCACTAGGGGTCTGGCAGTACCAAATCTCCTGGTTCCCTTGTTAAGTCAATAACATCTTACTTAAGTAAAGCAGTTCTCCATGTATATATTTATTTTTAAAGGGATTATCCTGCATGTTCAATGAAAGTGTTTAGGTTCTTGTACAAACAGGTGGTGGTGGGGGCGGGTGGAGGTATAATGGCACGTCTGCAGGCAGACAGATGGATGACCAGAACACACTGCTGGGCAGCGGGTACCAGTCTCTACACAGATGTAATTAGGAGGCCGCTATTCATCCAGTTAACCTGAGGACACTGACAAATGAAAGGTCCGAGAGGGGAAGGGCCCTGGCATTCACTGCCACCGCCTCCACAAAACAGCCAGCTGAGGGACACCAGGACACGCTGTGACACCCTGAGCGTTCATTTAGTCTCGTGAAGGTGAGTTTTGCCGTGCACTTTCAGAGTTTTGCTGTGCACTTGATTGCACTCAGACCCCATTTAAGCTGTAATGGATGCTCTGTAAGTAGTTTGAGGTACTTTTACTATACTTAAGTATTTCCAGTTTTCAAAACTTTATACTTTTACTCCACTACATCAAACAGGCAAATATTGTACATTTTTACTCCACTACAATGGTTGGATTTTTTTTTGTTACTAGTTAGCTAGTTACTCAGATTTTTATTATGCTATATTACAATTGCCATTGTGGTGCAGTTGTGCGGGCGGTGGACCACTGCACATATGGAGTCAAATGCACATTGCTCCCCCCCCCCCCGTCTGCACTGATGTTAGACACAAACACATATATGGAGTCAAATGCACATATAGAGATCAACATACACTGATGTCAGACACAACAGAAACTATTCAACATGCACTGATGTCAGACACAACATAAACCAACTACACATATATGGAGATCTGATTTTCAACATGCACTGATGTCAGACCCAACGGAAACCATTCATCATGCATTGATGTCAGACAACAGAAACCATTCCACATGCACTGATGTCAGACACAATAGAAACCTTGATTTTCAATGGGGGCCCGTCAAATGCACATATAAGGAGATACACATATGGAGTCAGATGTGATCGTCGGTTCGGCGACATAGGTGTCCAAACCTCTAATTAAAGGGCATATGACACGCTCAAAATCATGATCCTTTATTTTCTATAATATGACATCATTCTGGTAAAAACTGTTTGATCAAAGTTACCTAATACCAGCTAACTAAAAAACTATGTTTTTTTTGTCATATTGAGGGCAGATATAATAGCACATCTACAAGTGTCACAACACTTCTCACGTGAGCTTGTAGATCTGCTATTTTCGAAAGCATTTTTAACTATCTTCAAAACATTACAGTACTTTTACCTTAGTTTGGTACTTTAGGTACATTATTATGCCAATACTTTTACAAATCTGAGTACTTCTTCCACCAACGCACATTGAAATCAGAAGGTTATCTGATCTGCTACACTACACCGCATCTGGAGGTGGTCTTTCTCACGCTGTGATCACATCTCAAAGTTAGCCAGGTGTAAACGCAATTAATGGTGAGATTGGATCGTTCATTATCCAGATACAGATCACGTTTTAAAGCAACATGTAAATGGGGCGTCTGTGAAAGGGCGTTATTCAAACTGCAGTATATCTATCACTGCCTCCACATTGACCTTGACATTCATCAGGCGTTTGTTTTTAAATGCACTATGTCTCAGGATAAAAAGTGCTTGATGATGTTAATTAACCACATGACCTCTAGTGTCCTTATTCTGGGCATATGCCATAATAGAACTTACGGCAAAAATACAAGCTCACAACTTGTCACAACATGATGTGTTGTGAGCCAGTAGATGTATAACTAGAAAATGACGTCATTCCGAACATCGGATGGGCAGTCTCAGAACCTTTCCTCGGAACCTGTGCACCTCCAGATGTCCTAACTCTCCGAACTATAATTCGGAAAGCCGGTCCGAACCCCGACATCGGAAGGAGTATGTATTGCACTTTTACCAGGTCCAGGGCCGGTGCTAGGCAATTTGGCGCCCTAGGCAATTTTTTTTTTGCGCCCCCCCCCCTAGTGGCACCCTAGGCAACTGCCTACTCTGCCTAATGGGCGCGCCGGCCCTGACCAGGTCTGTATACTCTCAAGAGTTACGTGGGTCCTTGAAATTAAAAAGTTGTGAGAACCACAGAATACAGCATACCTGGATAGTGGTCATTCCCATGTCCAGTCCCACCAGTATTCTCCCATCCAGCAGCTGTGCGATGTGCGGGTCCTCCACCTTCAGGAAGTCCCACACCAGCTCAGTGATGTCCACCTGCCAGTCACTGCCCAGCATGAAGCTCGTCGGACCTCTGGGATCGGCCGACTCGGCCACGAAGTGGGTCAGCACTCGGACCATGGCGTTCTGGTATTGCAGAGTACAGCTTCGCCCGCGTCGGTCTTCATCGTCTTCATCTTCGCTGTCCCGTGCGGCCCTGTTGAATGACATTTGACATTTGAGTTGTCCTACCCAACACCATGGTCGACATTTCTCAATGGAAGGGTATAGGAGACCACCTCCAACCACTGTAGATGTGATAGTTACAGTACATTGTATGGAGCACTTTTCCCCCATTTTCAACGCCATCTTCATATAATTGGTTGTCACTATGCTCATTATAAGATGCCATGCCACCGTTTCTGTCTACTGCTGTGCACACACAGGTCAGAAACTTTCCTCCAGTGACATCATCAGTGGGGATTCCAAGCTATTGGAAGCGGCAGCCTTTCTCTTATGGAAAGTTAACACTCTGAAATACTGTAGAAGCTTGCTCACTTGCATCAACAGAAATAAACATTAACGATTGAAACGGTCTGGGGATCTTAGTATAATTTGTACGTCCAAAATACAAATACTTTTGTGATTTTCGTCCTCAGAAAATTGGCAAATGTTTGCCTTGAAATGACTACCAAATGATATCATTGGAGGAAGGTTTCTGAATTGTCCACAGCCCACCTCTGAGAAGCAAATAAGTAGACAGAAATGGTACCATCTTTTAATCAGCATTAGCGAGGACCAATTATATGAAGATAATTAAGGTTGAAAATGGGTTAAGTTATACTTATACTCTACCTTAAAGATAAAATAACATTTTATTATCAAAACAAGTTCGGGATTGTGGCTTTAATAGCATTAAATATAATTATGATTGCTGCATACTAGATTAAAGCTACAATCCAGTAATTGTATGTCTGTCCCAACGGAGAGAGGCAGGCCTAATTGCAATGTCCAAACAACAATAAAGATAAAGGAAGACCACCTCCAAACACTGCAATGTGCTAGTTATATTGTATTAACATACTATATATAAATTGGTTTTATTCATTACAGAAAATCTGTAAATAGCTGTATATTTGTCATTGCTTCGTCCGCAATCTGCCGGGCACATACACACTCTCTCTGTCTCTCTCTCTCTCTGTCTCTCTATCTTTCTCTCTCTCTCACTCTCTCAGCAGTGTACGCCACAGAGGAGCATTTACCTGATAATGACAAATGGAGGATTGAGACGTTGTTGAATAGTAGACCACAAAGGGAGCATCAATTCAGTGTGTGTGTGGGGACCTTGAATTTCTATTTCTGTTTTGGCTTTGGCTTTTTTTGCAGCACGAGGCACCTGGTCAGGATTTTAAATGTGCATACACTTTCTCCTTGCAGCTATAGTTAATCGTCCCTGGTTTCCCTTTTGGTAGCAAATCGACTGTAATTTGATTACTGTGGGCAACAAATCCACCTCCCAGAAGCCGGGCTGTGTCCCAGTGGGGTCATTACATTCAGAGAGTGAAAAACAAGGCTTAAATGTTGCAATATTGCATTTAGCCCATAACAGATTTTTTTTGTGGTGTGTTTGCTTCAACAAATGAACAACCTTATTTGAAAATAAATAACAGATAGACAGCAAAATAGGATGGTGAGAAAGCAATGTCAGAGTAAATGCTGCAAGTCCTGTGCTGGGACATTGTTGGGAGCAAAGTGTTTTGTCAACAACTCTTGTACTAACACTTGTCAAACACGCTCACAGACACACATTAGACGTATCATTCCACGTATGAACCGTGAACAAGGAAAGATTGCTTTCATCTTTTATGCTCCAGACAAATGGAACAAACTCCAGGACTCTCTGAAACCGTATCGATTGGTCTCCATAGAGACATTTAGAGTACTACTTGAGGATGCATTACATCTGTTTCAGCTGTTTTGCGCAGGCCCTTATTTGTCTGCATTGTGATGTTTTCAATGTTGTTCATTATTGCACTTTATTTAAACCTGTATTGTTATTTGTATATGTTGTGATCATGCTGTGATCAGGCTGTCCTTGAAGAAAAAAAAGCTGTCTCTCAACGGTCTTCCCTGAATAAATAAAGGTCAATAAAGAAATTGATAAAAAATACTATACTAATGTACAACAGGCATACACCTGATGTGTGGTGTAATCTTTGTAATTTCTCACTCTCTCCCTCCCTTTAAGTCTCTCTCTCTCTCACACACACACACACACACACACACACACACACACACACACACACACACACACACACACACACACACACACACACACACACACACACACACACACACACACAGTTTACAGATACAGTGGATACATACTGTACAGCATGGCCATATACTGTATGATGGCCATATATAGACTGTACAAGATTACAGCTTCACAATCTTGTGCAATTGTATGTATTTGTTTATTTTTTTGCTATTTTGTAAGTTAGGTTATGACTATTTTAAATCATACTGTACATTTATTTTTATCCACACTGATGAGGAGGCTCCACGTACAGGAATTTCACTCCCTGCAACGTTGCCACAGCTGTATTGTCAAGTGCATGTGACGATAAAACCCTTTTAACCTTGAACAAAATTTGTTCTGTATTTAATACAGACACACAAACAGTTTGAGATGATGAAAAAAAATATATAATCTCTTAAACTAGGCTTTCTTCAGATTATCCGCTGTGCTTATCTCTCTCCCTCTGTCTCCCCTGAGAAATAGAACCGGATACAGGCCCACGGGAAGGAGGACGTTGGCTTCACATTACTAGAGGAGATCCCTGAGCACAGTCAGATGAGGAGTTAACCCATTCAATCCGGGAGCGGAATCTGTGTCATTTTAGATATTTAGCTATAACTGTTATTTTATACTTGGGCTATTCAAAAACAGCAGATATACAAGATCACAGCGCGGCACCGAGTGCCGCGCTATGATCTTGTAGATCTGCTATTTTTAGAAAAATCGTGAAAATGTGCGCAAATCTTTGAATATATATATTTTTAAAGCGAGCATTTATAACTCACATCTTTGCTTCTGGAGGGGTCCCTGCAACAACATATTTTGAGATGATTGGGGGGGTCCAAAGCCACATTTTGTGTGGTCCTTGACATGAAAAAGTTTGAGCACCACTGATACTATACTGTAGCAACATATACGTTTTTCAAAAACCTGTTAGGATTTAGAAGACATTTGTAGATGCGTTCCCGGATTGAATGGATTAAGGGCTCAGGACCTTTCCTGACAAGATAAGACAAGAGTTGTAGACGAAGGGGTATTTCCCCTGCTGCTGTTGGACAAGCACTCAGAGTACCACGAGGTTCCCCTGAAGGAAGGAGGAAAAAAAAGAAGAGGGCCATGAAAAGAAACTTGTTTGATTTTGTTATATTCTGTGTTGTCACGACCAAAACAACAGTAAAAGGGTCAAAGATCAATCAAAGTGTGTCTTCCTGTACTCAATCGTACCACCGTCTTCTTCTGCCTCCACTCCACTGACTCCGCTCTCAACTCGCAAGTCATATCTGTCTCAACTAAGACAATCTGAATCTAATTTTAACTAGAAAATGTGCTCCTCGGAGCACAAGTCTCCGCCAGCAGACTATAGCAATTATATTATCATAGCAATAACTAATGAGATACAGTAGAGTAAAAGATATATACTGTAGTTAAATAAAAAGGTGTATGTTAAAGAAATATTTATTTAAAAAAAAATGATTTAAAAATCATATTTTGTCTTCTAATGTTTAAAAATAACATATCCAACATCACCGCAGATCAATCAAGACTGATTGATCCTGTCTTACCTCGCTTCAAAAACGTAAACGTTTTTTTGAAGTGACACACCTATTTATAGAATTGTATTTCGTCATGCATTCCTCTAGCCAATCAAAGGCATTGGTGTCAACATATTAATACGTATTAAGATTTCGGTCTTGTTGTGGGATCAATTCAACTCTAGTCCTCTTCTGTGTTACTGTTGTAGATGAGTATGCTTTCTTAGCTTTGGCCTTCTGCGCCTTTGCTTGACCAATGTCAGGTGTTCTCAAAGGGACACACACACGCACGGACGGGTGATTTGGACTAGAAGATACTGTTCCAATCAAGACTGATTGATCCTGTCTTACCTCGCTTCAAAAACGTAAACGGCTTTTTTAAGTGACACACCTTTTTATTATAGGATTGTATTTCGTCATGCGTCCCTCTAGCCAATCAGAGACATTGATGTCAACATATTGACACGTATTAAGAGTTCGGCTTTGTTGTGGGATCATTTCAACTCTAGTCCTCTTCTACGTTACAATTGTAGATGAGTATGCTTTCTTAGCTTTGGCCTTCTGCGCCTTTGCTTGACCAATGTTAGGTGTTCTCAGAGGGAAACACACACGCACAGACGGGTGACTTGGACTTACTGAAGGTACTGTTCCAATCAAGTCTGATTGATCCTGTTTTACCTCACTTCAAAAAGTAGAGGCTTTTTGAAGTGACACACCTATTTATAGAATTTTATTTCGTCACGCGTCCCTCTAGCCAATCAGAGGCATTGGTGTCAACAAATTGACACGTGTCACGTGGAGCTTGCCCAATGTTAGCTTGGCTAACAATGTTTGCTCACACAAAGCGAAAACATATTCTCCACCTTCGGCGGAGACAATTAATCAATAAATTGGACCAATAGAACATAGTATCATAATGATTTTTTTTTTGTACATTTATATTTTAAAATATTAAAGTTATGTTATTACAAAAATCTTAGTGTTTTGCCAGTTATTTGGGGGCCCCACTTGCAGTATCGTCATGGCCGACCAGTGGGGCCCCGGCTCATAGGTTGAGAATCACTGACCTATAAGACAAAGGTCATTCCATTTCCTAACGTTCTCTCTCAGTGGCTGTGACCAGTGGACTGCAGGGACAGAATGTTGGATCTAAGAGCAGCGCAGAGACAGGGGAGGACTCAGAGATTAGTATGAATGGGGCCACGCTGTCAGCATGGCATCAGGGCCTAATGACAGTGGTGGAAAGTAACCAAGCACATTTACTCAAGTACTGTACTTAAGTACAATTTTGAGGTATTTTTTTTACTTTACTGGAGTACTTCCAATTTTCAATAATTTTACTTCTACTCCACTATCATGTATATATTTGAAAACTTTAGTTAAATTACTTTGTAGATTTTGATCATTATAACAAAACCACTTCAGACCTATATATATACTTTGGCAATTTGAAAATAGCCGATCTACAAGCTTACAACGTTGAGAGCTTGTAGAGCTGCTATAGGATCTTTGTAATTTTTTTTACATTTGAAAACTTGTGAAATAGGACATTCTGCATCATGAGTACTTTTACTTTTGGTACTTTAAGTACATTTTGATGCCACGCAGCCAGCATGGCATCAGGGCCTAATGAGAGGCCCACATGGGGCATTATGTACTGCAGCCTGGCTGGCTGCAGGGAACTAGCTCCTCTCCGCTTCATCCTGTCAATCATCATCTACTTAGTCCTTTAGCACTAACATTTTATTTTATAAAGTAGCGTATTATTTCATTCATAATGCATGGGAGTTTCACACGCACACACACACGCGCCCGCACACCATAGACTGTGGCGCACACACACACACACGCACACACACACACACACACACACACACACACACACACACACACACACACACACGTATATACGTACATACAGTATACAGTGCCAATGCATCATAGTTCATGTGTCACATGACATTACAGAAGCTTTCACTGGGTATTCATATACAAATATAGTTCCCAGATGAGGATGTCAACATTAAAGTACCCCTGGCCATCCCCCCTTACACAGTTTTTTGATTGCCACTGCTTCTAGTTTAATTAAATTCTTAGGAACAGTTAATTGATTTGTCATGTCTATATAAGTCCCGGAAAATGTCGAGATCTATGTCATCTAGCATGTATATTAGATGGCCAGTCCTACTGTAAATGTACAGTACAACTTGTCACAGAAAGTCATACATTGGAAGCATTTATTTTATTACCAGCTATGTTCCCAATACGTTTATGTAGTTTGAACATAAATAAAATATGGAACTGTATGTAGAGTAAAATGCATCTCTGCATTGTAATTGTTTGAAACATAATACATTGGAATTTGTCTTTTGTTCAATGAATTGACCTTTGTCCTGTGAATTAACATGGGGCACAATGTGTCTTTATGAGCGTATAATGAAACCAAAGTTTTGCTCGGGTGGAATGGATGTGCTACTGTATAAACAGGTTTCAAGTAAAAGTATTAGCATTTTAGCATCGGTATGAATCTAATATACCAGTGGGCATGCAGGGATCCCAAAATTGAATCTAAGGTTAATCTAATAGACAAATAAATCAAATTCATTTCACTCTCATGTCCAGATTTGGCTTAACAGTTGATGCTGCATATGAAATGCTTTCATTGCATGCTGATTTTGTCCTGCCCCGTGGATCCTGTTCTATTTGTTTTGGCATTTTGCTCCATGGTCGTTTTTTTTTTTCTTCATTTTTGCATAGACATAATGAAGGTTATTTGAAGTGAAATGGACAAACGGATCTTGCAGCTTTCATACGGCATCTCTGTGCAAACAACAGTGATTGCTTTTTATTGTTCAAATCCTGAATGGCGTTCAAAGAATTGTCAGCGTGTTTGACAGTAGAACGAGGGCACTTAAAAGTACGCACAGCTTAACAAGGTCAGTGCTTATGACAACACAAGCAATTAAAACATGAAAACAGACAGCAAAATACACATTTGCAAATGCTATAAAGTGGAAAAGCTGACGTGCGTAAAATAAAAATGTATTCTGAAGGAAGCATTAACAGAGTTCCACTGCTTATATACTTTGGTCCCCTGTCTAGGGAGGCTTATCTTGTCCATGTTGTGACAGGGCTTACGGAGGGTGATGTGGAGCATACAGCAAAGACCAGTAGTTTCCCAAACGGTGCTCCGAGGCACAATGGAGTGCTGTGAGACAGTTTCTACAAGTTCAGGTACAGCCGTGTGGGATATTGTGACAATGCTGACCCGATGAAGATCCTGTGAGGTCGAAACATTGTCGCAAATAAAAGTAAATCCTTTACCTGGAAAATGGTGTGCGGGCTCTATCTCTCTTCATATTGTGACAACCACTCATTATTGTCACAATATATACTGTACTACAGTATGTAGTAAAATGTTACGAATATTATTTTTTATTAACTACCGTGTATCAGTACTTTGTGCACATTCATTTCCCATACAGAGGCAAATTTACCCCCCTAAAATATATATTTTAACCACTTTCAATCTGGTGTCCCTATTTTGAGCATGTCATTATAGAAGAAAATAAAAAATATGCACTGTCTACAGTATGTATCTTTAATTTGTTTTAAAAAAATATTCAAAATGAGCAAAAAATAGCAGATTATTTTTGCAATGAATACAGGAGGCAAACATAATAATTGAGATTTTGACTTGCCCATGGTGTGCCTTGGGCACAAAAAGTTTAAAACCCACTGGTATAGACAGGGGCAATCAAAAACTGTGTAAGGGGAAGCCCATGCCTGACGCCTCTCCCTCTCTCTCATGCACACTCTGGCCATCAGTTGCCAGTCCCGGCTGACAGTGTAAGGTCCCTTCACATGGCTATTGTAGCAGACTGGCTTAGTTTTCCGTTGGGTTTTAGCAGAGTGGACCGATGCCCATTCCTGCCACCAGGCGAGTCGCTACTTAGCAAGGTCACGCCTGTTATTCCCAGATAAACAAAGACGGGCAGAAGATGGGGGGGTTGCAAAGCGCTCAGCAGCCCGCAGGGCTGCAGTGCCAAGACCGGACATGCTGGCATCACCAGTGACAACACACATCAGCCTGTCCCCGCTGATAAAAGCATACCAGCACACAGCTGGGGAGAGCAACATCCTCACCAAGCTGGTGCATTGGTCAAAACCGTGCACCACTGTCAGTCAAAGCCGAAGGGAAGGGACGGATAATTGGAGGAGCTGCGCTTGGGTGCAAAGGATTGACCAACTTCCATGTCTCCCATCTCGACATTTTTCCGGGACTAATTATTGCAGGCGGCGGGCTTGATGGCTTCTCTTGTCCATTGAAGGATGTCAACACTTGCACAGTAGCACAGTGTGGTGGCGTCAGAGAAGAGAGTGCCAGTGATGAGGTCCCAGGGGGAAATGTCTGACCTCAAGACAGGAGCTAATAATGTTCTACAGTATACTATAGGCTAGGAGGAAGCACGACAGGCCACCTTCCTTAACCATGTCACAATGTCAGGCTATACCGCATGGGTTGGACATTTTGTTATCAGCCTACTACAATACAAGGAGAAGCCAGTAGAGTAAGAAGAGGAGCCTGGTGGAGTTGCACCCAGCTACAACCTTAACATGGAGTTAATTTCAAAGATAAACTGATATCTGGTGGTAATCGTTTTTTTTTTTCCTTCTTTCTTTTCGTCAAATTCAATCAAATTCAAAATGAGATGTAGAAAGGGAAAAACATAATCGATTTTATTATGGAATAATATGGCTTATGCTTGGATAGCATTTTAAACTGTGAATTACGCAAAAATATCAGGGGGATAATAAGCCCTTCATCTGGCTAGATCTTGTTTAGAATGATTAAATGTGGCCCTGAGGGCAATTTTAATTTCCCATGGTTCACCTGTTAGAACAAACACTGAACATGTTTAACATACACGTTCTGCTCATTTCTGGTGTAACTTGCTGTGTTTTGGGCTTGCAAATACCCAGCAAGAATAATCTGTTCCAGTAATTAGCCGCCAGATAAATGACATGTTTCCCATAATGGAAGGGAGTCAGTAGATAAGATGCTCCCCATTTGGATCCTTAACAAAAATAGCAGGCTATTTTGGTGAAGATATTTGATATAGAGGGAAAAGAGGAGAGAGCCTATATATAGGCTTGTTGACTCCGGTCAACTAAGTATACTATCTAGGGTTAAAATGGTCTTTGACAGTCAGAATATTGCATCACACATGCGCGCGCACACGCACACGCACACGCGCACACACACACACACACACACACACACACACACACACACACACACACACACACACACACACACACACACACACACACACACACACACACACACACACACACACACACACACACACACACACACACACACACACACTCACCAAAAGGGGCCTTATGGTTCCATTTGTACACTCAAGATTTCAATTTACACTCAGGAGGATTTTACAGTGTAAGCACACACACACATGGTCACTGTCGGGCAGAAACCATATATCTCCATTATAATAATAATGTGTTTTTCTTTCATAAATTAATGCCCTACTTCGTCGTACAAGAGTGTGCTGAAAGTGAAAGTGGATAAGTCTATCTGTGGGTTTTATAAATATTTAACCAATAAAAAGTTGCCCGACAGCGGCGATATTAACACATGGGGATCATGTGACACTGACAGACAGTAGTGGATAGTAACTAAGTACTCAAGTACTGTACTTATACAATTTTGAGGTATTTTTCACTTAACTGGAGTACTTACAATTTTAAACTAGAAAAAGTGCTCCTCGGAGCACAGGTCTCCGCCAGGTCATGTAGGTTATTGTGGCCTCCTGGTGGCACTATAATAGGCCAATGTGAAAAGGGTGCCATTTCTTCTTAGGCCTTTCAATCGGACACTGCATTCATGATTTGAGGTATTTTGTTCAAAAAATTTGTTTTGCTAAATTAGACCTGATGGTGGCGCTATAACAGGCCAATGTGAAAAGGGTGGCATTTCTTCCTCGGCCTAGTGGGAAGGTGTGCGCAAAATTTCACGGAAATCACATGCTGCGTTGATGATTTGAGGCATTTTGTTCAAAACGAACCAATCCTGCAAATGTTGGAAGCCAATCTTAGCCAATCAGGATAGAATATGGAAAATCAGACAGATCCACGTTGATCACATGACTATAGAGATACTGTGTACCAATTTGTGTGAGGTTTGGACAAAATCTTTAGGAGTGATATCCAAAAATGTGTTTTGCACAACTCGGCCTCCTGGTGGCTCTATAAACAGGCCAATCTGAGAAATTCGGGGCAAAGGTTCAGCTTAGGCATCCAGGGAGTGTGTGTGCACAGTTTCGCAGCGGCCGGCCAACGGTGCCGGAGATTAGCTGTTCACAGACAGACAAGGACGGACGGACGGACGGACGGACAGGGTGCAAAACATACTCTTGCCATGCCTTTCGGCCTGGCGGAGAAAATAATTTAACTTCTACTCCACTATAATTATTTTAAAACTTTAGTTACAGTACATTACCCACTGAGCATTTTTGGGGCCATTAGACGTCTAAAATACGTCTAAGGGCTAGGCTAAAACCGGGTTATAATTGGTCTAAAAGTGAATTTTTAAAGTTTTTTAAGCCGTTGAAATGACGTCTATAATATAAACGGTCTAAATATAGACGCTTAAAAAACAGCTAATCAACGTCTAGGCTAAGAATAGACGTTGAAAAAACTTTCACTTTTAGACCAATTATAACCCAGTTTTAGACGGAGGTCTAATAGATGACTATGGCTCACTGGGTACTTTGTAGATTTTGATTATTATTACAAAACCACTTCAGACCTACTATAATATATACTTTGGCAATTTGAAAATAGCCGATCTACAAGCTCGGAGCTGTGAGCTTGTAGATCTGCTATTTTCAAAGGATTTTTATACATTTTGTACATTTGAAAACTTGTGAAATGGGACATTCTGCATAATGAGTACTTTTACTTTTGGTACTTTAAGTGCATTTTGATGCCAATACTTTTGTGCTTTTACTCAAGTACATTTTTAATATTGAACTTGTACTTGTAACAGACTATATACAATAGGATATTGATACTTTTACTTAAATAAAAAATGTTAGTACTGTGTCTGTCACTGCTGACAGACACATGTGGCAGTGTACCTGTGGCTACTGCCAGTCATGATGGGAACCCTCCATCCTTTGATCTGACTCAGCTCGGTGTCTGACACGTCAATCTGCAGGGGGAGGCGCGGCAGCCACACGTTCAGCTCCAGCTGCGCGCTCACATAGCTGTACGTGAAGTTCACCGTCATCCTCATCTTCCCCTTCATCTCCTTGCCGTTCACAAACACGTAGTCGCACCTGTCTGACACCTGGATGGGACGAGTGGGAGGGATGCAAGAGAGAGGAGACAGAAACAAAAGGTGACAGTTATATAAATGGTATATAAATGACATTTTTATGAAAATGAATAATAAGAATAATAAAATATGACCACATAGCTATTAAAAACGTGTGGAATAAAAGCACCCCCCTCAAAAGAAAAATGTGATTATGAAATATTCATTTTAATAATTTTCTTGGGATGTCAAAACTCCAGAATTATTGGTTTGGTTACCTCTGTCTGCCATAAACTGAGGCAGGCATTATCCACCCACCTGTTTTCATTAGGTAATGTGTGCTGGGTGCACAGACTGCACACTAGAGGATTTCCCCCCAAAAAATGTGGGAGTGACATACAGTATAATGACATTTATTTTAATCATAAGAACAAACACACCAGACTGATTCAATCAAGACGCAGGACCACACACTTGGGGATTATAGCTATTGAACGATTTCAGAGTGGCGATGCCAGGGAGTTGAGATCTCACAGTTAAACTTGCATGATCATGTGACTTCAGAGCAAAACAATACTTTTCCCTACAGAAGTCAGATATCTATAACAAACACACAGGCATCGAGTTGTATTCACCAAAACATTATGTATACGTACTACATTCACCATACTGGAACTTGCTACACCTCCTATGCACAACTAAACTTTTAGACCTAGCTAAAAATAACATGTCTTCAATCTCCATAGCAACACCTAACTCACTTACACTCACTTCACGTACAGAGAAGAAACGGGCCAGTTTCATTTTTAAAACTAGGATTGCTTTAACTCGATTTTGTGGTCAAATTATTTTTATTCGGATTTGACATGACAGAAGCAAGGGATTGATCTTAACGTGACTGATGATCACATGAGAGATGGACTTTATGCAGTCATCTGACAGGAGCTAACCCACATAATAAAATGATTGATTTTCATATTGTTGCAGTCAGGCATAAACCTCATAATCACCATATTTAATTATTTTAATGTTTTTTTTGGGGGGGGAATTAAAGCCCTAGTTCATCATACAAGTGTCACACAAAATGTGTGCGCGACGTGTTGTGAGCTTGTAGATCTGCTGTTTTAAAAATAATAATAAAAAAGGAACGGTTTTAGACATACAAGGTTTCCACCCGACAGCAATGATATGGTACTCATATCAAACAAACCACAGCATGCTTTGGAAAATGGTCAGCAGTAATGTACAGCAGCGCTTTTCAAATAAGTCAAAATCTCAAGGCACACCTGTATTCATATTAATGCAAAATAGCCTCTACAACACATTTTACCACTCTCATCACTCTGTAAATGTTTATTTTTATTTGCTAATGGCAAATGCAAAGTTTAACCACTTCATGACACTTTTCATACTTTTGGAAAAAAAGAGGAAAACATTTTAATTTTAACTTTTCGCCTATAATAGCATCCCCAAAATATGGAAACCAGGGTTTTTTTGTTTTTGCGTATAGAATTTGCCTCTGTATTGCAAATAAAATAAAAATAGCTAAACATGCCCCACTTTAAAAGTAATATCTCAAGTATAAATATCCCAAAATGTACAAAAATAGTGAAAATATACTTTTTAAAAGCTTGTAGATGAGGTATCTTTCATTAATTAATTAATTCTACAACAAAGCATATTCTGTACATGTACAGTAAGTGGTTAAGCTTATTTTAATCATTACAAATTGCTCAGGACAGGTGCCGTTTTGTTTTTGTTGGGGCATTGCTGAAATCAGGCCTCTATGGTGGTGGACAAGTGTTTCCTAAAATACAATGTAAGTGTGCTGTACACAATGTAGGCCAGGGCTTTATACAGTTGGTACAGCTCTGTACTACAACTACATTTCATATATCGCTACTTTGAACAAGAACATGAAAGGTTCACCGGCTGTTCCCGGACGATGGGGGACGGCAAGGGCATCTTTGAATCTGAGGGAATAAGGGGTTGTGGACGTGGTCAGCTCCTCTATAATAGTCCTGCTTTTGCCCGGGGCTAAACACACCAAGAGCAGATGGAACGTAGACAGAGCACGGCACTTCTCCACTAATAACACCGCTAAAAACCATCTGTTTCATAAATTGCTTTACACTGGAAATCACTTGGATAATACTGTGTTATTGAAAGGCACCGGGATTACTGCTCGTGTGAGCGAGCACGGGCACACACACACCTTAAGTAATATCTAGATTCTCACCCACTCTCACTCTAAAAGAGATATGGTGTGGTCATGATAGCACTATGCACACATGCGTGCGTACTGCGTAACACGCTTGTGCGCACGCACACGCACACGCACACACACACACACACACACACACACACTTTTAGAGTCCAGGCAATTAATAACTTAAAAGCAGATACCATCAGGAGTGTTCCCAGGCATTTAGTCAATCCCATTGATTCCATCATGCAGTATACCTTCAAAAGGACAACATTATGGTCTGGGGAAATATATCTTTTTTTATGTATTCAATCTTTCCTTATTTATTTATTTATTTTCAATTTCCCAGTTATTTTTCACAGCCAGATAAAACCATAAACAGCCATTAATCATAGAGCCGATACAGTTCATCATCTGTGAGCAGGCAGAAGGCTTTGTGTGTGACAAGCCTCCACAGCTCCCCAGTATGTGGAGCATTAATTAGGCTTCAACTCCTCGCTCCACTGCTGGACCAAGGCGCTGGTCACTGCTCAAATGGAGCACAACACAACAGCATATGGCTCAACATGAAGAACGTGTTTCCCAAATCAATTAAATCATTGTTTCTAGAAGACCTTGAAATGATATGCAATTCAGACTGTAAAAGAGTTCTCTTTGGCAGGAATTATGTTGCCTTCTTTTAAAGGTGACATACTGTCATGGTTTTCTTTATTTCTTTCCTTTTTTTGTTGTGAATCGTTTTGTATGATGATTAAAATAAATATAATGAGAACAAAGCTCTTCCTTCGTAGCTGACCCTTCATTCCATAGTCGAAATCATATGCATGTTAGTCAGACGCCACTCTGCATAAAAGCATCTGTTACTGCCAATGCTTCAATAGTGAATTGTATTTTGTGAACAAACCTGGCAGTCTGTGAAGGTTGACATTGTGGTGGATTGGATACCTAATTTGGAAGCAAATCTCTACACATTTAAAGTTTTGGAGCAAAACTGTAGGTTCTTCAACTTCCTCTGAACTAATCTTCATGCCTTGAGGTCATGTGTGCCCCCTGGCCTGTGCCCTGTGACAAGAACCACCCGCGGAGATGAACGCCAGAGGATATTTTCAAGGCTACGTGCAGAGAACATCATCAGAGAACTAATATTAAGCATCAAACCTTTGGATTTTAAAGTGGTTACATGTTCGGGTATGATTCCTCTGTATTTTCTACCGTGGTGTGTGGCAGAACGTCAGCACGAGTTCAGAAACTACATACGGCGGGTACTAACTTGTTAATGCACGAGTGCGTCTGCGGTGCTAAGAACACGGCGCAAATACATAAATGACATTTGAAGGTTGAGACATGACGTGACAGACCGGTTTAATGTAGCCTTTTGAACACGTCGTCTATGAGGTCTGCACACACGCTCCCTTGGCTGCAGTCAGGCATGGAGCAGATTGTGCTCCATCAGGGCTCCCAGTGTGAGAGTGTGTTTGGACTGATAAAGATGTCAGAGTCCCTGCTCCTTATCAACCCCCATTGTTCTCCTGCTGCTGCTCTCACCAGACTCAGTCTGCTGAGACTGAAGCTCATTGACAGTCCATGCGTCTGGGCCGTTTCTGTCCAAGTTAGGGCTGGAGGGATGGGGTTGGGCTCCCCCTGACCTGTCTGCTTGGGTGATAAGTAGAAAGCTAGACCTCTCCTACATGCCAGAGTCATTGACCGTATCAAACAGTGATATCGCTGATCAATAAGATGGCAGACGCCGAGGAGCGCTTGTTTGTGCTCACAACAAAAGGATTTCTTACCAGACAGACACACACAAAGCAACACAGGTGTGTGTCTGTGATGCTCCCTGTTTTTACGATGAAAATCTCCAAGAGGCTTCTATGAGAGGGTGTGTGTCTGTCTGTCTGTCTGTCTGTCTGTCTGTCTGTGTGTGTGTAAAATCCCATGTTAACTTTAACTGAGTTTTTCAGAAAAATGTCAAGCCACTGCCAGCAAATCCGAGCGATTTTACTAACCTTTGAAAAATCATGGAATATTTTCCGTGATCGCCGTCCTCACGGCGATCGCCTAATTACACGAATGGGGGTCTCGTAGTATCGGGGAAAAGCATTTGTCCGGTCACAGTAATCCGTTGCATAGTTGTGGCCAGTTGGATGTGGCTTGTTTTTGAAAAAAGCAACAGAAACAGAGATAAAGCCATTTTTCCAGAACGAATAAACAGGAAGTAAACAAGCTGTTTTTTTTTTGTTAAAATGATTAAATTTACGGATCTATCCTTTTCTGAACGGCAAGGCATCATTCATAGTTTAGCGAACAGCGCCATCTGGTGGAAAACCACTGAAAACACAAAATCACATCAAACTCGCCAATGGCAGGCCTTAGCAGAATCTGATGAGAAATCTCGTCAGTGGCAGGCAAAGAGTTAATTTAACTCAGAATTGTGATGTACAAATAATGTAAATTTGTACACTCTTGAGTTAAACTAAACACCCACTCCCCCCAAAATCTATTTTTTTGTTTGGTTAAATGTCTTTTTGAAACTTTTTTGAAGCAGGGCACGCAACTCAGACAAGGTGTGAAATCAGTCACCAAATATACCCTCACTAAATACACCATTAGTCAATGAAGATAATTATGCATTGAGGGTCATTGAGGGTTACAAAACAAGCGCTCCCCTGTAAACCCGACTCCACCGTCGGACCCGTCAACGACAAAGTGACTGGCTTGTTTTTGTCACGGTTTGGTGGCTCTGGATAATTGTTGGATTACCCCAAATTCTGGAAGATCAAATGTATGCATAATTCATAAAGTAGGATATGGAATCATAATAAAAATATTTAAACAAAGTAAAGTACTGTAAAGGTCCTTTAGGGACATTTGTGGGAGGAGGAATATAATTGATATGTACATTTATTGAACAGAGATGATTTCTCTGAGGATTTAAACCAGTGGTTTTCAAAGTGGGGTCCAGGGACCCTCAGGGTTCCTTTAAGGGGATTCTAAATGGACCCTGACAGGTCTGTAACTTTTGTGAGTATACAAATGAAACCAAATGAACCCTTACACAGGACCACACTAGAAGCACCATTTGTATAATCGTACCACTGTAACTGTAACTGTTAATAAAGTATTCAATCAATCAATTAAAGATCCATTTGGTTCCATTTGTATACTCTCAGAGTTACGGGGGACCTTGAAATAAAAAAAGTTTGAGAAGCACTGATTTAAAACCACACCATGGGGACATGTGGTACGTGGACCGAGGCTTTAACACTAAGGATTCTGCTGTGTACGGGGATTGATTAACAAACAACTCTATATGTCTCATGACAGGCAAATGAACTGCCTGCTGCTGTTGCTTTGATCCTCAACGCCTCGCAAGCTGAGCAGGACCAATTACAGAGAACACGTCTGTCCGTCCCCACGCATTACTCTGATGGCCTAACACTGGCCTCCAGTGGCGCATTATTGGCCGGCGTAACCAACAATCAATATTTTAATATACTGCACACACACACGCACTTGCTCTCGCGCACACGCACACACACACACACAACCAAAGGCAGCCTTCAACACCTACTGTACTCCCCCCACCTCCATCCCAGCGCGGCAATGATGTGCTGAGGACTGGAGGCGGCGGAGAGGGGGGGACCCCTGTCAGCGAGAAATACATTTCGTGCCACTCATTCCTCAAGGTACCATAAATGTCCGGGAGAATCCACCGGCACATTAATCAGGCACATTATGCGCCGAACGGGAAAATACTTACAGGGGGCATTATGGCTGCCGCTGGATCTAGGCCCGGGAAATTAACAACTCGCCGGACAGATCCAACCCGTGGCACATATGAGCGATGGGAGCAGGGAGCATTAATCCATTTGGATCGGGAACGCATCTGAGTCATTTTTTAAAATTTATTTTGCAATTCAAAAATAGCAGATATACAAGCTCATAGCGCGGCACCAAGTGCCGCGCTATGAGCTTGTAGATATGCTATTTATTTTAAATCATGACATTTTTGCAAATCTTTACAAATGTCTTCTAAATCCTGTGTTGTTGTTATATCAGTGGTTCTCAAACGTTTTCATGTCAAGGACCACCCAAATGTATACGTTTTTTGGCCGCCGATCCCCATCAAATGTTGTTCCAGGGACCCCCCAGAAGCAAAGATTTTAGTTAAAAATGTTGTTTCCAAAAAATATATGTATTCAAAGATTTGCACAAATGTTCCAGTTTTTTCAAAAATAGCAGATCTACAAGTAAGTAGCGCAGCACTCGGTGCCGCGCTATGAGCTTGTAGATCTGCTATTTTTAAATAGCTAAAGTATGAAATAATGGTTATCGCTCAAACCTAAAATGACACAGATGAGTTCCCGGATTGAATGGGTTAAGGTGGGGTGGGCCTGTCTCTGTCTCCCACATACAGTTGGCTTGACAGAAGCAATTATGCAGCCCATGCTGCTCTGCATTAACCACAGTACTCACTTCCACCCGGGGGGGTGCTGTTACATTCCCATAACCCCCTTTCCATGGCTGTGAGAGCGCAACTCGTTACATGGTCTTCTTTGCATAACTTCAGGTCATGGTTAACCTAGCGAAAAATGAAAATTCAATCATAAAAACTTGCCGGATTTGCTTCGTGGCTGTTATGTATAAGCAGTGACTGCAAAAATTGGGGCTGTAGTTGCACTTTGAATTATGCTTATTTCGGCTAAGCAAAAAGTGCTTTTAATTCATGTTTTTAAATAGTGATGTGTTTAATTTCAAAAAGCTCCTTGGATTTTGCTCAGCTAATGTTTTTTAAGGAGAATGAGCAGTACACTCCTCAAGCTATTTTGACCAGAAAGCCTAAAAGATAAGATGTGTAACTGGATACGATACCAGTTTGTTCCTGAAAGTTTTTCAATTACATTTCTATAGTTCCTAGGTATCATTACAGGGTAATTATTCAGTTATGGGCGAATAAACGCAGATTATAATGAGCAGAATCATTCGTAATTCAGGTTCAATGACACTGTCACTAATCCCCCAGGGCCAAATGACATAAATAAGTCATGTTTATATATTGTATATTATCGCACGCTGTGTTTAGAAAAGAACAGTAGGAAACACTTTCTCTTGAATGTGTTTGTGATTGTCTTTCTGTGGTTCATTTAGGTGAGACCAGAACATTGGCTATCCAACTTGCAAAACAGATGTGATACATTTAGGTATTATTGTCAAATGTTTCCTCTATGAATTTGAGAAACAAACAGCGTAACTTTTATCTCATGTCTTTTAGTTTTTCGCCAGGACACCTCATTATTGGGCATTAAATCATCTTGACTTTATCCACTCTGGTCTTGATGACAGGTTCAAAGAGAAATATAGATATAAAATAGACATAACTGGATGAAGCCCTTGGCACAGCAGGTGTCTAGAATTTATAATCTATTCCGAATTGGAGCCAGATATTTAAGAAAGCAGACTGTTATCATATTGAGGCCGTTTTGTTTTTTTAAACTTTCAAAACTAGTTTTAAAGACTTGACCTTTACAGTAGATAGTTAAGGCATCACTGGAAGTCTGGTATTTTGTATTTGTAAGTGATAGGATATACTGCCGTGCCTTGTGCCCAGTGTTTGAAAGAGGCTCTACTAATAAAAAGGAAATTTAAGCAACCTGTCACTACACTGAGTATCAAACACTTTGATCTTCTTTCTCAGTGTTTGCTTATCCTAGAGGCAATTTTTTTTGCAAAACATACTATAGGAAATCTTCTAATCTTTCACGTTTATCTTTTTTATGTATTTATTTATTTATTAAGCTTTCATGCCTGTGTTGTCAACCTATTCACAATCTATACCCATAATCCTGCTTTATTCAGTATAGTAACTCCTGTTGTTTGAGTGCTACTTTGGGTGCTGTCTGTTTAATTGGCGCATGGTAGCCTACTGCATATAATTGAGATAACTGGTTGAGAAAATAGTTAGTTGACTTAAAATAGATCCACTGATAGAGAAAAGATCAGTAAAATACTGGTATCTTACAAGTGAATGACTGGTAAAAGTGATATTCTTAAATGTCAACTGTACTTCAAGATCAAAAGTAAAAGTACGGTACATTTTGTTAATCAAAAATAAAACTAATCATATATTATTTTTGTTCTCCCTGTATTTATAGAGAGCTGTAGTTTTGATGAGCCATTTGATGAACCTCCAGGGAGGAGGTTCAGGAGGTTCACCCTAACCCTAACCCTAACCCAGGCAGCCGGTGTCCTGATGTTCCCGGTCCCCCAACCAACCAGAGATATCTATAATCGGCAATGACATGAATGCAACCTCACCACCATAGGATCGGAATTCTGGAGCACCTGATGCCCACTCCCTTACCTCCCTGGTATCAAAGCCATCATCCTGACCCTGCACGGGGCGGCCGAGAGCAGAGAAGTCACGCAGGAGGAACTGCCTGGACCCACTGCTGATTGTTCTAACCAGAGTCAGCCCGGTTGAGTCAACATAGACACAGAAGACAGTACAGTAGGTGGCAAGAAGATCCTTTCTGGAAGTACTTCCTGAAAGAACCTGCTTAGCCTTAAGGCGCTGTCCGAAATGGCAGATTACCTACCTTTCTACACTGCTTAACTGGGACACCCCAGTTCTAGCTCTTTAAAAATTGTACAGAAAGACAATCTGGGTATGGCTGTTAAAAAGGCTTTCACGACATCCAGGTTTAATTATATTAGGTCGCCATGGTTACTCAACATGTCAGATTGAGACCAGGTGTTTATGGTTACCATTGCTGACAGTCAGTCATCATGGAATCCATATTTGGACATGGCCCGACCCAGAACACCTCCACTGGGCATGGATAACTCATTGTGACCTCTTCATGACAACAGGAGTAAACACAACCGAACAATATAAAAGCAATACATCCTTAGCAGGATGAGATTAAGCTATATTCTTTGCGGTTTGACTTTGCAGACTTTTTGGAGCAACCTACCTGAGACTCTTGAACCCTAACTCCCCCTCAGAGTTCAGTATTTCCTGTAGTAATAAGTAACCTCACATAAGCTTGAGGAGTATTTTTCTGTTGCCCCTTTGTCCTATAGCTGAGGAAAACGGCACATCAGATGGAGGAAGAAAACTTACATCAAAACGATCTTGCTGATGGAAAGACCAAGCAGATGAAAATATCCAGTTCTGATGAACTCGCTTCGTCTTCAGACAGATGTGTGGAAGGGACACATCAGATGGAGGAAGAAAACCTACATCAAAAGGATCTTGCTAATGGAAAGACCAAGCAGATGAAAACAACCAGTTCTAATGAACTCGCTTCGTCTTCAGACAGATTTGTGGAAGGGAAAAGGAAGAGGAGACCACCTGGACAATGGTGGCTGACCAACACCACTCTGGACACTCAGAGGAATGCAGTGGAGGCAAAGGCCATAGGGGGAAGGAATCCTACATCAAAGGATCTTGCAGATGGAAAGATCAAACAGATGAAAATACCAATTTCTGATAAAAAGGCTTCATCTCCAGACAGAAGTGTGGAGGGAGAAAGAAAGGGAAAAAGGAAGAGGAGACCACCTGGAGAATGGTGGCGGAGCCACACCACTCTGGACACTCAGAGTAATGCTGTGGGAGCACAGGACGGCGTAGGGGGAAGAAAGCCTACATCAAAGGATCTTGCTGATGGAGAGACTAAACGGATGAAAATACCAATTTCTGATCAAAACGCCTCATCTCCTTACAGATCTGTGGAAGGAAAAAGGAAGAGGACAAAACCTGGAGAACGGTTACTGAGTTACTGGGCCACTCTGGAGAACTCAGAAGCACAGTCTGAGCTTGGGCGAAACAAGAAAGAAAGCGAACAAATGGAAAGCTGGTCTGATCAATGTGATAAAGGAGAAGCATAAGAGATGCTTTATCAGAGCAGGTTCGCGAACCAAGGAGGAACAGTAGCAACAGGCTGACAATCTCAACTTCTTTGACCCCGTACCTCCTAATCCCGGCCAGTACTGCAGGTGGTAAGGTCACAGCCACACCACACAGTTTTTGTCAGCTTGAAATAAGACCTAAATGAAAACATTATAGTCTTAAGCTTGAATGGCAGATCAAGTGCTTCAAATGTCATCACTTGAATACAAATGGATTTACTCTACTGTGTTCATAGACAGATTTACCATAAGGAGTCAGGAAAATGTATTAAATAACTGATTCTTTGTGATATCTTAGAGGAGATGGACTTTTAGACCGAATCAAATAAACCATTACAACCGTAATACAAAAACACACAGCAAGCGAGCGTCCACTACGCCCCAAAACCATTCCAGAGCATATTGAATCACTGTTGCCGGAGAAACAGAAAAGGAAAGCTGTAGTCAGTGTAGTGCCTGTGAATGTCATTGAGAGCTCAGCCTTCCAATTGCAGAAACCCAATTCCAGGAATCCCAAAACAAGGAAGGAGGCGAGTATGCAGAGCACGGCTACAATAGGACATTTTCAGTACCTCTCCTTGGAGAAGAATACATAATAGAGGGTAGAAAACAGGGTAAAATATTATTCCTTGTCAAGGAGTAGCAGGCTTCGCTGACCAACGATGCCAGTGAGCATCCTATTGTTGCAGTTGTTGCCACAGACATTACCGAAGCCTCTGCAGAATGCTGGCCCTCCAAGAATAACAGCTTCCAAAACTGCAAACAGCAAACATGACAAGTAAACAATTCTTACTCATAAGCTTAGTCTTTAGTGTTCAGGACAAATACAAATACAAAATCCACCAGCGACTGAAAACCTCACCTGCGCCAACATCTCTTGTTCACAGTTCTGAGATATGACCACAACCTTGATTGTTGCATGTGACCATGACCTTTATTTACGTGTTGTGTTTTATGCAACATGCCAACATATGTTTTTCACAGTGCATGTGCTTGTACGTCTTTGTGACAATAAATCTCTTGAATCTTGACCTTTTTGTTCAAAAAGGTCACATTCAAGGGCAAGGGCACAATTACATAATCAGTCATCTCAGGTAGAAATGGAATATCTTTGCGGAGGTAGTCTTGGCTGAGGTATGCACCAAGTTCAATCTTTCTAGTTAGTCACAATGTGAACAATACAGCGACACAGCAAGGTACCAATATTGCAAGCAGTGAAATGCTTGTACTGGGAGAAAAAAAGTCATGGCATGTAAGGTAATAAGTATGGTAACAAGATACAAATGAGTATAAACAAGATAGGGTCTAATAACGGTGTGGCTTCCTTGTGCAAAATGAGGCTATGGATAGCATGTTTGCAACAAGGCAGCAATGATGTACTAACCTGAGCTTATCAGGGTGAGGTGAGCTGTGATTGGCTAGCAGTGTCAGCTGATTCCTTACAGCACAAGAGAGCTACCTGGTCAGTGGTTCTCAAAGTGGAGGCAGGGCCTTGAGGGGGTTCCAGGGGGTCCCCAGTAGAATGTGTTAATATAGTATAAAAATAGGTTTAACCGGCCTGGACCGCTGGCGTAGCACTCCAGGCACCTACTGTAGGCTCCAAGGTAGGCTGACAGCGCGTCGCTGGTTGGAGTCCCAACGGCCTTTGTTGCATGTCATTTCCCATCTCTCTCCCCATTTCCTGTTATACTACTATCCTATCAATAAAGGCATAAAAGCACCAAAAAAATATTTAAAATAAATAGGTTTAACCACTTGACCCCTATTTTATACTTATACTACACTCACTATTTTATACTTGAAGATAGTTCACAGTTCATCACATTGTGATGTGTTATGAGCTTGAAGATCAGCTATTTTCAAAAAATCTTGAACATTTGTGATTTTTTTTTTACTAAATACATCCCTGGCACAAAGTTTGGGGTGGGTCTGCGGCAAAATGAGATACATATATTATATGGTAAATTTGTGGGTCTTGACATGAAGATTGTGTGTGTGCGCGCGTGCGTGCGCGTGTGTGTGAGGAGTACGAGAGAGAGATCAAGAAATTATTTAGGAGAAATAAAAACCAGTAGCATCCCGTCTCGCTCATGGTATCGCATATTTTCCTGTGTGTTTTCGTGACCAGACAGACTTGTCGGAGATGTGTCCTGGTGTAAGATCTTGTAGTGTGTGACTGACCCCCTGTTGCCAATCAGTCATGTAGTGTGGAAACCACAATGGCTCAAGACACCCGATTTACAAGACAGAAAGTTGTGTACTGTGAACTGCACAGCGCTCTGAGGACTTTGAGAGCCGTGTAGTGTGTGCCTGCCATAAAGGAACCAAGTTGTTTACTTGCCACCTCTGACAAGATCCTCTACATTATAAAGACATTGATTGATTAAATAAATAAGTAGTGATTTATTCCTTCATAAAGGATAGATACATACGTTTCAGAAACGTATCTTCAATTATGTTGCACATACCCCAAAAAAGAAACGGTATGCATTCTCATTGGTACTGTGTCTGAACACTATACCATTTTAAAATATCAGACAACTGACAAAAAAGATCATCAAATGTTTATCAATATAATATGTATGGTAGTTTAACCACTTAAACCCTATATACTTTGTAGATGTAATATTCATAGTGCAATGATGCCTTCGGTATAATACATTGCTCTTTTTTGTAGACAAAGTACTAACTAACGCAAATCTATTGAAATCATATGATGGAAAATATATTTTTTAATTTTGTATTGCTGTAAGTGGAGAAACAGAAGATGTTCGGCTCACTGACCTTGACCACATCCTCGTCTGTAGAGCGACACTTGACCGCCTCGGAGACATCGGTGACAGTGGTGTCCGTTGACACGGTCACCACCTTCACCGGGACGGCCACCGTCCTGCCGGTCAACACAGCCGTGTTCAGGATCTCCGAGTCCTGATAGAGAAAAAGAGAGGATGGAGGGAAAAGAGAGGGAGGAAAGACAGTGAGAGGAAAACAGACCGAGGGAGAGACAGAGAGCGAGAGAGAGAGAGAGAGAGAGAGAGAGAGAGAGAGAGAGAGAGAGACAGACAGTGAGGTGATAGATGAAGGAAAGCAGGAAAGAAAGAGAGAATTTTGTGAGAGAACAGGCAGCATCAGGACTTTTTCCTCTGCCAGTGTTAGGGGGGAGTTACAGTAGATTCAGTACAGCAGTAGCTCCAGAGACCGACAGCTGATATAGCTCAAAGTACTGTAGACCAGAGGTCTTCAGCAGGGGGTCCGCGACCCCTAGGGGGTCCGCGGAGGTACTGCAGGGGGTCCGTGAAATTGTTCTTTGATTAAACAATATCTTTGTTTGAATTTTTGTTTCTTTCTTTTTCCCCCCCAAAATGTCAAATTGTCTTTAAACATAACATGAATCCATAGCAAACAGATAAATGGAGGCACAATGCACAATAACATGGTATGTTTATACATATTTTGTAGGGATTTTTTTATTTTGCATACCTACTGGGGCAGGTGCGTATAGGAGCAGGCAATATAAAACACAATTGTATACATAAATATACAATATATGTGGTAGCCCCCCCTACCCTACGAGGTAGGGGGTCCCTGCTCCATCTCCCCGTCAGTTTGGGGGTCCCTGGCCTGAAAAGGTTGAAGACCCCTGCTGTAGACACAAAGGTTTTGAATGGTGTGGCTGACTCCAGAGGACACTCGTTGGACGTTGGAATGAGCTACTGTAGTGGCACAATAACGGCATAATAGGTAATTGTTTGGTGAACATGTGATGATATGGGATTAAGAACCAAAGCGTGATGGACCAGCCCATTCTGACCCCAACTCATTATATTTCGCTGCTTGCTTGGTCAGGCGGTCCTTTGGCGTCTGACGCTGATAATGAGGATGTTCTTTCATGTACCATTTTGATGTTGAGGGAACGATCATAAGCGATTCCCACCCTATCGGCATGCAACTTGAATCGACAGAAGCAATGTGGTAACCTAGCCTTGTTGTCTGTGTTTTTAATGTTTTTAATAGCATGTTCAACGTTAAGTCTACATGGTCCGCATTATGCCTGAGGCGTCACATTCTCATCCAAACTCATAAAATGTAATTCCAAACTCCAAAGATATGGGTGCTTGGTCAAATGTGGTGAGTCACATTTCGTAAATTCAGTGACATTCGCGATTTTTTTTTTGCACGACACACGTCACCTTTTGCGTCAATTACTGTAAGCTTGTTGGCGTGTTGGAGTGGGAGCCCTGGTTCTAGTTTGTAAGCTAGACAGGCTACTGCAAGGGAAGGTCTCCTACTGAAGTACAAGATGTACACATACATATACCTGTATACCGTATAGACTGTATATATATATATATATATATATATATATATATATATATATACATATATATATATATAAACCATTCTGCAAACTGTAGCTAGTTGTTTTCTGCTCTTGTGTTTTGGTGTGCAGTCTGTACACTCCAGTGTCTCCTCACAGCAGTGAATTCTACAGTACCACAATATCTGCAGCAACCATGTTTGGTGGCTGGTTTTCATCCATGTTTGACATGTTTGACAATCACTCTGTGGTATTTTAGCTTGTGCTGAATGGACAACTACTGCCTTATCAGTCGTAGGACCGATAAGCGTTGCAGGCTATCAGCAGTCCTAGGGCTGATACAGATTATCGGTCCTTTAATCCCTCCCCTCACCCGCGGCAAATAAAGGCTTAACACATACATAAAAACTCAGTGACACCCAAGCTAAGCCACATTTTATAATATTCATTGTGTGGTTCGGTAGTAAAGGCATCAGTTAATGGACCCCAGCTATAAGAATAACAGACCCTCTGTGATAGATGTCATCTGCACAGCTTC
Source organism: Gymnoscopelus braueri (assembly GCF_963280865.1). NCBI lineage: Eukaryota > Metazoa > Chordata > Actinopteri > Myctophiformes > Myctophidae > Gymnoscopelus > Gymnoscopelus braueri. The sequence continues at coordinate 40,108,151 of NC_137608.1, read as the reverse complement.
ATTATCCTATACACAGCCTTTAACCTTTCATTATTCACACATCAGTGTCATATCAGATAATAGGAGCCAATTAAGATGTGTAGGCTATCCGAACGCCTTAGCTCTTTAAGTCAGCCACGAACAAGGGATCGTCCGTTCTGTCCATTCAGCCCATTACAGTACAATTCCAAGTCAGTGTCACCACAAGTCACGACAATTGACCCTTTGTCAAGTCCCGCCCGGGGTTGTGCCCCTCTTCGAACCAATTTGGTCGCCGTTTCTTGGTTGGACAAAAATCCTTTCTCCCCATCCACTACCATTGAAATAACGTGTTTTTCAGTTGCTTCGTATTGACATTCTGTGTATTCAATTCTTATTTTAAACTGGGGTGCAGTATAGTGACTGGGCATATTGTGTTTTATTTTTCTCCAAATTCAACATAAAACAACCATAAGGCGGAACCAGGGCAGAACAAGGCAGAAAGAGCCTGCTGGTTAGTCAGTCAGGGACCAATCAGAAGGCTGACAATTGGTCAATTATTATGGCTGGCCTTGGAGTCAAGGTGGAGTGTTCATTGCTTGAGCATTTGTTGTGCATTGCATTGAAAGCAAGGAAAGTATTGATTGATTCCATACACAATGTAAATTCAAAGTGTATAAAGTGTAAATTATCATAAGGTATAAAAAGACATTAGAGATTTTCTTTCGTTTTAGTTTTAGATTTAGTTTTATATGGACAGTCAAGGGTTCATGGGATATCCTTAATTTAAGTGGATAAAAACCCAGAATACTCGGTTCAATAATTGGTTCATTTATCTACTGCAGCTGTGAAATTGTGGCTCTAGATCTCTGTTGAATTGTCATTTTAAAAACAAACTTTGGCACAAGTTTCTCCCCCACCTCCCCCACCCCCAGAAATCTAATTCCACTGTGACGCAAGAGAACGCTGCACATCTTTTTATATTGCCAACACTGATATGCTGAGACAGCTAGGACCTAGCTTCAGTGTTTGACTTCCTGTCACCATAATCCACATTCTCCATGGAAGTACACAGAATTTGTACACTATAAACTCTGCTCACTGGGATTCTAAAGACTTCTGTTTGTGTCAGTGAGCTTGCGAATAAGAAGCATTTAAAAAAAAAGAGAAGAGGATTTTTAAGCATCAATTACTGTATCAAAACCCCTTTGCTTCATTATTAGTTGAGCCAAGACATACAGTACCCCACACAGTTTTCATTACACTAATCTCCATATTTGAACTTTTAATGATTTTTTTCTAAATTAATACCCTACTTCGTCATACTACAGTAACACAAAAGTAGCAAAAATAGCCGATCTATAAACTCAAAAGCTGGGTTCCGCCCGACAGCAACGATACATAGATTATTTCTACATAGTGATATCCATACAGTTCACCTCCCCTTCTTGTTCGCCCCCTAAAATCAGTGGGTTGTCGAAAATTAATTTCCTCTCTCCCGGGATGCATCTATTTCCGGCGAGTTTGTCTATAATACATGATTGGGTAAATGGTTGGGACCCGGTGAAAACATGGGCTAATGTTAGATCACGGAGGTAGAGAGCAGCACAGAGCAAGTGGCACCGACAGTAATAAGCCACAGTGGGATGAGATCCTGCAGTGATGCATCAATGCGCCGCGCAGTCAGACATAGATGGCGCAATTAAATGCAAAACGGAGACCACCAGTGCACAGGTAGGAACGTTACCCACTCCGCTGGCTATGGGTGACAGCCTGTAAAACGGGAATAATCACTCTATTACCTGGTGAGGGTTTTATATTGTGGGAGATTTATGGAAGAATACGTGGAGAGATTCATTCCAAAACATGGCATAAACCTTTAGAAAGGAAATTGGTTACTGGATGTTAATTGCTAAATATCTTTAGGACACAGATTATTAAATTTTCGGCAATGGTGACACTTTTCAAGTAACGGGCTAAAGATGACTTCCATGATGTTCCACAGCCAGTTTGGGGTTCAAGCTAACAGTCTTTGTCAAACTAGGTGTCTCATTTGAGAATGGATCTCTGGATTTCTTCCATAATTGTTCTGATAAATGGTTTCCTTACAGTTTTCAATTACTTAATTTATTTTTCTTCATATAAAACAACTTTTAAACAGCATCTATCACGGAGGCTTGGGACTTTGATAACTTTCCCTCTATGTCATTCTCACAGAGATTCCATTCCAACACAATTTCAAACTCAAATTGAAACTCTCATATTGTACCCTTGAATCTCACAATATCTGGGTCTTCTGTACCCGTATTTGGAGTTTGGAAGTTTACGAAAAAGGCCTGTCTCCCGCCTTGTTGGAGCTCATTCTGCTTTCTGTTGAAGAAACTGCCTCTTTATCAACGACCTCTCTCTGTTAGCATTCAGCACGCTACTGTGGCTGGTAATGCGGTCTGGACCATAATTTCTGCCCGTGTCTAGCTTGGATCTGAAAATAAGTGAGATTTATGGTGTCAGCCAGAGTGACACAGGCAGCATGAGAAGCAGCCGGGTTGCCTGTCCCGGGCCAGTGATTGGCCCTTCACATCTACCTGACACTGAAACATCCACATTCTAACCCAACCACCTTGGCCACTGCTCCCAGAAGAACAGGTCAAGCAGACCGTTGAGTTGGAGGATTTTTAAAACCCTGCATTATTCATGGCGCGGTGAAAAGGGGAGAGAAAGAGACAGAGAGAGAGAGACGGAGAAAGAGAAAGCTAGCGTCTGCGCTTATTCATGTCGGCGGTGTCCTTAAACGCAACATGCCTGCAGATAAGCCTAAAAGCACATCATTGGCCTATAAAGTGAGCTTATCTATTAGGCACAAACACTAATCTAATGCTTTGACAAGCACGATTGATGTCCTGTCAGCGCACGCAAGCTTATTTATGATCCAAGGAACTAAGAGCTTATACAAAAGTCCCATGAAATCTGCCAATATTCAACAAACCTATGGTAAATGAAATATTCATAGTCCTGATAAACATTGTCATCCCATGGCGATGTGGTATATGTATAGTGTGCGTGTCCGGAAAGTGAAATGGGAGGAGAAGCCAATGAATAATACGTTGAATAAAATGCTTCTCAGACGGTGTCCTGGAGTGACGCACAAAGCGGGCTAATAGAGATGTCCTTTCATCAGCTCGACTCCTCACATTCCTGTGGCACTGAATGTGACACTTTCTCTCTCAATTCCAGAGGGCTTTTAACCCATTAAGACCGGGAAAGTATCTGTGCCATTTTAGATTTCTTTGGCTATTATTGAAAAATCGTGAAACTTTGTGCAAATCTTCGAATATAGATTCTACAAACAAAAACTTATGTTGCCATATCAGTGGTACTCCAACTTTTCCATGTCAAGGACCCCCAAAATGATATGTATTTGGCCGTGGACCCCCCATCTCAAAATATGTTGTTCCAGGGACCCCCGGCCCAGAAGCACAGATCAGAGTTAAAAAATGATCGCTTTAAAACATATATATATATATTCAAAGATTTGCTAATTTAAAAAAAAATAGCAGATATACAAGCTCATAGCGTGGCACCGAGTGCCGCGCTATGAGCTTGTATATCTGCTATTTTTGAATAGACAAAGAAATCTTAAAATGACACAGATGCGTTCCCGGTCTTAAAGGGTTAATTGGCTGGAAGTAAGTAATGTGGAGGAGAGCGGTATAGTACTGTATCGCCACTTCAGAGACTTACATCATGGATAGACAGCACATTGAAATCGTAGTGAGGTGGCCAAGACTTTTACTACGTTTTAATGAGGGTCTTCATTCTCTCCTCCTCTCTTTGTAGCATTTCAACCTAGTAATGAGCCAGTTCTCCTCTCCTCTCCTTCAAATGAAAACTGGGAGAGCAGTGTGGGGCAGTATAGGGACCTATATCTCTAGCAGGCGGTCATCCCTCACTGCCTCCTAAAACACCTTTAACCACTTTTCAATGGACTGTCTGAAGAGAGCGCCAGCCAGAGATCTGATCTGCTCATTATAGTCGGCCAAGGCTCGTTGGGAAGGGATGGACTGCTTTGATGGTAGACCCACTCCAGATAGTGCTAAAAGGGGGGAGGTAATGAACGATAATGCCGAGGACCCCTGGGTCAGGCTGGCAGGAGTGTTACCTGGGTTTTAGTTGGTCGTGTTGGCGGCCCTAATTTAGCTGGTACCACAGCAGGTTGCTCCTTCGCTAATTGAGAGTCAATATGGAGAGGAAAGGGCTATTTTGTCCTGTTAGAATAAAATGACACACTAAAACTCGCAGTCTCAATGTACTGTGTATACAGACTGGGAATGCATTGAGAAGTGGAATAACAGTACATGGAAAGATCCTATAAAAATGTTGTTGCTTCTGCTATAGAGTAAAAGGGAGCATTTAGAGACAAGATTCACTCATCTTTGCTGAAGCTTCACTTTCTGAATGGAGCTGCTGAAGAAATTGCTATATGTGTATTCTCATTTTACAGAGTTCCTAGTATAAACTGAGTCCACAATATAGCACGATTTGTGTTGCACTGCTTCCATCACAAACCCTAAACCAAGGGCAACTGGTGCCATATCAACTTATCTTTTCCCCCATCAGAACATGGCAAAAACACTGATAGTATTGGGTAGTCACATTCAATTAAGTAAATTCCTGTAGTAAAATAATTAATTAATAATTAATTGATGATTAATAGGTAAACCTCCACCAAGGTGTCACAAGGACATTCTTCCGCAAATCACATAATTAATTAAATAGTCACATCATTAATTACACATAATGAATTGCATCAGATTCCTTTGCATGTTTTATTCTCTAGATAATAAAATAGTATTTTTGAGCCTTTATTTGATGGGAGTGACATGCAGCAAATGCTCCGGCCAGACATAATCAAACCAGAGACTCATTGTCAGGCATTAGAGCCCTGTGCCCTAACCACATCAGGTTGCCCCAAAGAGACTACATTTTATGCTGTCCAGAATATCTATTAATGAGATTATGTTTATCTCAACTGGTTGATTCTAGAACAGACATATTGCAAAGACATACTTATGATAGAAAACAGCTCTCTGTATTTATTGAAACGTGAGAAAATCAAATACGCACTTGAAGGGTCTGTTCAAAAATTCAAGGAGATTTGGACCCCCTTCCTTGACTATTACGAGAGTTTACAGGTGCCACTTAACGAGGAGACCAAAGTGGATGGAGCACTAGGCGAGACAGCAGGGTTCCCCTTTCCCTCCTTCCTTTCCTTCCCTCTATTCTTCCTTTTTTTTGCTTTCCTTTTCCTTTACTATTTTACTCATCTCTTTCCTTCTTTTTCTCTCTTCTTTATTTTTTAAACATTTGTGAGTTATACAAAACAAGAACATTGTTTCAACAACATATAAATGTATATTTTTGTTACAGATTTGTATGTTTATGACAAAATAAATTACTGTTAACTGTTAAGAGAAAACAGCTCTCTAAAAGGCAGACATAGATCTCTGCACAGTGCATCAGTGTATGTGCTTGTAAGCACATTCTATATGCCTGCACAACATGTTAAACAACACCAGGCAAGTACTTACAACACTTTTGAAAATAGAGCTTAAAGAGAGCATTATGGCTCGATGCTGGGAATAGGGGGCGGGTGCAAAGAGGAACCAAGCCACCCGCTGGAGCCCAGTGGCCATGAATGTATCTCATGCTGTGTGAGGGAGCTCTTGAATAAAACATGGCTGGTGATAGAAGCACTGTATTTTAACTTTATAGGACAAATCTCCTGCAACGCTCATGAATACCACATCTGCAATACATCTAGATCAATGGGTCAGGGGGGAGGGACCGGCATTCCCTTGTGAATATCAACAACACTCTATGTGGCTTGCGGCTCCGGAGAGAGACACCAAGGTCAGGTGCCAGGGATGCAGCCATCTCTCTGTCTAGCTAGCCTGGGCGAACAGTGGGAGGACAGAAGGCCTCTAGGGAGAAGGGCTCCAGGGTGTCTCATGCACTTCATCTGCCCATGAGGGTTTGACTGATGCTGCTGCTGGTTGTGGTGATAGCCTGCTGATATACCTCCGCTCTGCCGCTGATCACCCTCCAAGCCCGGCAGCCTTAGGGGCTGGGACACAGGGCCGAGATAAAAACCCTTGCACCCCACCCTGCCTGCTCCATTTCAGCCTCTATTTCTATCACGCTTGGACAATCGACGTAGGGCTCTTCACCAAACACTCGACAATGCCTTGCGGGGATGACCTTGCGATCCCCCCCGGCTGATTTCTCCTCTCGGTTTCAGATAGAGATCCATACCGAAAGCTTAGCCTGGCTTAGCTGCCCCCTGGACACGAACCTCTCTCAACAGGCATAAAGGTCAGTGCCACTGCAGACTCCATTACCTCTCTGAAAATACACACATTCCTCTCAAGCCTCACTGGGCCAGGATCGAAACGAGAAGAGAGCCGGGCCGAGACTGTAAAGTAGGATGTGAACATTAATGGAGGAGATATGAGAACTGGACACTTGCATGCCCCATCAATATGAGATGGATCGATATGAGTTTACGTAATATCTTCCACTTCATCCCCACTCAGCCTGGTCTTCTGCTGCGCTAACTGTTGCTCTTTGCATTTCAACTGAGACAGTAGTGACTCAGGCTCAGCTGGCGGTTCCCATCCGATATGTTCCCTATGTGTGGATCCAGAGGCAGGGGTCTTATAACTACACTATCTCTGCTACAAGATATGTCATCCACACCGTAATATTCTCAGTGTCACTTTGTCGCATAAGAGCCTATTTGGGTCCACACTCAAGAGTTCCATTCAGACTTAGGACTTTACTGTGCCGATGTTTCATGCATGTGTCTTATTCCCTCCTCACATAATCTGTCAGCTTTGTTCTTCAGAAGTCATAATATCTACTTGAAATTACTCAAAAATAATCACCAACACCAAGTTACCTCGCAATAACTACCAAAGTACATTAGATGTGCAAATAAAGCCACATGAGAGAATAGTAAGAACCTGAGAATTCTGATGAAAGTATAAACAAGTAATTTGAATTCCCTATTGTACTGTGAAAGGAACCTCCAAAAACGGTTTTCTTAGCAGTGACAGATCATTTACTGGGTGGCATCTTAATCAAAAGGAAAAAGAAGGAAGCCTTACTGAAATAGGCACAGTACCAGGTTGGGTGCATTCATTTGGGGATGATGTTCAAGAAAGCTCTAATAAGGCTGGCTTTGACTCACACCCAAAGAAACGTGTGTGTGTGTGTGTGTGTGTGTGTGTGTGTGTGTGTGTGTGTGTGTGTGTGTGTGTGTGTGTGTGTGTGTGTGTGTGTGTGTGTGTGAGAGTGCATGCTCACCTGTGCGTGCGTGCGTGCGTGCGTGCGTGCGTGCGTGCGTGTGTGCGTGTGCATGCATGTATGTCTACTGAAAGGTGCAACAGCCCCCCCCCCTCTCTTTTAGCCTTTCAATTATGTGGGGACCACAAAAGTCAGTCAGCTTCTTCCTGAGTGACGGCAAAAGAATTTGCAATTAAATTGCATCCAGAGAATGACTACTAGTCTACCAAAGTCGAAAATAAATAAAATAAAATAAAATAAAATAAAATAAAATAAAATAAAATAAAATAAAATAAAATAAAATAAAATAAAATAAAATAAAATAAAATAAAATAAAATAAAATAAAATAAAATAAAATAAAATAAAATAGTATTTGTTTTATAGATTTTTGTGATTTTTAAATAAGTAGAAACCCCCTCTTATACACTGTGAGCAGAGGATTCCTGGAACATGTAAATTATGATGATTTATAAGTGTTGTATAAAAGTTGTACTTTTTTGCATTACATGTGCAATGGTGGCATAATGTGCATACTGCCGTACACTCAATTAGTGGTAGCACTTCATCATCAGCCTCTTGGCTACATTAGCTGCAAATGGATCACCCCCTGCGGAATCCTCCATCAGACCTCCTACTGTAAAGTGAGGAGTCATGATATGTAAATAAATAAATGTGATGCTTATGTAAAGTACTGTGCCCTGGGCCAGAAATAAGCAGGGACACAATGCCATGACACACACAAGAGGCCAGTCCACAGGCTTTGCAGAGACAATGCCATCCCACACAGAGGCCAGTCCAGAGGCTTTGCAGGGACAATGCCATGACACATACTGTAGGCCAGTCCACAGGCTTTGCAGGGACAATGCCATGATGACACACAGGCCAGTCCACTGCAGGGACAATGCCATGATGGCACGTAGGCCCGTAGAAGAACACGGATGGAGAACGGTAAGGAGAACGGCTGACTGGGCACTGGTTGAGGCCATTACACCATTCAAATCTGACAGCCTCAAGCAAGGGCAAATAATAGCCCGTGTTCAGCAACTGTGCATTTTCTCACAGCAAACAGATATGTTTTTCATAAAGCAGTTTGGTAACAGCATGCTTCCAGCACAAAATGCTGTATTTTTTGCCCCAGGACATAGCTGGGTATAAGTGCTCATGCCCGTTTGTCTAACAATGTGTTTGATAAATTGTTCCTCTGATTTCACCCGCCTGGCGTGGGGCATGTGCATTCATACAGAGGGAATGAAACAGAAATGGGGAAAATGAAACATTGAATGGAGGATGTTGATAGATGACTTTATCATGTGGGAGCGGAAGTGGCCGGAGGACGGCCAGGGTGATGATGTATTGTTTAACGATACATTGGAACCGCGCGTGAATACAAACGGCTGCTTTCATTTCTCCTCATCTCCATGCGGCTGAAAGGACTGTGTGAACGAGCACAGTTTGGTGTCTCGGCAGGGGCAGGAAGACTGATGAGTCCAGATATGATGTATGCCCTGTCCTCCCCACTCTCCCTCCATCACCGCGCCAACAGCAGCATGGGTAATGATGATGAGGCCAGCCTGGACGGGAGCGTATTACTTCAGGATGGTAAAAGATAATGGACCAGCCTCCTGCCGCGCAGAGGAATCTGCTCAGCCACCAATTACTGCCTTTAAGATCCATCTCTGGATGACCCAAAAAACACACACATATATATATACGCGTGCGCGCGCACACGCACACACACACACACACACACACACACACACACACACACACACAGGGGGGGGTTGCCAACGAGAAGAAGTGGGGAGTGACAGGGGAGGCAATTAATCTACATTGTTAATATATTAATCTTGTCTTCTGCACAAACAGAACAGCAGAGGAAGGGGGGGGGCAGAGAAAAGGGAGAAAATGTGTATGAGAGAGATCTAAAAAACAATCAGGTGAGTTGAAGACAAGCAAGGGACAGGTGAGTGGGTACACTATAGAGACTTGTGTGTTCTGAGGGGTAACCACCTTCTAAAGCTAAACTCCAGGAAACTTTTGAATGCTCTTTTTCTTTCTTTCTTTTTTTTTTTTTTGCTTTTGAAATCCTAATTGCTGCATTTGCAGAACCGCTTCAAGGTTTGGAAACGGGTGACAAGGCGCGTGGTGAGACTGAGAGAGCGATGCTGCGGGAGCCCGCCCTGCACAGGTGGTTCTGTAACAGCACACAGGAGGAGCCCCTCTTCAAAGACAAGAGAGAAAGAGAGCTCATCATCTTTTAACCCCTTAAAACCGGGTAAGCATCTGTGTCATTTTAGATTTGAGCAAAAAAATAGCATTCTTTTATACTTTGGCTACTCAAAAATAGCAGATATACAAGCTTGTAGTGCGTCACGCTACGAGCTTGTATATCTGCTATTTTATAAAAAATTTGACAATGTCTAACTCAAATCTTTGCTTCTGGGGGTCCCTGGAACAAAATCTTTTGAGATGGGGGGTCGGCGGCCAAATACATATAGTTTTGGGGGTCCTTGACATGAAAATGTTTGAGCACCACTGATGTAGCAACGTAAGTTCTTCAGAAAAGTTTTAGGATTTAGAAGACATTTTGTAGAATCGGTCTCAGGTCTTGATGGGTTAAAACAGTGTAGTCGCTGCTTTCCCAGAGGTGTCAACTCATGCCAGAGCCCATCACCCGGGGCTCAGGCGATGCAATAAAAAATAAAAAACCTTTTTATTTTTTAAATAATCAATTCCAGGAAGGGCATAGCAATTTAGTGCGCGCCATAAACGGGCAGGAAGCTCCTCCGTGAAGCCGTTGAGGTGTAATAAGCCATAAATGTGATCAAAACCTAAATCAGCTTCCCATTACTGGTAGTCATTAGCTTCATTGCATTATAACCTTTTGAGACGTGATCACTTATGGATCCCCCTTCAGTTTAAGAGATTATTTCCGGTCCTAAACACAATTACTGCAGCTTCTCCATTATGGCGACAGACAGTGGAGCTTATTAGACTAATTAGCACTAATTACAGATGAAAGGCTCTTCTTGAGCAAAGCCATGGAGCTGTTATGTCAACAGATGCCTTCAGCATTGCTCTCTCAAGTCTCCCCTCTCAACTTGATTAAAAAAGATTAGAGAATTTTCCTCTTCTGTCTCTCCATTCCCGCTTCTCTCTCTCTCTCTCTTATCTCCCCTCGTTTCTCCTGCTCCTCCCATCCCCCCTCCCTTTTGTCTCCTAGATTCCCTGTCACTACTACCTTGATGGGAAAGACAACAGTGCTCAATGGTTCTTTAATGAGAAACTGAGCATACTGATGTGTGTGCGCACACAGAAAACAATTGTCTTTGGTGATGCTATATAGGTGTCTGTACGATTCCAGTGCGTTTTTGTACAAAGCACAGATGTTTTCAGTATTGGTGTCACTGAGCATGTCAACCCCCCCCCCCCCCCCCAGCCCCTCCCCCAGTCAGCGAGAACTGCGCTTTCACAAAACCTTAACTTAGAGGTTCTCAAACTAGGGGTCGGGACCCCAAGTGGGGTACTGTAGGTGGTGTCTCACATTGATAACTGGAAAAAAAAAGAGGGGAAAAAAAGTATCCTTCCCATTGAGAAGAGAGGAGAGGAGAGGAGAGGAGAGGAGAGGAGAGGAGAGGAGAGGAGATAACTTATCTGTGGGGTTTTCATGGCACAGTGATCCCAAGTAATCTAATTCTGCCTTCCTCTTCCTCGCTTGTGTGCATCTCTCATATTGGTACATGCAGATTGCAAAAGCCCTGTGTGCTTTGTGGACTGTATGTGTGTATGTGTGTGTGTGTGTGTGTGTGTGTGTGTGTGTGTACACACACGTGCGTGTGTTGTGCATGTACTGTATGTGCATTTCTGTGTGTGACAGAAAGAAATAGAGTGAGACATACACAGATAGAGGCAGACAGACCAACAGAACGACACAGAAGAGTCAACAAGCGGTGAATGTGTCATGCATATATGAGTATTCGGGTTGTGTACTAAACACCACCGGATTGGCTGGAGACATAGTGCATGTACTCTAGCATGCCGTCTGTGAGGCAGGAGGAGCACGTCGTGCACAGTTCATGAAGCTGAGAAAATCCAGCAGAAAAGTGTGCACCCTTCTGACACTGCATTATCGTGGGCTTTCACACTGTAAAAACCCTGATCCTGATCCGTCAACTATAGGGCTGGGCAATTAACTAGAAATATTTCGAGACTATATTTAACCGAGTTAATCTTGCTCATGTAGGTTAATCGAGTAATCGAGAAGCAGAGTTTTATTTGTATTTCTTATATCAACAAGAGGAAAAATTCAAATAGATTTTTTTATAATTGACTAAATTGATTAGTCTGACTACTTAACACTGTATTATGCTTTGTTGTACAATGGTGGCGTGTAAAAAAAGAAAGAAAAACATAGCCGAAACAAGCTCAGAACGAGTCGATGCGATGTGTTATGAGCTTGCTATTTTCACTATTTTGTCAATAATCGTTCATTAATTGCAATCGAGGCAAAAGTTAAAAATAATCGTGATACTGATTTTGTCAGCCTACTGTCAGCACTCAGGATTTCGAGGTTTTGGCTATACTGCACATTATCAGCAGACCCTGACCAACGTTTTCTGTACACAACACACATGCCTGTTTGACATGTCAGCACTGGAAAAAACTTACTGACTTTTACAATACTGATTCTTCTTGAGTTTTTTTTACGGTATGCATGCAACGGGATGTTGAGTAATTCAATAACAGTGGCTTAAGGAGTCTACCTCACCCCCTAGCCCTCCTCTGTTGGTTACTTCACAAATGCTATTTAAATAGATACACTGTTTGCTTAACCACAAGTGCTAAGGACGTTATTTACAGTAGATAGCATGTTGTTTAGACAGATACAGGGTGATGTTTACCTGGTATCCTAGATACTTGGTAGCACTTAATTGTTTTTCTTTGCACCGGATTTGCTTGACAACCTACCCTGTTGTTGGTCGACCACGGTCATGTCATTTTTTCTGATCTTACAATTAAGTTGCTCTGGACAAGAGCTTAAGATCGACTGTAAATTTACAGACAATTACAATAGTAATGAAGTAGTACAGTAGGTGAATACAAGAGCTTATAGGACATGTGCACGGCACGCACGTAGTATTCCATTAGTTGAAGCGTGCATGAAAACAGGATTTGTCTTTATCTCTTACGTGACTCTAATTGATCTATCCAGGTTTTGCAAATGATTTTAATGAAGGGGTTAGTTAAGATGGATATTTTTTTCTCTGTTGGAAATTTCCATGATTTATACGGGGGAACATAAATTATCATTCCACTTAAAATGATGCGTAATGAAAGTTTCTGTATACCGTTGATAGTGATTGATTGATGTTTGATTGAAGTGATGGGTGAATAACACTCGTCACCTGAAAAAATTATGATCAAATAGTACAATAGAGCAGTGGTGTGCAAACTGTGGGTAAGGACCCTAACTTGGCTTGTGGATTTTAACATTAAAGGGTCATTTTTATGTATTAACACTGAATTTGCTGAAACTCATATGTTGTTTACTTTGTACAAACATTTGCTTATGTATGTAAGCTTTGGTGTGCCTTGAAAAATTAAGAAATAACACATTGGTTTGGGTCACTACAAGAATGGGTCATTGCTGAAAAAAGCGTGGGCATCCCTGCTGTATAGACAGTACCAGCCCATCAAAATCTAATTACAGTAAACTGTGGCTTATTCAAAGCACAGTTCTGACAATCACAACAATACAGTTTTTGACCAAAAGCCAACACAACATAAACTGTTTTGCCTCCGAGCAGATCTGTCTTTTTTTTGGTCTTTTTGTGAAAAAAATTACGTAAATACTAATGTTTTTTGTCAGCGCAAGGCGTGGGAGTGTACTGTATATTCCTGGTGTGGTGGGGTAGGCAGGCTGCTGATCAGTGACATGAACAAGGGAACTCTAACAATCCTGCAGAACGAAACTGTTTCAATTATCCTGAGGATGGATCAGTGGGTGATGGAAGCGTTGCATGTGTCTCCATCCAGGAACAGCCGCCCACGGGCAACTATCACACACTGTATAGCTATAGGCAATGCTTAGATGGAGAATAACATTGGCAACAACAGTCAACTTCCCGCATCATGCAGATCAGAAGCACAGAAATAGAAATGAACAAAATATTTGTGCAGTTTAAATCTGTGTGATTGGTGCCCTTCATATTGCGGTGGAGTGCTCTTGATCCAAATCAGAAGGAAGTGCTTTCGTGGCACTCAAATAAAAGAACAGGGCTCTAGTTGTGAAGTTGAGCTGCGATGGATCTTCACTACTTAGGGTGACCATATTTTCAAACACCTAAACCGGGACCCTTTACCACTTAACCCATTTAGACCTGAGGCCGATTCTAAAAATGCCTTCTAAATCCTGACCTAAGTTTTCTGAAAAACCTCAAATATTTATTCAAAAATTAAAAAAATGTATGTTGCTATATACTGTACATAGCAACAGGAACCCCAAAAGGGGTTCCCCTCCTGAAAGGTATAGCTACAAAAAGGGGTTCCCACCCAGGAGTAGTTCACCACCAAAATGACATATTTTCTATCAATTACACACCCCATGAATGGAGATTTTTGGGCGGTGAAACCGCCCCTATAAGTGAGATTTGGAAAAATGTACAAATATCCTGCGCTGTGAAACCGCCCCTATAAGTGAGGTTTGGAAATTTGTACAATTATCCTGCACTGTGATTGGCCAATCACAATCTATTCAGGACTGTGATTGGCCAGTGTCACATGACACATGTGCATAGCCCTATATAAGAAACCATAACTTGAAAAAAAACCATTGATTGTTTTTTTTCAAGTTATGGTTTCGTCCATCATAAAGAGTGTTTCAATAAATGTATTTATCTTTTGTACATGATTGGTTGACTCCATTCAGTATTGTGATTAGCTAGCAAGACACCGCCCACTTCACACAGGGTGTGATTTTTTTTAGTTTTTGTCGCATTCCTAAGCAAATACTTTGATGACAGGGTAGAGTCTCCTATTGACCAATGACCCGGTCATCAAATGATTGGCTCAGGAATGCGACAAAAACAAAAAATCTCCATGAATTCAAGGCTTCATGGGGTGTGTCATTGATAGAAAATAAGTAATTTTTTGGGTGAACTACTCCTTTAAAGGACGACTTCACACATTCTCAACCTATCTTCATATCGATGGCCAAAATGCAAAACCTCCTATGTGCAAATTTCATGATTTTCGGATTTCACTGTGGATGAGGACTATAGGCTATGCTGCACATGCTCAGTCTGTCTGCAAGATAGTCCCGCCCCTCATTTTGTCAGAAAAAGTCATTTGACTAAAACCTCCTATCTTGTTCAGTGCCAATTAGTGCAAAAATGTGGATCTACATGCTCATATCATTTGTCCTCACTAATGCTCATTATAATATAATAACATTTTTGTCTACTCAGTCTGTGTCTCAGAGGAGGGCTGTGGACAGTTCAGAAACCTGCCTACCAGTGACATCATCGATCGGGAATCCAAGCTAATAGAAACTGCAGAATTTCTAGTCCTGGAAAGTTGGCATGCTATAAAGGTTCTCTAAAAAAAAAAGTTAAAAAATGTTTTAAATCTTGTTTGAAAAACAAAAAACTCTGTTGAACGATGATGTCACAGGTAGGCTGGTTTCTGTGTCCACATTTTCATCATGAGCATTAGTGAGGAACAATTATATGAAGATCAGTTGAAAATGGGTGAAGTTGTCCTTAAAGCAAAAATAGCCGATCTACAAGCTCACAATGAATCGCATCACGACACGTTGTGAGCTTGTAGATCTGTTATTTTGTATTGATCTTTTTTATATTCGCATGGTGTTTTCATCAGGACGGGAGACAATTCTTTTAGTGTTAACTACAACTAGTGACTGCACTTTGCAACAGAACAAAGTGATAAATGTTTATGGAAGCGCTCAAAACTATTATTTAATTGTGATGAAAACCGGGACGGCTTGGTAGTGAATACTGGAAACCGTGACATTTTTGTGTTTTAGAGATGTTTGTCAGGACTTGGGACTAACCCAACTTGAAGTCTGATCACTATAAAAAAAGAGTTCCAGTGCCTTCATCATGGGAGACGCACAGCTCCAGGTTTACTGGGGCGAGTACCTGCCCCTGGGCCCCATATAGGGACAGCTGGGTTCACTCAACACCAAAACACACCATATGGCTCAGAACACCATGCAGAAAACAAGCCAATACTGCTTCAATCATGCATGTCGGTGACAGGGGCTTCCCCCTTCAGAACTTGAAGTGAACTTTACACAGTCATCTGTTTAGAGGGCTGTGAGCTGTGACTGGCACCACTCACCATGGCCAGAGGCACGATGCCCCCCAGGTCCTCTCGCAACAATCGGATCTCTGTCTCAGCCTCTTGCGTTGCGACGCGGCTTCCCGGGTACTCCACCTGCCAGGCCATCCAGCGGCTGCCCTGTAGCTCAGGGAAGCTCTCCAGTTTCAGGTCGACTTGCAGTACCCTCTGGTAGCCCACCTCAGACCTGTCAGGGAAAGAGAGACATTGAGAAAGAGTGAGAGAGCGTGCAAGAGGGTGTGTGATGGAGTTGGACAATACATGATATAATAATATGAGCTCATTTTTGCCCAATTCACACCAACAGTGGTAGAGGTTGTCCTCTAAGCGTTTTCCCCCCTTAATGGGTGTGTACAAAACATTTGAAACACCCACGTCACCTTGTGTGTACGCCTAGTCCACGCCTAGTTCAGAAAACAATGAGCTTCTGGTTGACTTGCCGCACAGTAGAACTTTTCTCAATGTCTTTTAGCTGGCTCTGCCTCTGCCTAACTAAAATGCATGGAACCTCACCACTTTCTCTGAACGAGGAAGAGGAATACCGCTGTTGGTGTGAATTGGGCGTTAGGCCACTGTCTTTCATGGCAAATAGTAAAGACAGCCTAATGAGGCTCCTTGACTTAAATCTATGAAATTTCACCAACTGAAGTTCGTCAAAATGCCCTTTCTGTGTTTGACTCTCTGGTCACCTCTGTGGTTCATGGAATAATACCAGCCTCTTTTATTGTTCATTCTCCTTTCACTTTGCCACAGGTGATGAGCACTGTAAATACAGTCCATAAGCTGCCAGCCGCTTCGTGAAGCAGTTCAAAGGAATGAGTCGGCAGGCGTCACCCCCCTGCTAAAGCGATGAAGGCTAGGTTTGTCACCGCTGCCCTTGTTTGCAGTTGCAGAGTGTAAATATATGGCATGCTGCAGCAGGATCTATGGCAAGGCTGAATTAAGTCCGACAAATGGAAAGCGTCGATAATAAAATTTCCCCACGGCACCATAAGTCTCCGGTGCTCAGGGGTTTAAATATAGCCGGGACGCAGGAAAGGTCAGCTTTACATGGGAGCAGAAGGCGATGGGAAATGGCACAAGATCTGTTAAGCCTGATTTATACTTTGTTGCGCGTCGGTGCCGCGTGCAGAAAATTGACGATTTACAAGCTCACAATGCGTCATGAATGTTACACGTTGTGAGCTTGTAGATCTGCTGTTTTCGCTACACTCCTGTATACATTAAGCATTAGCCATGTCTTGCATGTCAAATGGCAGCGTGTCAAATTACCTTTCATGGATCATCAGGGGAAGAAAAATCTAGTCTTTGTTTAGTAACAAGAATACAATATGTGGTACATCTTGGAAAGACATCTGAGTAAACATATAAAACATGCTCAATAATGAATGTGAGTCAGAAAATTATAAATAATAAACCAGACATTTTATTCTCCCGCCTGGTATTAATTTAAATTTCACTTTTTTCCCCCCCTTCACACTACTCTCATAATATGTGTTTTCATTCAGAAATAATGAATTATTTGTTATGCATTGGAGCACAACAGCCCAATTTTCTTTTTGCCCAGAACAGAAGTATGCATAAATAATTAAAATGACAACCAAATAACAGATTTCATAACAGTGTACTACCACGAGCCATATCACAGCACAGACTTACAGTACGTAACATGTACAATGCTGTGAATGTACAGAGGCCTGTTTGCGTTTGAAGACAAATAAAGCGAGGGGGTTCGTCAAGCAAACAATGATGACAGATGATGCCCAGAATGACCAGAAATAAACAGTGTTTACAGTACATACACACGATATGTCTTCTCTCCCAAGCTTGACAGATACAATCTGCCACAACAAAAGCTTCTTTAACAAAACATATCTCAAGTCTTTCATAATCATCTAACTCAAGAAAATCACGACAAATAGAAGACATCTTACCAACAAATACCTCTCTTATATCATCATATTTAGGGCAATAAAACAAAAAGTGAACCTCATTTTCAATTTCACCAAGTTCATAAAACAAACACTATCTCTCTTCCTCTGGAGCAGTGGTGGAAAAAGTAAGTAAAAGTACCAATACTGCAACGTAGAAGTACTCTGTTACAAGTAAAAGTCTGGTGTTCAAAATTTACTTGAGTAAAAGTACAAAAGTATTGGCATCGGAATGTACTTAAAGTACCTAAAGTAAAAGTACTACAACATTTGAAAATAGCAGATCTACAAGCTCATAACGCGTCGCGATGTGACGTTGTGAGCTTGTAGATCTGCTATTTTCAAATAGCCTAGGTATAAAATAGGGCTAAAGCGGTTAATGTATGTTTCAGAATATAATAATTGATATCTGAAAAGTAGCTAGTAACTAAAGTATTCAAATAATTGTAGTGGAGCAAAAGTACAATATTTGCCTCTGAGATGTAGTGGAGTAGAAGTAAATGTATTGGAAATTAGAGAAACTCAAGTAAAGTACAAATACCTGAAAATTGTACTTAAGTTCAGTACTTAAGTAAATGTACTTAGTTACTTTCCACCACAGCTCTGGAGTGGCATTGAACCTGCCAGTCTCCAGAGCTAATGGTAATCCTCCTGATTTTTGTATTGTTTATTTGTTACAACCCTGGTGTGTTTTTTTAATGCAAAAAATGTTGGAACGTTGGATCTAAAATAGGTAGATACAGGTAACAAGCATTTTCTTTTCTTTTTTTCTACATTTTTGCCTTCAATGAGATTCTCAAAATAGGGACGGTTAAATGAACACTCACAGACTTTTGCTGTGTCAAACACCAACACAACTTGCAGCAGATATACAGTACTGGCAAAAATGCAGGCATGCAAAAACAATATACGGGTTATGTGCACACTCTCAAATAAGGGAGTTAAACACAAAGGCACTGACTATTATTACATGTTTTGATATCGAGATGTCAATTAAGGTCATAATATCCATGCTTAGGTGGCAGATTTTAATAGCATCTGTTTTAATGGGGCTTTACACTTCTTACCGGAATAATGTGCCAGAAAAATATTGAAGTGTTATGGCTAGGTGTGGAATAAAGGCTAGCGCCATCAAAATATTGAAGTAATATGCTTGAATGTGGCATAAATTACTAACATGACACTGAAGTGATATGGTTGAATGTGGAATAAAGAACCCACATGACACTGAAGTGATATGGTTGAATGTGGAATAAAGAACCCACATGATACTGAAGTGATATGGGTATGTAGACTTGTGCATCACTTTGACATTCAGACATTGTGCAAAATTGTCATATCTATAACGGAAGTATCGCACCATTTCAAAATATGTTTTTTCCCCCCACCAGCTACGAACATGAAATATCTTGAGGAAATGGAAATAATGCATCAAGGACAAGAGTGAAATAATACAATGAATTGCAAGGACTTCTTTTCACCCTCTGACTTCGACTGACAACACCTTGAAATTTAGATAAATGGAAAGTATGATGTACGTGTGTGTGTGTGTGTGTGTGTGTGTGTGTGTGTGTGTGTGTGTGTGTGTGTGTGTGTGTGTGTGTGTGTGTGCGTGCGTGCGTGCGTGAGTGCATGCGTGCGTGCGCGTGCCTGTGTGTGTGTGCATGTGTGAGTGCGTGCACGCATGCGGTGTGTGTCTCGCTTGTGCTTTGAGAACGCAGTGGTGAGATTCAAGCATGAATCTTTTTCATGAACACAGGCATTTGCTAGTGGGGGAAAAAAAGAAAAGAAATGCATGCAATTTTATACTGTCTCGCAGGAGCCTCAAAAACACATAAAATCATCATAGAATCAAGATTTCTTTATTCATCTTTTTACATTTTTGTGACTCTTGAACTAATAAATCCCCAGCTAAACCAAGAAATTGTTCTTTTACAAGATATGAATTGAGGATGAAATGTAAATATTTTATTACACTTTATTAAATGAAAATGTTACAGTTGCAGAAGATTGCAGCAAATGCCAGGATATGACAATACACAATTTAGCAACCCAAATAAGCTAATCAACATAATTACATTTCCGGGGGTTTAACCATTCTTAAACCCCAGTACCCATATTGTGGGGAAAACCTTCGCAGTAAATCGCAGATCTACAAGCTCACAATACGTTGCATTGTGTTGCATTTCTACGAAGATATTTAGAGTAGAGCGAAAACAGAAAAGATATTAGTAAAGAGCCCTGAGGGACTGTATGGGGTTTAAGTGGTTTGTGGTAATATGAAAATGACTTTTTGAAGCTCTTTACTGTGTTTCAAAGCACAGTCCATCAGCAATAACAATAAGCGCTGTGTTGCTGATTATGGTAATTGACCCCGGCTGACCTGTCAAAAGATGTAACCAAACAAACAAACAGGACTCTGTCAGGGTGAATGTGAGATATTCAGACACCATCAGCCGTGTCCATGTTCAGCCCCACTGCTCTGCCTTCATGCTCCCGCTAACGCCAAGCTCCACTGTGGCCACAAAGCGTGTTGAATGTGCGTTGCATCAGCAATTGCTATCGGCCGAGGGAATGTTGACTTCACTGAAAGGTGCTCCACTGCCTATGTTGCATCGGCATTGCATTGCGTCCGATTGGCTGCGTCCAAGCTAAGATATCGGCAAGGTTCCATTTTTAATGGCGAACGCATACATCCACTCACACATCTAGTGCATTAAAATAACTAGGCTGATGACGCCCATTGGGAACCATGGCCGATGGGACGCATGTAATACCCGTTGTAACCGTTGTCAGAGTACTTTGTGCTGTAGTACCATTATCGTAGTACTTGGAGGTCTATGACGTCAGTATTATGAGGACATATTGATAACATCAGGGATCTCCATACATGGGCTTAAAAGGGACACAGACAGACAGACACACAGAATTTGGATTTTAGGTTCTTGACAACCGCTGGTATAACCAAATTCTCAGTCAGGACAACACACCCTCGGGTCCTTGGTGATACATACGTCAAGTTTGTAGTCGACTGATCGAATGACGGTTGAGTTATGCATCGCGCGCGCACACACACACACACACACACACACACACACACACACACACACACACACACACACACACACACACACACACACACACACACACACACACACACACACACACACACACACACACACACACACACACACACACACACACACACACACACACACACAGTAGCCTAGGGAACGATGCTAGTCAGGAACGATGTAAGTTCGGAATGCATGCCCCACCGGGTATTGACTGCCAATGACGTGTTTGACGTGTGTCAATCCAAAGGCCACACCGCCAAGGACGTGTTTTGACGTGTGCTGGTGTTTTCAGTGTTTACGCTAGATGGCGCTCTTCGCTAACCTATGAGTCAGCATTTGACTCCCAGTGAAGCAGGAGATCACGTGATCGCAAAAAAAAACAGTCAATTTACTGCCATTCTACTGGATTTGGAAACATGCCTTTTTCTCTGCTTTATGGCAAAAAAAACCCTACATTTTATTCAACTGCCAATAACTATGGAACGGATTATCGCGAGGGCACGCTTTTTTACCCCCGATTCTACGAGACTCTGCAACGTTTTTTAAAGCGATCCGTGGTTTAAAAACAGCAGATCTACAAGCTCACCGTTGTGAGCTTGTAAATCTGCTATTTTCAAGAAATCTGGCACAAAACATTTTCAGATGGTTATAGGGACAAATACATATCAATTTGGGGGTCCATGACATGAAAATATTTGAGAACCACTGGTTTAAATAATAATTAGCCCAAATAAGCAACTACACTTTACAAACAAGCCCCAAAAAAACGCAACTACCAATATTTACAAGCAACTTTACAGAAAAACAAGCTCAAAGTCGCTTATAATAAGCGGACATGGCAACACTGTCCCGTAGTAAGATACTCGTAGCTACATGCTCTCGCAACTGCCATCTAGTGTATGAATAGGTATACATGGATTCAACATAAGAAAACGTATCAGAGCTATACTAGCAGAAATAAAGAACGTACGACCGTTCCTCACCCCCGACGCACGTGAAAACCCGTCTACGGCGACTTTGTACGGGCCTTTATGAAATACCCATGGTACCGGTTGTACCAAAGTTGATCAGTTGGACGGTTCTCGAGATACTTGAAGGACAGACAAGTACACTCACACGCATGCATGCACGCATTCAGAGATTTGCTGTATTTATAGATAGATGAGATACATTTTATATTGTATCATTTGTAAAATTGTATAATTGTATATTGGTTGTTTTTCTGGTGTAGGCTGTTCAGGCTATTCTTTTTTATACGGTGTTGATAGACAGGGAACACAGAGAGAGAGCAGGGAAGTGATATGCAGTAAAAGGGCCGGCAGCCCGGGAATCGAACTTGGTTCTCTTTGATTAATACTACTTGCCCATTTTTATTTTGTACACTCTGAGAGTTAAATTAACTTTAATTTTACTGTGTACATGAATTACGGCGCTACAATGGCGTATAACTGCCCTCTATACTTTTTTTAATGTTCCATTTCACAGTTGTTTATATTTCCAATACCGTCCAATAAAGTTCATAGAGTATATCCCATCAGCTAAAAAAAAAAAAATCATTACCTGTGTAAACGAGGGGTGAGTGTATGAATTTGTGACCACCCTCTAGTGGTTTTAGGAGACAACTGTCCTTTGCTCTGTTTCTATTTGCCAGTTGTTCATTCGTTTTGTGCTCTGTATGTAAATAGAGCCAGCATGTTTATTAAAACCACAAGCAGCACTCTATGTGGACAAATTAAGCTACAGCTACTTATGCATAATCAATGAATATTGTGCATCTCCTGATGCTCTCCATTAAAACAAGCATTTGGAAGGTACCCTATGGAGCAAGTACAGGTAGAACATCAAATTGACGCAAATTGACACTTATCGTGACGCAAAGCAATGCTCTCGGTGGAGCTGGCACACACGTTATGTTAATCACAGGACACACGACAGCATGGGTTCTAATTCAACTGGCTACAAAGGACCTTGTGGATGTGCTCCATGCAGCCTAGTTTGCCTACTAATTATCTGTAAACAGGCTTGTGTTGCAACCAAGTCTGATGCCAGAACAACCAGACTCAGCAGCAGATGAAAATAAAGAAAGAAAGCAAGAGATGGCTGAATCTCTGGCGTTAGTACAGAGACCTGAGAGCAGAAGCAGACCTGACAAGGTGCTGTCTAAAACCTCTGGCATTCGACTGAAGGAACATAGAGTAAGGAGTTGACTCAGAGAATGTTCTGGAGGCATCGTCCTTCTGTGTATTCTTCACAATGAAGTCGATCAGGGAACAACAAATAGAAACCATTACTGTACGTGTAAAGGGCCTCGCGCTATTTAATCATTCACATACGTTACTCCTGTGGCCTTGAGCAGCCTTTCAATCATTTTGTAATATGAAAAATACTCTCAAAAAGTAAAAAAGAAGAACAAAGGTAAACATTTTTTTTAAAGAAATAAAAAGAATCAATTTATTTTTTCTCTCTCTACCTCTATCTCCTGTGGATTATCACACGCACACGCACACGCACACGCACACACACACACACACACACAGTAGGTCTGAGGTCTCTTTCCAGAAACTATGCTGGCATGGTCTGCCACCTTTCATATATAGCTGTGTACATCTCATCCTACGTGCCATTACTTTTCAGTTTCATGTACAATTGACTGTCAAGTAGTGTAGCCATAATGTCAATGACAT
Organism: Gymnoscopelus braueri; assembly: GCF_963280865.1. Classification (NCBI taxonomy): domain Eukaryota; kingdom Metazoa; phylum Chordata; class Actinopteri; order Myctophiformes; family Myctophidae; genus Gymnoscopelus; species Gymnoscopelus braueri. The sequence continues at coordinate 40,084,795 of NC_137608.1, read as the reverse complement.
TGCAGAGCTTACTTCCTTTCGCGAAGGGCTCGCAAAGTGAGTGTTTGTGTTCCCACGAAAATCCAACACTTGCATTTCTAATTGCCACCTGTGATTTCCTGGTGATACAAACATACTTTGTGGATTACAAAGACATTTAAATGACAGAAATCTGAGAGAAAGATGAAGAGAGCTAGACAATGCATGTGTTCGAGAGTGGAAGAAAGCCAGTAGAGACAATGTACAACTGGTGATCACTTCCGCGCTACTCTTTCATGGTTTGAGGTAGAAATTGAACTGCATACATCACTATCATTATTAGGACATGCCTCATAGCAGAGATTCACACTCTACTGAGCACCTTTTTATCTTAATTTGACCTTGATTTGGCTTATTATTCAGAATCTGGTACTTGACACCGAGTCTTTCACCGACAAAAACACGTCAATCAATCATTTTCCTCCAGAATATCCTCCCGTAAAGCCCTTCAATATCTTCTGACGGTTGATTTATACTTATACTTGATTTATACGGCGATTGCGTGTGTGTCACGCTCTGAAAATAGAAGATCTACAAGCTATGTATATAAATCACCCTTTACAATTTCTTCAAAATGTAGTTTGTTGCATGCTTTTCGGGCAGGAGAATCCTAATTTCCCCGGCCTGCTCCTCCCTTTGGGAATAACGCGGTCTAAAGAATCAGCCACCTATACCTCAGGTGGTTCAGCTCCCTCTAAGAATAGCCTTCCTCGATAGGAGCAGGTTAGCGCTATTGAATTTAGGCCTTGAGGAGGTTATAGAAAGACAGATTCAAATGTCAAAGAGAATAAACAGATAGGGGGCGTGGGGGGGGGGTTGGGTTTAGGTAATAGAGTCAGTGGTGGCAGTTCAGTTCTAGCAGACGTCTCTGGAGGGAGGTCTGTAATTGAAACCGGCTCTATTGTCCCATTATCAGAGCCATTGTGTCGGTGTGACACTCTCGTTTAATCTCCCCTCCACTGATGTGATAGGGCCTCAGTGTCCACTCCACACCCACACCGGGGTTCAGAAAGTGAGAAAGAATGAGACAGAAATAATGATATAGAAAGAGAGGGACGAGAGAAACGGAGTTGAGAGAAAGATAAAAGGGAAAGTGTGAGAGAGATGAGACAGAGTTGGTGTGTGTGTGTGTGTGTTTGTGTGTGTGCGCGTGTGCATGCGTGCGTCTGTGCGTGTGACGTGTGTGTGTACGTGTGTGTGTGGGAGGGTGGGGGTCGGGAGGTTGACATTTCCAGGGCCAATATCTTTACTTCTGTATCTTATAGATCCAGTTCAGCATTGTATCTCCTCTGTTCCACTGACATCTGACTCATGTCAGACGTCTGGCAACATACTTGAAGCTCAGACCCAACATCTTCATTATAATGTACTGTATGGACATGTGGAAGAAGAAAGAAATAACCAGCAGCACATGTACAGTATAACTCATCCAGCAAGAGATGGAGAGATGTGTTGCAAGGGAGTGGGAGAAAAGAATAAGTTGCAAAATGCAGGCTGGTGGAACAGTTAAGTTGTGACCACAACACTCCGAGAGCAGCCTCATGCAAACTCCAAAACTACTTCTATTTGCAAGGGGGAAAAATAATCAAATTTGAGGCTCCAGTGGTGCTTGAAGCGCCCTGAAACTGTTCTGTTCCCATACTCCTCCACCTGGAACTATAGCAGGCAGGCAGGCACCACACGCACACACGGCACACGCACGCCGCAAACGTACGCAAACTTACGCATACAGATACTCAAACGGTACACATACACAAACACATGCACATATATATAAACATACTCTACATGTACGTACAGACGTACGTACTACTGTACATACATAGGTCTACCGTACATGCATACATACATAAACATACATACATACTGTACATACGTATTACGTACAGACAATACACCTACACAAAAATGGCTGCAACTGTTTTGAATTGTTTTAAATGTATTTGTGTTTTAATTTTATTTATTGGTTATTGTTAAATTGTTTTTATTAATATTAATTGTGTGAAGTGAAATTGTATTCTAAATTGCATTGAATCTCATCGACACTGTAAATGAGGGCAACCTCAATGTCCTTTTGAGAGGTTTGAATGAATGAGAATACATAGCCAGTGCACTGCACAGGCACACTATACGAGAGCAGACACATAAATGTAGATGCCGCAGTAAATTTGACCGACCAATCAGTCAGTCTGCAAACTGACTGGTGGGCTAGTCAATTTGAGAAAAAAGCTGACACTGATAGGAAGAGGAGGGCTTGTTTTGTTCAACATGGCAGGCTGCCTTGTTGAAACAAAATGAGCCTTCAGCCTCGTGAGGCGCCCCCCTCCCCCCTCCCCGAGTGAGCACGATATTGTGAGCGACTGGCCGTGCCGAACAGCCAATGGCCTCGCGCGTTGATTGGCATGCCGTGCAAGTTGGCACGCCGTGGTGAACGTAATCGTTTAGTAACCGTTTCGAAATAATTGGAAAATGTATCTAAGCATGATTGGTTGAAACAAAACAAAAGCTCCTCCTCACATCAATTAAGTCAAATTGACTAACCCACCAGTCAGTGTGCAAACTGACCGATTTCTCAAATGTACTGTAACATAATAGGCCTACATGTACTGTATATTATGCAAACAGACATATTGAAGCACATTCACTCGCACAAAACATAAAGAATATGCAGTAGAGCAGACAAACAAACATGTGCATAATGTGCACACATACAGTACAGACTGTACAGTACATACACATGCACACATACTGTATACAGGCTCACACACAATGTGCCCCCCATGACTCACTCCTCTAAGAAAACCTGTCACTTTATTTTAGGACTCATATGTCAAAAAACATCTTTCACCGTTCAACTGGCACTAACACAGGAAGCAGCCCAAACATTACAGAACAAAATTCTGGCTGAGTCATAAAGAGACACTGTCATACCACTGCTTGACACATCACATTCTTGTCAGTATGTCTGAATTCACTGGGGAAAAAAATAAGGAATAAAATAAAATAAAAGCAACCTTTTAATGGATTATGGCAATTGATCTCTGTCACTCATCAGTTTGCAGCCCCTTGCACTGATCTAGCATATCCAGTCAGTCAGTACTTTTTTACACTTGAATTAGAAAGGGGCGCACAGGAGAACGCACCAACGCACTTCTCCGCAAGGAGGCATAGCCTACCCAGGGCTGTGTAAAAGTCAGAAAGTGTCATGGGCAGGGATTTGATCCACCCAAAAAGTGTGGGTAGGCGCACGAACCCATATTAGTAAACATTGTGTGGGTAAAATAACTGAGGATGGCATTTTAAGATCAGAGTTGACGATATAGTTTTTGATTGATTGAATATATTATTAGTCAAAAATGTAAACAGCACATGACACAGTCAGACACTTAAAGGATAACGCAAAAAAAGTCCTGGGGACTTGTTTCCATTGTGGTCCTATATATTGAATTCATCAACATAGCATAACAATAACAAAAAAATACAGAACATGTCATCAACAAATACAGAACACTGTACAGTACTGTACAAAGGAGAAAAGGGGAAAACGGTGGCAATGGCCTTCTTTCTATGGGAAAATGCATTTATCTCCCCTTGTGGTCTCCTGGTTGGTGACCACAAGGGGAGACTGTATCAAATTAATCTTGAAAAAATATAACAGCAACCACAGGCCAGTTCTGAAAGAAACCAGGGATATACATCTTTTAATGGATGGTCTCAGGGCATTGCACACTTTGGTGGCAGAGTGGTAGAATGAGAATTGTCCCATGTTCGTTCTATATTTGGGTAGTACCAGATTGTTTTAGCTCCCTCTAGTATTGTGGCTGTAAAGCAAATATCAATGGGATTGGTATTTAAGATAGTCAAAGGGACAGTGCCCTAAATACCCTCATACCTGTCCAACTACTTCTCCAAAGTGAGTGACGCCCACAGCCACAACACTAGAGGGAGCGACGTTGATCTGGTACCACCCGAATTTAGAACAAACATGGGGAAATTCTCATTCTACTGCTCTGCCACCTAAATGTAGAATGCCCTTACACGCCATCCATTAAAGGATGTGTAACACTGGTTTCTTTCTAAATTCGCCTAAAAACATCTATCAGGAGACCACAAGGGGAGATAAATATACATTTCCCATCTGTACAAATAGTGTTTGCATTTGTTGCTGGCATGTATTATTGTGTTAATGTGTTATGCTATGTCTGTTATCCTTTTAACCTTAATGTCTTACTGTACCACATGCTGTTTACATTTCTGACTAATAAAGTATTCAATCAATAAATCACAATTAGAATCTATAGGCTAGGTGTATACTAGGCCTAGGTGTATACTAGGCCCAGGTGTATACTAGGCCTAGGTGTATACTCGGCCTTGGTGTATACTAGGCCTAGGTGTATACTAGGCCCAGGTGTATGCTAGGGTGTATACTAGGCCTAGGTGTATACACTCTGTCAGGCAGAAACCTTGTCCTAAACCGTTACTTTTCAGGAAATGGAAAAAATAACCTATGTTCCAATGGATCCAATGCAGCTATTATTTAGTCACAAGCTCTCGTTAATAACTTTCATTGGTTAAATATTTATAAAACCCTTAGACACACTTAACCACTTTCAATATTGTCTGTTTTGCAAAGCATACAGTATACTGCATGTATCATGCAGTATACTGTATTTGATAGGTTGGTGATTGGTGACCTATCAAACCTATCAAACTATGTGACTCCAGTGGTTGCTGTTTTGATTTTCAAGATGAATTTGATCCATTGCTGGTTTCAAATTTACTGGCACTGGATCAAATTAATCTTGAAAATTAAAACAGCACTGTTCACCTGAACATTGCTCCTGATGGCACCTGAAATCGCCAAACAGCGAACATTGAAGTACGGAAGTACATTGAAGAACATTGAAGTACTAGCGACCAAAAAATCCTCTGTGTTAATTTAACTGAGTGTACAAATAGATAAAGGAGAGAGATGGAGAGTGAGGAATTTGGAAGGAGAGATAGTATGTACATACAGTATATAGAGACTGAGAGAGGAGACAGTGACGATCTCATAGCAATGGTGTTATTCAACATTGCTGTATTGTTACATCTCATAAACTGTAGAAGTACACAAGGGTAAAATTATTTGCTTTTGGATCCTTGTAAACAACAAGAGTTGGTGCTTGAACATCTGTCAGGATCTGTGGCTAGCAATGGCCAGTGTTTTCTGACACACTACAGTATGTGAGATTAATGTAATTGAATATTGCATTTACTTTCTCCGTGTTGGGTGAAATTATTTTCATAAAAGTGTTTTTTTCCCCTCAAAGCTTCATTATAGGCAACTTCAACCCAGTGCTACAAATATCCTCGTTCAATAACGTTTTCTGCATCTCGTCAGATTTTTGCATGACGGAAAAACAGCCTTTTTGGTAAATCTGTCTCCAAAGCTTGCAGATGAAAACAGCTTGCATGTGCTAAAGTGTTTCTGTCTATCCCTTTTTTATACAAAGAGGTATAACCAGAGTGCTTTCGTATCCACATGTCCAAGAAACACATTTTACTGTGTGAAACTCCCACTTTGTTCAGTTATTTAAAACATTTCAAAGGTTCCTCCTCACTTCCTACGAATAAAAAGAGAATATCCTCCACACAGCTTTGTGTGTGATTTAAAGATCATTATGCTATTTTTCTCCACTGGGTTACAGATTTTGTAAGAGATTCTTCAAACACTCCCATATATAAATAAACAAGGACGCTTGGTGCATTCCGTTTTGCTGTGGTCCAAAGATCAACCCTAAATATTAATAGGCTACTCTTTCACAACTTCCAGTGGCAAATGGCTACAGGAAAAGCTGAACATAGTTAAGTCCACTAATGGATTTCTTTATATATTTGTTTGTTATGTATACAGACACCTCTGCCTAAGGCTTTGAAAGACAAAAAGAGATCAAAACAACACATAGCTATACGGCAGTTCAGATAGATAGATCTGGTTGCACATTAAAGCTTCTAAATATACCACCATCAAATCAAAAAGAGACCCTCAGTGCCCTGTGTGTTTTTTTTCTTTTCTGCACTGCTCTTCTCAAGTAGCTGCATTTTCGTTAGCTGTGTGACGATGATAATACATCAAAGGGATTGAATCAATTCCAGTTGCAAACGCCTTTTAGTCCGAGGACAACTGGCAGAGGAGGAAACAGAAGAAGCCTTGGCTGCAGAAGTAATAGCCAGCGAAACCCATGTGAAATTTCACTAAGCTGTGAGGGAATTTCATTTCACAGGCCGAGGGGAGCCCGTCAGAAGTGTATTAGCCCGGGCCACTCTTGACATGTAAGCGCCCCAGAGGTGAGAGCCTCTTGTTAGGCCCGCATGGTGAGACGGGAGACCCCAATGGTGAGAGCATGAAACCTAATCTACCGGCTAGCATGAAAGACCAGCATCTGTTCTTTGAGTTGGAATGGATTAGTACGGACCAACTGTACTTAAGTCAAAACAAACGACCAAAACGCTCCATACCTGAAGTCAGCATTATACTATTATACGATACTATCAAAAATAAAGCAGCATGATACTGTCGGTTGGTATGGCTTTTTGGAAATGAGAGTATTTGTTATGTGGGATGTGGGAGGGGGGTGGAGGGAGGGTACGTGTGTGTATGTATGTATGTACGTATGTATGTATGTATGTGTGTGTTTTGATGTTGTCATTGTAAGTAAACATAAAATAAAGCAGCAACAGTTTACTTTTTTTATGACTAAAAGTAAAGAAAAGCAAGACAGCAAAGAAAATAATTGATGCTTTACAAACTACGATAAAGGTCATTCGTCTCTCGAGACAGACTGTTGGGTCACACAGTTTTCAAATGCGTCCGCCTAACAGTCTGTACATCAGAAGCTCTGGAAATGGAAAATGTAAATGTCTTGCCTCCCCCAACTTCTGTTATTCAAAGCCCATGTAGCTTGCTGCTTGGCACAAATGGAAATTCTAAAATATATTTGAAAATATTTTATCGTGAATGGAATTGACAAACAGACGACAGCTTCCTGTCATAATTTTGCGATACGGGGGTGCAGACCCTGTAGCATTCGAAGATTATGGTAGACTTGTTTTGCTTGAGAGACGACATTGCCATGGATACCTCATCATATGAGCAGGCCATTTGAGTGCATTAAGGTAGGTAGACGACCACAGTTTTGAGGAAACACCCAAACTTGTGCTAGTAAAACAGAGGAGACTGTAGCCCAAAATAATGTATGGTAAAGCCATTAGTATTTCTATTATCCTACAGAGGAATATCCATTCCAAGATGAGAGAGTGTCTCGTATCTCGGGAGGGGACTTGGGGTTTGCGGCTGGTTGGGGGTTGCAGTGGTGGGGTGGGGTGGGGGGGGGTGCGCAGAGCAATGCCTCCTCAGAGGCCAATACCCAATGGACTTTTTCAATTCAGCCTGTCCAGAAAAGAAAGAGACAGAGAGATAGCGACAGCAGGAGAAAAAGGCATAAACTCCCCCTGAAACACTGTCAAATAAAAGGCAGACAGGAATGAGAATAATAGTGATAAATGTCAGTGATGTGTGTAGCTGGCTCTGTGGCTTTTGAGCCTCACGCTTATGCAGGGAGATATACACTATGTTATGTAGTGGCCACAGGGGAGAAAGTCTGAGCTCCTTAAAATGCAGACTGGTGGAGAGCAGAAGATTGAAGCCACAGTCTACGGACAGGAAGAGAAGACTAGCTTAATGCGTTTTTTTAAACAATATCCTCAATAGCTGCCAACAACAATGGCTATAACAGAAAAGTTTAACAATTAGATTAATTCATTTCAGGAGTACATAAACCATTGCGGCAGATGAGAGCGTAGACACAATAGTCTATTCTGCGTGCTGCAAATGACTTGTGTTGATTAAGCGCCATGTGGTAATGATCCCAGTAAAAAAAAACCGGTATTTCTAAAAGGTATGTTAATCAGGATATCTTTTCTTTAAAAAACATGTTGTTTCCGCCCCACTGACAGCCAAGTATACCACTTTTACCTCTTGGTAATGGTAACATTGGTCACAAATCTGATCAATGCACAAGTGACTATTTCAGTATAATTAAGAATGTCAAGAGGGGTCTGAAAACAAACTAAGTATTATATTGAAGTGACATGGGCTTTATATCTGACAGCAATGAAAGCCTGTAATCGTATGTGTGTGCTTCCATTATCTCTAAGGTCATGAAGACCCTTCAGCACCGAGGCTCTTGATGTGAGCACCTGACATTAACTTGTCATTGTGACACTGTTGAAGACTATCAACACTAATCAAACACATTTCATTTGACAGCCTTAACCCGAGCTGACTTTGAGCAGTGTTAGATTGGATTGTCTGTATGCATGTGTGCGTGTGCGTGCATGCGTGCGTGCCTGTGTGTGTGTGCGCGTGTAAACGCTCCATTATTGTGTGGGAAAGAATCTTGTGTTTCACTGCTGACGCTTTCTAACATGAACGCTGCAATAACAGGCTGCTGATATGATGCAGTCAAGCAGGCCACAGCATCCCTCAAGCTGCTATCATTTCCTTCCAGATACTAAACTAATACCTTTGATTTATGTCGTGTCAGCTAACATTCATTTTGAGCACTGTGACAGAGTTGAATAAAAATAGAGGAAATACTAAATTGTCGTGTCAAACGAAAGCAGCCTGTTGTAAAGGGTGCATATGACAAATACAAAGATCCCAGCAGAACGTATTTTTCATTAAATGTCGTGCATTAATCGTTGAGCTCATTTAATGTCTTGAGATGTAGAAACTGTTCCGAAACACAAACAGAACTGTAAGGACATCAGCTGCTTTACTGAGCATAGCCAGCACACTTTATGAACACAGTCATTAAACTAGGATACAAGAAAGCCCAAAATCATTCAGGCATTACACCAAGGACATAAGAAGGAGCTTGTCCTTGCAGGTAAAGTAGGCCACTTACCTTACAGTATTATGTGGCAATATTAATTTGGTGATTATTTTGTAATTGCACCTGAAGTACAGTATTGAATTCCAGCTTGTTTTGTCTGCTTCAACATGGAAGTACAGTATAATGTCTAAACACGAGTATTGCTCTAAATAATTAATCACTGATTCACTGTTACAGCACATACAGTGAACTGAAGTCGAATCAAAGCAGACAATGTAACCATTGGAATCAATTGTTGTTTTATACATGTGTGAAATGGCCTAGTTATCACACTGTGGCTATTGGCTATGGTTAAAAAAGCAACAGGTGTTTTTCAGAGTGATATCAAATTACAAGTGCACTTTCAACTGAACAAGTAGGGTGGTCACACACCTAATTAACATTCATCTTATTCCCGTAGGACACAAAAGATTTCCCAATTAGATTCAAAATTACTTACAGTAAAACCCACTTTTAATATGCATCAGATTCTTTTTTAAATTAATCATTTATTCTTCCCCCTTTTCTAGTACGACACATAGAGAAAGGGCTGAGTGCTATTAATTATACGATTATAATGAACTGTGGGCACAAACTAAAGGCTTCTAGCGAGCGCATATCAAGCCCAAGAAGGTGATCAAATTTCCTATTAGCCTAACAGGATTCTGCAGCATTCATCAGCTAAAATACTGTTAGCTCCCACGCACTCGTTGTTTTCTCACTGGAACCTCTCTCTCTCTGCCCAAGCCATGCACACAGACAGACACACAAGACTAAATCCACAAGAAGAGAGAAATGTAATTGTCTCGCCGACTCTTTAAATATAGCCATATAATTAGCCTTGTGAGGGAGCACAAATCCACTGACTCATTACTCAGTCAGCTGCCATTTGAAATTGTTCACTCTCCATCCTTGGTTAAAGTAAAATACAGCCCTACTGTTTTCAGGATTCATCTGTATTCATGAAAATGAAATTTGGAGAGAGCCACTGTATACTTTGCAAAGCATTAGACTACCATGAGCTAGAGGAGTTGGAATACGGCAGATAAATGTTATCATTTAACGTGCTACAGCAAGAAAGTAGAGAGAGACGCTATTGTATATGATTAGGTTAGCTAAACGTTCATTCTGTATGAGATACAGTACTAGAGAATGTAAAGAGAGAGGGGGAACAATTTGAAAGCCTGTCACGATGGGATTATGCCATCATTATTTTTGGTCACACAGCCTTTACTGTACATTGCCACGTTAGGTAATGGATACAGTCTGCATTTCGGCCAACAGTAAGCTAAACAAATTAATACATCTAAAAAGAAAAACATTTGAATTCCCAGACGACAAAATCTCATCTTTGAATCAATGAAGTGATCCTTGCCAACAATTATTTAATTTGAACTAAATGCTTTTCAAGCACGCAGTGCCTTTAGAGTCCATCAGCTGAAGTGGACTCGATGGTGTAATGGATCCATATTAATGATACCGTAGGCCATCATCAATCGTGACCTCAGACCTCATCTGATACAGTACTGCTTCCCCTATAAGACCCACTATCTGTCACATTCAATGTGAGATCTATTCAGATAATACACTGCAATATGGCAAATTGGCCATTTCCCCAATTGCAACACTCCATCTTCTTCATATCAAAAGCATCTCAACTCCAAAGAGGAGGATGGCCCACAGGGGAATGACCAGAAGCGGTATTTTAGAATTATATAACTTATCCATACACTAGGGGGCAGCAGACACTGAGACCTGGGGCGGCGCTCCCAACTGCTGTTGACGTTTGTGCAGATAAGATCGGCCCCTTCCTCCAGCCCGGCCCAGCCCTCCCGGTGATCTATGAGTAATATGGTGTGACGGGCAGAGCGTTCCCGTGCACCTGCAGCAGTGACACTGGGAGAGACTGTCCTGCTCAAAGATCAACAACACAAATGGCTCCTTCCAGCCTCCGCCACAGTTGGCATGGCAACGGGACCTGGGGAGCACACAAGGACCATTGACCGGAGGGGGCCCGGGGTGTCAGATCAATGGCACTCTATCACAACCTCGTCTTTAGCCCCCTGTAGACTGCGAGGGGGAGGGGGAGGGGGCGTGTGATGGGGTGATGATACAGTTCACAACTTCCTCATAAGTTCTGGTTCCCTGAGATATATAGGCACGCTAATGGACAGTAGTCCTCGACCTTTTCTGGATCAGGGCTCACTTGAAAAACCTCGAAAGCATTCGCGGCCCACCCATGTGACCACTTGGCTGCCGTGTTCAGTGGTCAGATGGGTGGGCCGCGTGCATTTTTTTCAGAGCATGTAAAGTGTTTAATGATCAAACAATCGACTGGGTTCCGGGCTTGGATCAGTGGAACTAACGTAGAATACTTTAACCACTTAAACCCCAGCCTCCGTATTGTGGGGAAAGCTTGACATTTTAGTAAAATATCAATGTTATTTTATAATTGAAATCTTCGTATCTTTGCCAATTATTTGGGGGCCCGCCACTTGCAATATCCTCATGGCCCACCCAGCCCACAGGTTGAGAATCACTGGTAAAAGGAAACGATAGAAACACGGTTGCACTTCAGAAAGTTTTCCAGCATGTTTTTCCCCCAATTAGGTCATTGGCAAACAAGGATAACGCAGCCATGTGTGTAATTTGCAGACAGAGAGCTGCACCAGCGTCTTGTAAAAAAATAACGTAGAGGACGGGATGGAGGGCATGGACTGTAAAGTGTCTGGATTCACACAAGACCTTTTAACCCATTCAATCCGGTGTATACGCATCTGTGTCATTCTAGATTTTAGCTATAACCATTATTTGTATACTTTGGCTATTTTTGGCTATTGAAAAATAGCAGATCTGCAAGCTCATAGCGCGGCGCCGAGTGCCGCATTACGAGTTTGTAGATCTGCTATTTTAGAAAAAATCTTTTGTGCAAATCTTTGAATACATGTATTGTTTTGAAACAACATTTTTAACTCAAATATTTGCTTCTGGGGGGTCCCTGGAACAACATATTTTGATGGGGATCGGCGGCCAAAAAACATCATTTTGGGGGTCCTTGACAAGAAAAGGTTTGAGCACCACTGATAGAGCAACAATAGTTTTTCAGAAAAATTAGGACATTTGTTGAGACATTTGACAGTTACAAATGTCGCTTTAAAAAAAATATGTATTCAAAGATTTGCACAAATTTACAAGATTTTTCAAAACTAGCAGATCTATAAGCTCATAGGTGCCCTGTACTCGGTGCCACGCTATGAGCTTGTATATCTGCAATTTTTTAATAGCCAAAAGAAATCTAAAATGACAGAGATGCGTTCCCGGATTGAATGGGTTAAAAGCACAGTCAACATTGCACGGGTCATCAGGCAGAAACCTTGTATCTTCATATTTTAAATGTTTCACACAAACGTGTCACAAAAGTAGCAAAAAAAAGATCTACGAGCTCAAAATGCGTCACTATGCGACACTTTTGAGCTGGTAGATCTGCTAATCAAAGCCATGTTCACACCAAATACTGTCTAATGCTGATGGATGCCTTCTTTTTTCTTACTAGCAGAGGTCACAGTCACATACAGTCATTTCTGTACTTCTGCATTCAGACTGGAGTCTAAAGGCGGTTACACACCGGCGAATATGCGAATATACGCAAAATTCGGACTCGTTCCGAATAATTAAAAGACGCTTTTTCGCTTCGCTTTTTCGCTCCATGTAAGCTTGCATTGACTTTATAAGGTTTTTAAAAAAAACATATTATTCGCATGAAAAAGGACCTTAATAGTCACCCAGAACCTTGACAATTTCTCCCATTCATCCTAAAACATATTTTTGTATGGTATTTGGACCATTGGAGGAGAAGAACCATAATAGGAAAAAAGAAAAAGAAAAAAACATCATCAGCATCACCTTGGTTTGGACTCACTAAACATAAAGAGGTGTGAAAGAATCATCATAAAAGTGTCAAATATATGAGCCTAAATTCCCTTCACTAGAATACAAAGAACTCGTTTTTCAATGATTCCCTTTCTCAATCTCACCTTTTATTGCTGTGTTTTAAAACCATCTGTGTCTACATTAGTTTTAGCACATATCAAAAGTATTCTCCGTCAATACACCAAGCCTGAGAACCTTCACTTGACCTCCCACATACAATGGCCCATGCCTATGCCAGTGGTTCTCAAAGTGGGGTCCCTAACCCCCAGGGGTCCTTGATGGGGTTCCACGGGGTCCCCAGCAAAATGTGCTAATTATACAGTAGCATCAAAAGCAGTTGAACAACTTTAACCCTACTGTACTGGCTATTTGAAAATAGCTGATCTACAAGCTCACAACACTTCGCGGTGCAACGTGTTGTGAGCTTGTAGATCTGCTATTTTCAAAAAGTAAAAATGTAATCTTTGAAACACAAATCTTATAAGGGTGGTCCCTGGCACAAAATATTTTCAAATGGGGGTACGCGGCCAAATACATATTAATTTTGGGATCTGTGACATGAAAATGTTGGCCTATGCTATTTCACATTTGATATTTGACAGCCATTTGACAACAACATCCAGTGCTTGTGCATAGTATTTTGTCACAACACACACAAAACATGATTCTGACTCTTGTCTTTTGTTGTGTAAATGACAGCATTGCTTTGTAGTCTTTGTAGGGCGGAACGGAGACCAATGACAGACACCCACGTTCGCTTCCTCATTGGTTTTGACAACCTGTGGTTAATTCAACATGGATGATAAATAACTGTCTAAAGCAGTGGTTCTCAACCAGTGGTCCGGGGACCACCAGTGGTCCTTGAGGGGGGTTCCAGGTGGTTCTCAGCTAAATGATGGAGAGTTGGAAACCAAATGGACCCTTATCGATTTTTAACTCTCAAGAGTTCGGTTATTGTTAAACATCTGCATTACTTAATTAAATAATTGTTATTTTGATCAACGTTTTCCTGTTATCTCTCCTATATGGTACCAACATCAATACAGCATGGAATTGTAGACAAAATCGTATCCAACAATTACGAAATATTCTAAGTTTTGGGTCTGAGAGGCTAAAATCTGATCAATTGGTGGTCTGTGGCTCAAATGCCGAATAAATAATGGCCCTTGATATGAAAAGGGTTGAAAACCACTGGTCTACAGATTTCAGGTATAGGACTAAACAGGAATGTATATACAAAATGATATACTTTATTTGCATTACAGTACATGCATTGTCAGGTGTGTATAGGAGCTTTTCTCTGATGCACGCGTGCAGGACACAAAAAGAGCAAACAAGACAGAATTTGGTTTACCTCCAAACACGGTTGTTAATTAATGCATAAGTATTCCTTCAGCATACTCTCATTTTCTGAGATACGTGCGCTACAGAAACAGGTAATTATTTCAACGAGTTCTGTGTGTGTGTGTGTGTCACAGTGTATGTGTGTGTATATGTATGTGCGCACGCACTCAGCGACATGCACATCATGTAGGGCTGTCAGCGATAGTGACTCTCATTTGCGCAATTCGGAGGTCACTAAGATTAATGTTGACTCGGTGTGTACATATGCAAAAACAATGTCGGATGCCGTCATTTTCTCTGGTCCCCTGCCAAACCCAATTAATGAAGAACATACACATCATAATTTAACCACTGGTTGTCGAGGTGGTTTCCACATAATTACGTGGCCTTTATACATGTTATAAATAGGGTGACCACCCGTCCCGAAATTCGCGGGACAGTCCCGAAATTGGACCCTCTGTCCCGCGTCCCGCACAAGCAGGGCAATGTCCCGAAAATCAAAGTTATGGAAAAAAAAAAAAAAAAAACATTTATTTTATAAAAAAAAAAAAAAGATAAATAATGTTATAAATACGGTATATGATAATGTTATAAATAACATGGGCTTTATAAATGTTGAGGGGAAACCGGCTCTGATTAGGAGAGACAGATGGCATACATGGTGTGGGGTTCATTCAGTGGTGGAAAAATAACTCAAATTCTTTACTTAAAGACGGGGTGCCGTGATTTTCAGTGATCCCCCCCCCCCTAAAACATAATCATCAGGTATTATGGTTATACTAGGAGGAAGATTTTTTTCAAAAAAGTGTACAGAAATTGTTAAAATTATGTTTTTATGTGGACACGCCTCCAGTTCATTAAGTATACCTGGTTCTCACCTTAGCACCTCCTCCACCACCTTAGCACCACCCACCTGTCCTAGTCCCTCCTCCTCCTCACGCCCACACCTGTTGTGCTATGATAATGAGGAGGAGGGTATGTTTTTACTATGACACTAAAGCGCTGTTTTTCTATTGGCACCTTTGACCCTCAAGGTTTCAGCCTCCAGGTAGAAACTCAAAATAGTCAGAGAGGACATAAAACACCATAAAAACACCACCAGGGGGCTTAATGAAGTTCTATCAACCTCATAGACACATGAAAAACAGAAAAAGTGCAAAACCATGGCACCACCTCTTTAAGTAAAAGTACCAATACTGCAATATATAAATACTCTTTTACAAGTAAAAGTCCAGAATTCTAAATTTACTTGAGTAAAAGTACAAAAGTATTGGCATCAAAATGTACTTAAAGTACCAAAAGTAAAAGTACTAAAATGTTTGAAAATAGCCGATGTATAACATAGGGCTAAAGTGGTTAATGTATGTTTCATAATATCATAATTTATATCTGCAAAGTAATAGTAACTAAAGTTTTAAAATAATTGTAGTGGAGTAAAAGTACAATGTTTGCTTCTGAGATGTAGTGGAGTAGAAGTAAAAGTATTGGAAATTGGAAATACTCAAGTAAAGTACAAATACCTCAAAATTGTACTTAGTTACTTTCCACCACTGCAAACCATGCCCATCATGGCCATCTACACTTGGTACCAGGAGGCAGACTTGCAGCTATACACCCTTCTCTGTGCTTCCACCGCAACAGCCATGAGGCGCCACCCACCCAAAACCCAGATTACACTGGAAGGTGATGGGGACAGCTGGGAGGAGGGCCGGCAGTGGGAGGGGGTACAGGTTCAGCAGGGGACGGGGGCCATTTGAGGTAGGAAGGGACCAAAGGGACCAAAACGCCCGAGGGCACTTGTTTCTAGTTGCTTTAATTTAACTGCATCACAGCTGCTAGCATAGACAATGAGGTCAGCAAAGCCTGTAATTTATTATCCACGTTGAATTAACCACTGGTAGTCAAAACCAATGAGGAAGCGAACGTGGGTGTCTGTGTCATCTTTTTTAAAAAGGTCTCCGTTCCACCCCTCCAGACTACTGTACAAAGCAATGCTGTCATTTGCTGTCATGTTATCAACAAAACAGGGTCAGCAGTGTTTCCAAATGTCTCTATTTTTTAGAGCAATGTCTGATTAGTGCAGATGATAGGTGCAAGCAGCAAATGTGTTTTCAGACATTTTTGGCAATTGCATTTTTTTTTCAGTCTACTAACTTTCCAGGAAGGCTGTTTCCATTAGCTTAGAATCCCTACCAACGATCTCCTTGTTGGCAAGTTTCTGAACTGTCTACAACCTACCTCTGAGACACAGATGTACATTAGTGAGGACCAATTATGTGAAGATACATGGTTGTAAATGGGTTCCTTAAAGTTTTCCTTTAAGTAGGTATGCCTTTGTGTTGTGTTGTGTTGTCTGTATGCTACCATGCAGGACCAGGCAGACTGCTGAACAACAACTGCTCTCCAGCTACAGTGTGTCCAAGTTTTCTATTTTCATTAATTGAGAGTTGATGTGCCATGCAAGCAACTTTGGCACATTAGTTCTTACATTTCATTTAAAATTCATGGCTGTCAAAAATGTGCCGTTTAACTTGCTAAACATTACTATAATTGACCATTCCTCATGCATCCACAGAGCCAAGTCAGTGAATGATCTGCCACCAAAACAGCCATTTTGTATCCATTTGAAATTCATTTGAAAATGAGGAGTTCACTGCAGTGATGCCAATTCATTATGAAAAGGCTTAAATCAAATTAAAAACAGAACAGGCACTCGAAAAAATATTGGGGATTGCTTGGAGAGTTTATTTCTGCCCAACTGAAGGCAACGCAATAAATAATTATAAACCTTTGGATGCAATGATGTTACTTTACAGACATCAGGAATCACAATCATTTTACCAGCAGTCTAACAATCCAGCAAAACACAGTGACTCGTCTCCAAAGCACTGCCACAAACTATATATCTAATTTGAGTCTTCATATATTGTATACTACTGCATGCATTATGCGCACACAGTGACAAAAAACAAGTTTAAGATTAATGATCATAAACTGCCAAATGGATGCACTTTTGGACAGAGTTGCACCAGAGTCCCTCCTTTAATGGGACCAGTACACATCACGATTCTGCATTCACAAAAACCCCAAGCACCAATCACCAGCAGTATGAGCTACAGCTATGAGTACAATGGTAATTTTCAACACATTTGAGTGGCACTTTGCAGCCTAGTGAGCACCACGTCAGCACCTCCTCTCCAACACACACACACACACAGCTGCGTATAGCTCTCTCTCTCTCTGCAAGCCAGGAGTGCATTTAAGTATTAAGCAGAATTTAGCCTCCCTCTCATGTGCCAGTTAATGAGCTCTGAGCTAAATTACTGGTGGAGCAATTACACACGTCACACACACACACGCGTTTTTCCACATATATCATTTTATATACAGTATGTGGAAAAACCTGTGTGTGTGTGTGTGTGTGTGTGTGTGTGTGTGTGTGTGTGTGTGTGTGTGTGTGTGTGTGTGTGTGTGTGTGTGTGTGTGTGTGTGTGTGTGTGTGTGTGTGTGTGTGTGTGTGTGTGTGTGTGTGTGTGTGTGTGTGTGTGTGTGTGTGCGTGCGTGCGTGCGTGTGATAACACACACACACACACACATCTCATCATATAACCATACTGTACATGAGCAGCACAGCAGCGCAATTCCTCATTGATCAGTGTGGTGCGAGCAGCCTACTTGGCAGAGGAGAAACCGCTTCCACACACCCAGGGGCCCATATGCAGAAATGAGACATTGATCCATAATTGGAAGCAGTCACTCATAAAATCTGAAGACTAATTAAAGTAAGAGAAGTTTAATGGCATATATTTACATATTCAACAAAGCAAACCAACACTGCTTACTGGCTGTGGCTTTGGAGAAACGGAGGCGACATTAGAAGTTCAGAAAAGTTAGTTATTGCAGTGGTCCCTGGGGGCCCTCAAGGACAGCCAGGGTCCTTGAGCGGGCCCGACTCAGGTGGCAAGCATGCCGCCTTGAAAATGAAGGCCAATAGGAAGTGCCGTTTTCCCTGCAGTTCTCATTAATGACACTGATGCGAAATGTAAACATAAACAATGGCAAAACACGAACGCTCGAAGGTAATCTAAACGATCCGCCATCTTAATTAAACCCAAATAGCTTTATAAGCATGAAAAAACATACGTTTACATTGCCAAAGGAAAAATTTTACGATCCAACCAAAACCAAGAACCAAGGTTCCAAGAATTTAGAACGGCACTGGTTCTAGAACCAACGTTCTTTTGGTGGAAAAGGGGCCGCTATTTCCCCTCCTGCTGGCTGCAGAAGGATTACCACACCACTGATTACAATGGAGATTTGAACGGACTTTACACTTGATTTTATTACCTTAGTAATCATTGACATATACTTTATGCTTTCAGTCATTAGTTTATCTTCTTTCCATTACCATGATAGGCGTCTTTGTAAATTATGGTCCCATTAACATTTATGATAAATTAGGGTATGCTTCTAGGGCTTCAACAGGTTCTACTGAGTGAAGACCCCTTGCTGCCCTTCCAGCAAATAGCATTTGTTTCCGGTTGCTTTTCAGGACTGTGTCTTTAATGTGGTCCTACTGTATACCGTATATATGTTCCACATATGCAACATAGCCTATAGACATAGTACAATTATGCAATACCTTTTTCAGCTGTGTGACCACTAGGATCAACTGACTACTTTAAAGGTTAAATTTCTCCAGAGGCTAATCTGTGTCACTCCAATAACATTAAAACAATGAGTAATTGCTAGTATGTGCGTGTGCGTGTGCGTGTGCGTGCCAGCGCAATTGTTTTTGTGGTTCTCTTGGAAATAGAAGGTGACATGTGAAGTAGGGACAGCTGTGTCGAGGGCCCCAGATAAACATAGCTCAGACTGACAATATCTGTACATTCCTGGGGCCCATTGAGCCCCACACTGCCTGATTACATGTCAGGATAGGTAAATAACTGCTTAAAGGGATATTTCACTTTCAAACATGTTTGAGGTCATTTTAACATCTACTTAGGCTTTTGTGAGCACCCCAGACAGTTGTTGAGTTGCTTGATTCAGTATTTAGATATTTGATATTCCTTTTATCAGAGACGCCCCCTTCCGATACAAACCCATTGTAACTTCAAACCAGTATGGCAGTATGAGTCATCAGAACCAAGGACGGGTGTTTTCGATGAATCTATCATGATTAAAATGGAGTTTGAAGTTACAATGGGTTTGTATAGGAACGGAGCGTCTCTGATAAAATGAATATCAAATATCTAAATGTCTGATAAAATGAATATCAAATATCTAAATACTGAATCAAGCAACTTAAAAACTGTCCAGGGTGCTCACAAAAGCCAAAGCAGACGTTAAAATGACCCCAAACATGTTTGAAAGTGAAATATCCCTTTAACAGCAGTGGTGCAAAGTAAGTACAGTACATTCACTCAAGTACTGTACTTAAGTACAATTTTTAAAGTACTTTTAATTTAGTTCAGTATTTCCATTTTTCAATACTTTATACTTCTACTCCACTACATCTGAGAGGCAAATATTTTACTTTTTACCCCACTACAATCATTTGACAGCTTTAGTAGTATTTTGCACAATGTGTCGCAATGCGTTTTGAGCTTGTAGATCAGCTAATCTTTTAAACGTTGTACAAATTTTTAACATTTTGAGTACTTTTACTTTGGTATTTTAAGTCAAACTGTGTATTTTTATATTGTGGTATTGCTACTTTTACTTAAGTAAAATAAATCAGAGTACCACTTCCACAACTGCTTCACAGTTGTTAGGTTGCACAGGAAGGGAGCGCCTGATTGTTCCTATACTGTACCTATAAATGATGATGATGATGGTGATGATGATTATAATTATAATTATTAAAAGACGAAGTTAGTTAACAAGTATCTACTCTGACCATTAAATTAACTGATATTAGAGCACTCTACTATGACATCAACACCAGAGCGCTCTAAAATATCAGAGCAGAATCCAGATTCTCATAGCATTTTTACAAACGCACCCACAGGAGAATTAGAGGGAAAGCAGAGACAGTTCTGATAGGATTCAAACCCAGACCAAGAGGGGTACTTGTGGATCCAAAGCTGGGAGGTCTGGGCCTACTAGGCTATCAGTATAGGCGCAGGCTAGCACCTCAGTTTTCAATGCATTTAACTGGTTGGCGATAGAACTAGAGCACAGAGGATTCCCAAACCTGGCTTGTCACTGTACTGTATAATAGACTGCAAGCTGTGACTCCCCTCTGCTCCCTTTCATTGAAAATCACTCCCTACCCGTTTCTCTATTCTTTCTCTATTTCCCTTCAAGCTGATTGATTCTGCAAGCCTTTGACTGTGGAGAAAGCCGCCCGCTTTGTGTCCCATGTGCTGAGTGCTTCCTTGTCCCAACTCTCAGCAGGAGAAAATGACTTTTCCTCTCTGCACATTTGCCCAACTTTTATTTTTCCCTAACAGTGTTGTGTTACAACACCTTCTCTCAGAGCCTCCCAGGCCCTTTCTTAATGGGTTCATTTAATTGTCCCACCGTAGCCAGGTTAGAGAAATGAGACAATGTTAGAGAGCCAGACCAGACATCTCTTTAAATTAAATAGGCTACAGTACAAAAAGCCAATCATCTCCAAGGCCAAGCTGAATTGGGGTTAATTGGAATCAAATGAAGGCCAACTTTTTTTTCCCCACCATAATTTAAGAATACAAAGTCCTGCATGGCACTTTTAAGTAAAAGTATAGTGGTGAAAATGGAAGACTGGTTGTGTGTGTGTGTGTGTGTGTGTGTGTGTGTGTGTGTGTGTGTGTGTGTGTGTGTGTGTGTGTGTGTGTGTGTGTGTGTGTGTGTGTAGGGGGCGGGGGGTATTATTCATAATACTCTTTTATATTTCATCAGCAACAATACGCTACTGACGTTTAAGCAGAAGCAGGTATAAGGGAACATAAAGGGAACTGTGTGAACTTGAAAGCTCAGAAGACAATGTGCAATGACACATTCAATGCATACAACAAAGCAGCAACTGGATGGAGAGACAATGTTACGTCTGTCACACTGCCTCCAGACAAATGCGTGTTTACATCTCAGCCCCCTTTGTTTCCCCCAAGCTGAGTACTACCTGCAGCTAACGCTTACTGCTTAAAGGAAATCGTGTTTGTATTTTCAGAAAACGTCCTGGTAAGGAACGTAGGCATACATCTGCTTATAGGCAGCGTGCATGAGACATAAATCCATGCAGGCTTACAGTATACATCAGCCATGCTGTTTTTATTTGTGCCCCTTTGTTTCATGCTTAATCTTTACAAACAAACCCACTGTTTCCATCCATTGGTGGAAGATCTTGAGACAGGCAGGAGTTTGGCTGATCCTGTCCCAGCATTATTTTTTGTCAGGTAAATCCTGTATACGAATGTGCACATTAGCAAGGAGAAGATTACAGTAATCTGATTACACATGAAATATGACTATTATCATAAAAAAGACAAAGACTGTAATGAAATTAATCAAATTTGGGGGGAAATAGTTGATTACTTGCTAGATTGCTTAGTCACATACTGTATCTTGTACATGCCGATTTAACATTAGATTAGCACAGCACACTAAAGTTTAAGAAAACATTTGATTTGCAAGAAATCGGCAATGCAATGTGATGTGATATGGCATAGTACAGTGATACTTGTTCAACTTCATATATACAGAAAACTAAAGCAATGTACAGTACATGAAATAGTTTGTTGTTTGAAGCCTAAATGTCCTTTAAATATGCTTTAAACAAAGCATGAAATTGAAAACAGACTGACAAAATGCTCACCATTCCTTTGGAATGAAGCATGAAATTGATGATAGAGTGAAAAGAAAGTTTAGCGACAGGGGAAAAATGTGTTTACAGTTTGTGACCTATATTTTAATCAAGTAACCGTTTAGAGCTTAAAGATTAATGCATTGCTATGTGTTCTAACCAAAATAAAAGTAGTAACGCCGTGTCCCAACACTGGCAGACAGTTTCTAATCCTACAGGATTAACCTCCACGAGGATATTCACTCATATGACATTTATATAAACCTGAAACAAATGAACCCGCTCGGCCGCTTGCAAACCTCAATCTGTCTGTGGCGCATGATGCAACCCAGCCCACACGGCCCAGGACATAATGAATTCTGACGAAAGCCTACACTATGATTTGGCCGAATATCAACTATTATACAACCCAATAGGGTCCATGTGTCACGCATAAAGCCTTTTCAAAATAAAGTGTGCCTTGAATAGTTTCTTTGACTTTGACACAAGTTACCTTGATGACTAAGCCTCCAGCCATCGCTTGATCTCTGCTCTGATGAGTGTTATTACCCCCTGATCGGTGGACTGAGAATGGGTACAATGAGCCACATTGGGACATTACTGCCCCATATTGTTTCCTTGGCAATGGAAGAATGGAGCAGCATGCCTAGGCAGATGTAATCTGGGCAGATTGCAGTAATCAGCTAGCCGCCCCAGAAAGACTACCCTGCCACATCCCTGCCTCGGTCCTGATAACAAAAAATCCCAGTCACAGCCATGCTATTAAATACCATCTCTTTGCCATTATGTTGAAATTATACACCGTAATAACTGTCAATTTTATAAATGGACAGACATTATGAACTCCCGTCTTGACAAAAAGACATCAGTATTGAGAAATGACATTATCTGGGCTGTCATGCAGGAGCATTGATCATGCAACTATTGGTGAAACAAGCAGGGAAACTGAGCAAAGAAGATACAATTCCGTGTTGGAATAAACTCTTAATGAAGCTCCCTTGAGAGTGTTGTTTACAGTAAACGGAGGCCATGGGGAGCAGTGCTGATTCAGTTATCATTAACATTGTCCAGTTAACATTCCTCTTTGCTCTTAATGTAATTGGGGCCATTCCATTATTTCTGCCCTGATTTATATAAGATTATACAGCATTTGAGCGCTGCAGTGTCAGACTCAATGGTGTATAGGCCGCCTACATAAAAAAAAAAGTACATCCTGCTTAGGAAAAAAATTACATCCCGATTAGTGCCACATTTAAATCATAAAAAAACAAAACAATCAAAGCTATACAATTCAAGGCATGTTTTTGGTGTTGTAAAATAAAATGTGTTGAAAGTAACCTCCCAGAATGCTATTGTCTACAGTCTACCCTAAATTAAGAAAAACATTCTCAATGTAACACTGTAAACAACCAGTCTTAATGCAGTACTGAAACGTTGAGGTTTTCAGACTTCAAAGAAGTTTCACTTTTTTTGTAAGCCACCATTGTACAATGAAGTATATAATACAGGGTTAAGTGGTAAGTCAGACTAATCGTTCGTTGATATATAAGAAATACAAATATATTAAAAGAAACTGCTACTTGATTGATACGGCATTAAAACTTGTTATTATCATTGGGGGGGGGACCTTTAGGGTTTTGACTTCTCCCTGAGTGCAGATCCACAAAGCAGCTACAGTAGTTTTAGTGGAAATGTCATGGATATTTAAACATGACATGAATGCGCTTTCCATTTAATGACCCCCCATTCCCCCCCCCCTCCTCCTCCCCCCAAAGCTTCGGCAGATTAAATTCAGACAATCTGAGAACCGGCCGATGATGAGGCTTTTTAAATCGAAAAGTCGGAAATAAAAATAATGTCATATGCTCCCCACCCCCGCCCGCCAACTGTGTACTCTCATATTGTCAAAGTCCACCTGTGTGTGTGTGTGTGTGTGTGCGTGCGTGCATGTATTTATAAAAATGCATGTCTGAGTAGATGTCAAACTGGCTGTACATTTATTTGTGTGTGAGTGTGTGTACACTACAGTGTAACACAGTAAGTGTAGAGTACAGTGTAACCAAACATGCTCTCACGGGTCTGTTTGTTTCCATTTGTACACTCTTGGGGTGAAATTAACACTCAGGGTTTGACTGTGAACAAGTAGGCCCGTCACAGGCTCTCAGAAGGTGGGGGGGGTGGACTTACAGTATGCTTGCGCCCGAAAGTTTTTTTTGTGGATTTTGTTATTTTTTTTCCCAGTTTTTTTGTTACTTTATTTCGATTTTAGGGTTAGGGTTAGGGTTAGGGTTAGGTTAGGGTTATATTATTTAATTCTTATTTTTGCCTGATTTTACAGATTTATTATCAAAAAGATTTAAATTAATTCTTTTTTTATTTAATATTTTTGCAAAAAGTGGGGGGTATGAAATCACGGATCTGTGAGAGTGAGGGTGTCGCGTCGTACACACAGTGAACGGCCGTGACGCCCCTGAGTGCATGTGACGAGACGAGCGAGAGAGATAAAGTGGCTCAGCACTGATTACTGGTTTAGAGAGGGGTTCTAATCAGTGGTGGAGAAAGTATTTTCTACACAAGTAAAAGTGGCAATACAACAAAGTATATAAGTAAAAGTCCTCTGTGAGTAAAAGTATGAATGTAACAAAATATAGTACCAAAGTAAAAATCTTTCGAAAACAAATCTACAAGCTCACAACGCGTCACATCGCGGCGGGTTGTGAGCTTGCAGGTTGGCTATTTTCGAATAGACAAAAATAACATAGGGCTTAATTGGTTAATGCATGTTTTGTAATAATAATCTATATCTGCAAAGTAACTTGAAAGTACATTATTTGTCTCTCAGATGTAGTGGAGTAGAATCACTAGTATTGAAAATGTTAAATACTCCAGTAAAGTAAAGGGGGAAAAAAGATCTACCTGAACATTGTACTCAAGTACTCAGAAATGTACTTAGTTACTTTCCACCACTGGTCCTAATTGAGCCATTGGCTGTCCCCTCTCTGCAGGGCCCGGTGTGGTGAGAGGATTAATGAAGTGGTGCCACACCGGGGACATCCATCTGACGGCAGACAGTCTTAATGAACTACCAAGACCCAGACATGCCACTTTTACTAAGACCTCCACTCAAGGCTGGGTTATGACATGCTGAGGGAAGCAGGCCCACCGTTGTTTTAAATGGGCTCCCTTTTTAAAATGGCAGCCGAGTGAACTTTTCAATCTACCAGAGTGCACTCCAGCCGATACCAAGGTGTAACGTTATGCTTCGTTAACAGTTCCACATTTCTGGAGGGGGCTTAGACTGATTTCTTTGACATGCTGTCACGGTGTGTCAGAGAAATCACTATAAAAGCTCAATTTGTCAAAGGAAGGGCACGATTTTCCACATTGAGACATTTAGTGAGGTAGTGTTGATAGATTTTAGTAATGTCAGCGATTGAGTCGATGAGAGATTAAAGTTTCCTGGTTTCAAGCGTATTAAACAATATCTAGAGTCATCCTTATATCACACTTTGCAAAATTGAGAATAAATGTAGTTTGTAATTGTAGATCATACATGGGCAACTGGCGGCCCGGGGGCCACATGCGGCCCCCACCTTCACTTAATGCGGCCCGCAGGTTAATATCAGAATACTGATATATTATCGATTTCAGCTGTTACAATTCCAAACACGCAAACATGACCCGCTTTAATTACTTCAGTCTATATTAGTAGCTTAATGACTAGTATTACAAGTATATTGTCTTTTTATGTCCAATGTATTTGTATTTAACTTCATGAAGTTAACATAAGTATAACTAAATGCATTTGAAATTAAATAAAAACATTTCAGGATTCCAATTAAAAAATAAAAAATAAAAAATCGGGATTCCAAAAAAATGGCAAAGATAGCAGATCTACAAGTTCAAAACACGTCGCAGTGTGATGTGTTTTGAGCTTGTAGATCGTCTATTTTTGCTATTTTTGTGTGACATAGAATGGCGAAGAATGGTATTAATTTACGAAAAGAAAAAAAAAATACGGATATATGAGGTTTCTGTACAGTATAGTATGCAATGTGGCCCTCTGGAGTGAGTGTGGAAATATAGTGGCCCTCTCCATCATCAAAGTTGCTCACCCCTGTTGTATATTGTAGTGTGGAGCCCAGAGAAGGCTACAATGCACCAGCAGGTTTAGGGCCATTCTCTCATTAACCCATTAAGACCTGAGAAGATTCTAGAAATGTCTTCTAAATCCTAACAGTTTTTTGAAAAAAAATCTAAAAAAAATATTTTCGATTTTTTTCAAAAATAGCAGATCTACAAGCTCGTAGCGCGGCACTCGGTGCCGCACTATGAGCTTGTAGATCTGCTATTTTTGAATAGCCAAATAAATCTAAAGTGACACAGATGCGTTCCAGGTATCAATGGGTTAAACAAGGCTCATGGCAAAATCATTGATAATTAAGCCATTAGCACAGGTTCAATAAATCCTTTTCATCGAATAAGCATTGACCTCAGCTGTACTGTGCCGAGGGTGTTCATTTTTTTAAAGGTGAGTGACAGGGGGCATTTCACTTACCTTACATGGGCTATTTTAGAACATATGGGCCATAATAAAATGTATTTCAACAACATCTGTAATATAACAATGTGTGTCATGGGTGTCAGCACACGGTACAGTAGGTAATAACATGGATAATCAAGTTTGTCCTGCCAATATAACAGACAGAGGGGAAAGAGGAAATAAGGTGGACTGCAGGGGCCTTTCTCCTGTCTTTCTCTGTGAGGTGTGACTTTAAGAGTTAGGCCATGCATTACATACAGTGCAGTAAGTAACGCATTACATACTATTACTGTCATGATTAACAAAGCAATTTAACTCATTCACTGCCAAGGACGACTTTTATGTTTTTTTTTCAAAAGGCCCACACTGCCACGGACGATTTTGACTACTTTATTTTTGGGTGTTTCCACTAGATGGCGCTCTTCGCTAACACACAAGTGACCATTTCATCCCCAGATGCACGCAGAACCAGGAGATCACGTGATCCCAAAGATGTACTGCTCCATTCACTTCCTGGTTAACGTATTTGGGAAATCGCCTGTATCTCGCCTCCTGTGTTTTACTATGTATTTTTGGCGATACATGCTATTTTCAACGACCTATAACAAGTGAACGGGGGTCGGGATGACATTTTTTGTCCTTCTTTTCACGGATGCACAGTGAAACCCCCCGTGATTAGCAACGATCAGGGGATCGATCATACACTGGAGATAAATATTCTGTGACTAGTTGAAAAGGTAAGAAAATTCTGAATTATTCTGGCAGTGAATGAGTTAATGCGTTTCTTTTACATATTGGTTAATATGATTACAGTTACTATGTCAAGTAATGCATTACTTTCAGGAACTCTGCTCTGTATTTATAGTTTTTAGAAGTTTCTATGGTATTTTTTATGTACACTAATTACTAATACACTACTGTGTAATGTGTCTACCATACATTTTTTATACTTTTATTAGCTTTTTCAAAATATACGGAATACCCTGCACCGATAGAGAGAGCATAGAGAGCATGCCGCAGCTGTTGTTTAGGCTGCTAAAATATCATTTTAATACCAATAAAATGATGATGAAAATGATTATTTATTCATTCATTCATTTATTTCACATGTTATGCTGTGCTTACTTGGGGCGTCAGCAACGCACATGTTAAATGTGAAGGCAATGTTATATTTGAAAGTAAGTGCCACAACAACACTGATCTATAGTACAGCAGCCCAAACACGCAAGGATTAGAACACATACAGTATGTGGTCTCTAATCCCTATGTGTTTGAGCAAGACCAAGCATAATGCTTTGGCCTCTGGTACCAGTGGTGGAAAAAGTATTCACATGTTTTACTTAAGTAAAAGTATCAATACTGCAATGTAGAAATACTCTGTTACAAGTAAAAGTCCGGAATTAGTACTTGAGCAAAAGTACAAAAGTATTGGCATCATCATGTACTTAAGACTATCAAAAGTAAAAGTACTCATTATGGAGAGTGTCCCATTTCAAGTTTTCAAATGTATAAAAATCTTTTGAAAAGAGCTCAAGCTCACAATGCGTCGCATCGTCGCAAAAAAACATAATGACCCTTAGCTGAAGCGCCAAGACTGACAGCATACAGACACAGTCTGCCTGAATAAAAAAATTACATTATTATTTTTTGCTTTGGCTCCTCATCTGAAAACAGAGCCGGTGGCCAAATTAAATAGATCTGCCACAATATTAGATGATAAGACTGGCAGATAGGTTGCACACACATCGCGACGCATTGTGAGCTTGTAGATCGGCTTAAAGGGCTGAAGTAGTTAATGTATGTTTTGTAATAATAATAAAAATCTACAAAGTAACTCTAAAGTTTTCAAATAATTGTAGTGGAGTAAAAATAATTTGCTTCTGAGATGTAGTTGAGTAGAGGTAAAAGTACTGAAAATTGAAAGTACTCCTGTAAAGTAAAATTACCTCAAAATTGTACTTAAGTACAGTAGGCCTACTTGAGTAAATGTACTTAGCTACTTTACAACACTGTCTGGTACTGACGTCTGCACTTAGGTCAGTAAAAAACTGATATTGCAGCCCTCGGATAGGCTACTGTACATGTGAGAGAGAGGGCAAAGTTATGAGACAGAACGGGGACAATAATGCTCACATCAGGGGGAGGAATGGCTCCAGAGGGAAGGAGTAGTCAGCTGCCAAGCGTTGCCGCTCATGCTGCTCTGTCTGTTGAACGATCCCTTTTATGTTGTTTGTGTTGTCAGCTCCGCAGTGCCGATAGGATTATATACACAGAACAACGTATCCCTGGAGACGCAGTGTTTTAAAAAGGTCAAGAATTAAACACAATGATGAGTCACATTTGGGCAGTCCCCTCACGCTCCCTTGTTGACGAGTACTTTAATATTATTATAGGTCTTGAAGCTAAATTGAAACCCCAAAGCATAGCTTCAGTTTTAACTGAGACACTGATGTATATGTCACAGGGAGATTGGAGAACCGTTCACACGCACACGTGATAATAGTTATTGTCCATGACGGAGGCGCGCCGACTCAGCAGAGCTTGAGGCCGAGGAGGCACGCGAGTGCCCGCGCTGACCTGCCGATGCTCTGCTAGTCGAATCAGCACCGTCCGAGTTGTGAACCGATAGGGACAGAATAGTTCTTTTCATGGATCACTGTGTGTGTGTGTGTGTGTCAGGGAGAAACTAAAACAAAAGCCAGAACACAATAAAAGTATCTTAACAGTCCTGCTTTCAATAAACCAAATTGAAAGCATGAGCGCGTGCGTGTGTGCGTGTGTGTGCGTGTGTGTGTGTGGTCGCGGCCATATATGCGTGCACTTTAGTTGGGAAGCCTGGCTCGTGGCTCCCTCTAGTGTTGTTTCTAAATTGAAAGCGTGAGCGTGTGCACGCGTGCGCGTGCGTGTGTGTGTGTGGTCGCGGCCATATATGTGTGAGCACTTTAGTTGGGAAGCCTGGCTCGTGGCTCCCTCTAGTGTTGTTTCTACAGAATTGCTTGGGGGGCGGTGAAAACGAGTGCTCCTTCTCCATTTCCCTGGTTCTCCAATTTCCCTGTAACATATATACCTCTCTAAGTGTTAGAGGTAACGTTTACATTGTGTGGTTCACAAATCTAAAATCTAAAAACCAAGTTGTAACTGAGAATTAACTAATACTAAAGTATGTCACATTAGTTGGTTATCAACTGCATAATCAGTTAAGTAGTTTAATAATGAAAAATTACAAACTAAATAATATAGCTGCAAGCAGCGATACAGGGGCTAAGGAATGCAGAGAGAAAAAATTAAAAAGTAATATGACAATAAGCCATAGAAACATAGACATAGACAAGACTGAACTTGAGAGCAACAAGACTATTAACAAATGAACATTTTTAAATAGCTGACCCTAACCTACAGGCATGCAAACAGCCCCGGGGTGAAAACGGTAACAATGTGCTTCACCCACCTCCACCCATCTCCACCCACCCCCACCATGGACCATCTTGTATGAGGCTGCTGTCCTAGAAACTTTGATTACCTTCAAAGCCTCTTTGTCCAGTGCGAGAGTTTGAACCACCCCTCCCCCCACTTTGTCCAGTGCGAGAGTTTGAACAAGCCCCCCCCCCCCCTCCTCATGTTTCATGGCTGCCGGCCAAACGAGGCATGACTTATGCCTGTTTAAAGTTTGCATTTTCAAACAATTGCTATAGCGCCCCCCTTTGGCCAATTGGAGTAAGATTGGTTGGAATAACCTTCTACAGTAGGCTACATTACTGCAAAGTTTCATAAAAATATGAGTCTGCATTTATGTGTTAGGAGCAGAAGAAGAATTTTCGGCCAAAAACTGCAATATTCATTGGCTCATAAAAGCTTAATTATTTCTCTTAAAAACATTTCACCAAGATTTTTGTCGGTATAGGTCCAAAGTTCATGAAAAGTTTCATGCACATTGATCAAAAATCCCAGGATGAGTTTTAACTGTTTTTCAAATAATTCAAAATGGTGGGAGATCTAAAGGTCAAAGCTCAAAAGTCAGAACGTGAAAGTTGTTCGTCATGAGGAGACGCATACAGTACGTGTGTTGAAGTTTCATGGCGATAGCTGCACTGCACGGTTAAGCCAGAACTGGCGAAAAACGGCGGGAGAAGGAGAAGGAGGAGAAGAAAGTGTAGAGAAATAAGAAGGGACCAAGGCACTGAAGTGCTTTGCCCCTTAATAAAATAACACTGAGATTAATTGTCTGTAAACATTTTCATTATCACTTGTAGCAGCCACAGGTAAGTAATAATGTTAATTAATACTTAACATATCTTTCATAATTTTACATTAACTTGCAGCTTGCAGATTGCTGAACCATCATGCTTGGTGCAGATTCAACAATGAGACCCATCATGGGGTCTGATGAGGTATACTGTCAAATAGTTAAATACCCCTTTTTAATCAGTATTACGGTTACTAAGTACATCTGGAAGCATGTTATTAGTATGTTGTAGCAATACTGATGGAAATGAATGGTATCGGCTAGCCAGTGGATCTGTTTACCGCCTACTTATGGTGCACTTTCTCGGACCACACCCTTCTTCAAACTCTGCCTTCATTTATAAAACCATTATTTTCATACTTTGGCTATCCATTTTCTATCCTATTTGATAGGGATCGGCAGCCAAAAAACACATTTTGGGGGT
This sequence comes from Gymnoscopelus braueri, assembly GCF_963280865.1. NCBI lineage: Eukaryota > Metazoa > Chordata > Actinopteri > Myctophiformes > Myctophidae > Gymnoscopelus > Gymnoscopelus braueri. Next base: position 40,053,586 of record NC_137608.1, on the reverse strand, counting down.
CCTTGACAAGAAAAAGTTTGAGCACCACTGATATACAGTAGCAACAATAGTTTTTTCAGAAATATCAGTTTACCGCCTACTTATGGTGCACTTGCTCGGACCACACCCTTCTTCAAACTCGGCCTTCATTGTGATCTACACGCCGGTACTGCATCTTGCACGGTTGTGAGAATAAATCTTCCTGCTGACATACAGTATAAAGTAAACACCACACACACATACTCACAAGGTGAAAAGAATAACAGCCACAATGTCACGGCTAAAAAATCATACTTCATAGAAATGACTGACAGTCAGATTGTGCTCCTGACTACTGCATGTCTCCGAGGAGTGCCTGCTGTGTACCAAGTGGCCCCCATGCAGTTGTATGGCATACAACAAAACATAATGACCATTAGTCACAGGAACTGCGGTTATGCAATTCTTTAGAAAATCGCAACCCTGAACACCTATGATTATAGACCAATTGGTTGTTGTTATTATGGTCTATATACTATATGAAAGAGGAAACATTTTTAGACTCAAAGAGTGAATGGAGGGTCAGAACCAAAGCCTGAATACAAGTGTTGACACTGACAGTGAATTGCGTAGTTGTAGCTTATGTAGTGATCCAGTTATGAATGAGTCAGATGAAAGTACTGTACTGTACATGTGGGCTGTGGTGACACAATGTGCTGTTACTGTACATCCTTAATCCATTCAATCCAGGAACGCATCTGTGTCATTTTAGATTTTAGCTACAGGTTTAACCATTATTTTTTATACTTTGGCTATTCAAAAATAGCAGATCTATAAGCTCACAAGCTTGTAGATCTGCTCTTTTTGAAAAATCATGAACATGTATTCAAATCTTTGAATATATTTTTAAAGTGACATTTTTTAACTCAAATCTTTGCTTGTGGGGGGTCCCTGGAACAACATGTCTTGATGGGGATCGGCAGCCAAAAACATATAATTTTGGGGGTGCTTGACCAGAAAAAGTTTGAGCACCACTGATATAGCAACAATAGTTTTTTCAGAAAAATTAAGACATTCCTTTGTTGAGACATTTGACAGTTACAAATGTTCGCTTTAAGAAATATATATTCAAAGATTTGCACACATTTTCACGATTTAAAAGAAATAGCAGATCTACAAGCTCATAGCGCGGCACTCGGTGCCGCGCTATGAGCTTGTAGATCTGCTATTTTTGAATAGCCAAAGAAATCTAAAATGACAGAGATGCGTTCCCGGACTGAATGGGTTAAGTTCCATCTCAGCAGTGACAGCCAAAGCAACCGCTCTGGACGTGTTTTTTAAATCCCCTTGATGTAGTGGCAATCACCGTTAGCTTTACATGATCCATCAGCATGACTTTAGAAAAATCACTGGACCAACAGATTCTAATTACTTTAGCTTAATAGTCTCTCACTTGAATATTCTTTTCTATTCCAGTCTATTAAGTGGAATGATAGCTGAGGACCAAAATAAGCAGAGCTCTCTGACCCCCAAATCCGTCTTTAATCCGTAAAATTACACATGGTCACCGGAAAGTTCGATTTATTCAGACTACTTTGTGATCCAAGGAGGGGGAAAAAACATTAAAACACAGAAAGGCCCTCAATTAATACGAAAACCTTTTACTTCACATCCTGGAAATCAATGCCCTACAACAGTATCTGCCAGATTAGTTTAAAGATGGGACTTCAGACAGAAAATGGTCAAAATTACTTTAAGGAGTTGCCGGCAGAGAAAATGCATAATGCTAAATATATATATAAGAGAGAGAGAGAGAGAGAGAGAGAGAGAGAGAGAGAATTTCCAGCCACACACACACACTACATAGACACTGATAGTGTCTGATAGCAGGTGCTCAAATAACAGTGTAGAGAGATAATCGAATGGATTAGAATAGATGGTTTTGCTGACCTCTGATCGAAGCTGGCCTCCTTTCTGCGGCAGTGGAGGGTGACCACTCTGTGGCCCTCGCTCCTCACATCCTGGCTTACCATCCACTGGGTGGGGTTGCTGGGCCGAGCCCCGAGAAATGTCACCCCCTCTTTCAACTTCACCCTGTGGGGGAGGGGGGGGAGAGAGAGAGAGAGAGAGAGAGAGAGATGGTTAAAATCGAACTTTTAGCTAACCATCTGCTTTTCGCAATGCAGCACTAGTCTGTGCCACATATTTTGATGGGGATCGGCGGCCAAAAACATAATTTTGGGGGTCCGTGACAAGAAAAAGTTTGAGCACCACTGATATAGTAACAATAGTTTTTCAGAAAAATTTTGAGATATTTGACAGTTAAAAATGTTCAAGATTTTTAAAAAGATCAGATCTACAAGCTCATAGCGCGGCACTCGGTGCCACGCTATGACCGTGTATATCTGCTATTTTTGAATAGCCAAAGAAAAGAGAGAGAGGGAGAGATGGTTAAAATCTAACTTTTAGCTAACTATCTGCTTTTCGCAATGCAGCACTGTGCCATTTACTGTACACACGTGCTGCTGCTACCCAAAAAAAACAACAAACAAAAGAAAAAACGTTTAATTCAGCAAGTCGATACGTCCAGCTGATCATCAAGGCAGGCTGACAGCTGGGGACAGATAAGACAATGAGGCAGGGCTTTGTACCCTCTTTACTAGAGACGTGCCGTCCAGATGGCACAGTAACGTCTTTGCTTTCTCTTCAGAAGACAGTCACAGCTGTTTTTTGATCACACTGTGCTTTCTTTTTTTTGGGGGGAACATCAGCTGTTTTTATCCATGTGCATTATACTGATCAATAAAATAATAAAATAATTAGGTTCAAACACCTGCCAGTTTATTGCACAATTTGGTTAACTGACAGACGCTCAATTTCAGACCTCAGTTTGTTGCTGTGCATGCATGTCAATGAAATGGTAATCTCTCAAGACAGCTTTGCAATTTGCAATGAAAATCTGTCAGCAGTAGAATAGGAGCTCTCCTAAGGGGGCGGGCCTTTGAGCAGGAAGCTGCTTGCCATCCTGCAGTGCTTACCATAAAGGGGTGTGGCCAAGCCTGATTTCCTGTTATTTAGGCATTTAAACAAGCTTTTCCTCCAGAGTAAAAAAATAAAATAAAATAAAAAAAGTATGAAATGGTGATGCAGTAAACAGAAATATTTGTTTACCTGCATAAACACTGAGTTGCTTTTTTTATCCCAACCCCAAAAAGAAAATATTTAAAAACATAAATTAAAATGCATGAGATGTTCCATGATATGTTGGCATCAGTGTCATTTTTTAAATCACTTCTGAAAACCTACTTTTATGTCAAGGCCTTTTCATTGTGTATACATTTTTATTTAATTTTTTATTTGACTGTTTTTCCCTTTCTTTGTTACTATTTATTTAATTGATGTTATTTTATCTTCTATTTTTACCTCCTACGGGCTGAGGCGGGGAGTTTGGGGAGGAGTAGGACGAAGGCTGAGTCAGTAGGATACAACAGTGACAACACACAACATGTGTGTGGGGAGGAGGAATTAATTGGCATAACGACTTAATTGGGGAGAAAATAGGGGTTTAAATTAAGCATATATTAAACTTCAATATATGAAAATATTTAAATATAATGATACAATGAACAAGCAAACAAGTAAATACACAAATACACTGTAAACTGAACTTCATTTTATTTACTGTAGACTTGCAATTTTTTTAATTCTTGAAAAAAAAAATTTAGTAAGGTTTTAGACATGACCATAAACCTCAATCATACCACTCTCTTTCTCCTCAACCACCCTCAGTGATAGATTCATCTCTTTATAATCTGAGAAGGGCCATTATGAAAGGGTTCTTTTGACTGCAGCACAAATTACAGTGTCAGTGTCCTTGACTCAGAATATTACAAAAGGATGAAAATGTTCACCAGAGAAAAAAAAAGGACCTGCAAATGATGTAAAGTATCTCCTCAATGTACTACAGAGAGATGGAAAATGTAGACAGGAAGTAATTGGCTGTGTAGTGGGAGTTGACCGGTTAGTTAGACTATAGTCTCGCGTTACCAGACTGTTGCCTTCCACAATTTTCAAATTGTGGAAGGCAACTAGACTGAGTGGCAAAACATTGAGCAGCGTGGAGTGTTGGAGTTTGGAAGCGCTCGTTGGAAATCACTCAACGGTCCTGCGTACCAGGCGCGGACGCACGGTAGGCCAAGTAAGGCACGTGCCTTACCTCCAATACACTGTGCCTTCCCTCCGCCAGACAGCTTTTTGTGTATTTACTATGAATATCGCCCCCTATACTCAAGGCTGACAAACAACGTAGTACGCATCCATTCTCTCTCTACGTCCTGCGTGTCTGGAGGATGTTGAGTCTTTTGAGCCAATGTGTATTCTCAGAGTCCCTTTCACACTCGAGTGTGAAATGTGTCTGCCTGTGTCCCTTATTCACATAACCGGTTTTCTACGTCATGAAATAAGCACACAATATAAACGCCACACACACAATGTCTCGGCCTCATTCTCTTGATTAATTTTTGATTCTTGAGACAGCAGAGACTGCCAGAGAGAGAGCAATGGCACCGGCGAGAAAAAAAAAGTTTGTCCAAAGCAAACTCATTTTCGACGCAACGACGCCTAAACCTGTACCGCCACCTCCAACACCAGCAGCAGACACGGCAGCAGCAGCTCTTGGCTCAGAGCCAACACCACCACCACCACCACCCCCACTGGAGGGGCACACAGAGGCAAGGGCTGCTGCTGCTGCTATCAAGTGCGATGATGATTTGAGGGCACTGTGGAACTGTGTCCTAGACAGGCAGATAACGGAGTTAAACTGCCGTTTTAAAGAGGACACATATGGAATTATGACTGCCTCCGTGCCTCGGAGTCTCTCCTGCCTGGATGTCCTTCTTTCGGCATGAAATAACTTTTGATGGGACCATGCAAGCTGTATGGGATCGCTATCAAAGACACTTGAACATGCTTGGTTCATTGAGAACATCACACGGAGAATGGACGAGGAGAAATTGAAACTCCCCACAATAATGGAAGTACTTGACAACTGTCCTGAGTGCTCTTTTCCAAATGTTAACCGTCTGTTGAGGGCCATCATAACTCTCCCGCTAACATCCTGCACTGTTGAGAGACTGTTCTCTGCGACAAATAGAGTCCAGTCCCGCTTGAGAGCGTCTATGTTAACTGAACGTCTAAACAATTTGACCCTTTTGACATTTGAAAGAGACCTAATAGGCAAATCAGATTATGATCACATAATCAGGCTCTTCAACTCAAAGCCCAGACGACTCCGCCTTGTATAGCCATTTTTTTGTTGCCTATTGCCAGCTTTGTTTTCGAGTATCAAGTGTTTTTTCCCCGATTTTATCTCATGTACATTATATCTGACTGCTTGTGGTATAAGAAAGTACAAAATAAAAATCCATCTTTGAAAAAGTTGTTGGTTAATCAATTACCAATCATCTACCAACTGCTATGTCTAAGCTAAACCATAAATATGTATGTTGCCTACAATTAATATAATATAATATATTCATTTCTGGTTATTTGAAGAGGTTATTCAACTCTCTCCCGCTGTCTATCTGTGGCGACCCGCCCCGCCCCCCCCCCCCCCCCCCCCCCCCCCCTCAGTGCGGGGGCGGGCCTACCACGTACTTGCCAGGCCTTACTCATAAAGAGATCCTGCGTCCGCCACTGCTGCGTACCACCTGTTTCGAAATTACACATAATGCAGGAGGCAGCAAGACATTGCGTTATTGAAAACGAGCGCTTCCAACAGAAAAGTAGCTCATAACATGTCGGTGGATTTTCATAAAACAAAAACTTTGCAGATAGAAAGAGGAAAATTCAAGCTTTCCGTAAACCTGCGAAGTTGGTGAGTTTAACGTCGTTTAACCCATTGATACCTGGAACGCTTCTGTGTCACTTTAGATGTCTTTGGCTATTCAAAAATAGCAGATCTACAAGCTCATAGCGCGGCACCGAGTGCCACGCTACGAGCTTGCAGATCTGCTATTTTTGAAAAATCGCGAAAAGAAATTTTAAATATTTTTTTCAAAAAACTGTTAGGATTTTGATTTTTTTTTAAGAATCGCCTCAGGTCTTAATGGGTTAATACAATCAGATAGGACTTTTCCGTTTGGATGTATGGGCTGCCAAGGCCAGAAAGTAGTTTTTTTGCCACTCAGTAGGCGTTCCCGCACAACTTCCGGGTACGATGATGTCACGCGCATAGCCTCTATAACTGCAAATACTGAACAATAACAACAAATAAATGTTTCAAAAAACTGAATGGAGTGGCAGAATTTTTATTTCTCGGTATGTGTGAAAAGGCTTGTGTGATTTGGTCGATAGGGCTAATATCAAAAGTCCTGTCACACCCTTCCAACATAAAGGGGACATCAGCTACAAATAGCTAGCAACACACACAGATTGAACAAGGTGAGGTGCAGGGTGGGCCGATGTGGGGGCAGTTAGGTCAAATCTATGAAAAGCTTATTATAATAAATGTAAAAAACGGGATCCCATGAATGTGTTGTCACACTGCTTTGATGTTGTTCTTTGTTATTGCCTCTTCAAAATGCTGAGGACATTGCCTTCCATGGCACTCTTCAGTCAACCAATAGGGCATATAAATGAATACAAATCACTTTGTTCAGAAGCCTTATTATCATGGAAAAGAGAATATTGAACAGATGGTATGGTTCATCCAGAGTAGTATAGGTTGCCAGAGCAGTACTATACTGTCAAGGGTCATGTGGGTGTGTGGGAGTCTTTGTGTGTGTGTGTGGTGTGTGTGTGTGTGTGTGTGTGTGTGTGTGTGTGTGTGTGTGTGTGTGTGTGTGTGTGTGTGTGTGTGTGTGTGTGTGTGTGTGTGTGTGTGTGTGTGTGTGTGTGTGACCTCGCGAGTGTGATTGTGCATATGTAAATGGTAAATCGTCTGCATTTCTATAGGGCCTTTTTCCAAAGCGCCTTATACAATGTGTGTTACATTCACCCATTCACACAAAGACGGTGGAGGCACCAACCTGCTCATCAGGAGCAGTAAAGGTGGCTGCATGCTACCATTTTAGGCGATCACCCTTTCACCCTTTTAGGTGGAAGCGTTTTCACCTAAAAGGTGATTATGATACTAGGCACTCATAGTCCGGTGAGTAAAAACGGAAAGATGTGTTGAGGTGAGCGGTGAGTCGCCTATCACTGCGGCTCAGTGACGTCATGTTGTAGTTTTCAAACCACCGCGGTGAGAGGGTTATCACCGAAAATGGTAGCATGCGCCCCCATTAAGGGGTTCAGTGTCTTGCTCAAGGACAAAATTAAGCTAGGAAGTGCCAGAGATCAAACTCCTGAGCCATAGCCACCCCTCTGTGTGTGTGTGCGCTCTCTGTGCTATCGGTGTGCTCTGTGTGTGTGTGTGTGTGTGTGTGTGTGCGTGCGTGTGTGTGCGTGCATGCGTGCGAGACAGCATATTTTTTTGTGCCTGCTTGAACATGTGTGTCAGTGTTTGTATGGCAGGTAATTGGATGATGATTTGCCAGCTGCTTCCCTCTCTTTGATGTGCGGGTAGACAGATCAAATACGTATGGATACCAATAGCCTGTAGAGTCCATTGTCGCAGGAAGACATGCGGGTGGGAAGGAAAATGAATAGGGAGGTACTAAAGAAATGTAAGTACATTTTAGAAAGCAGCTCTCTGCTTTATGTATTCTCGTTGCTAAAATAGCAGGGCAAAGTTGCCATTTTGGAAGGTAAATAAATATAGTACAGTAACAGTACAGGATAAAAAAGCTATTTCCCTAAAGAATAGGTACAAGTCAACAACAGGCTGATAGCAAACACAACTGTAAAGCGGTTGGTATTGTATAAAATAGCCTCCTAAACTGTAAACAAATCTTTGTGACGTAATGCTCCCTGCTGAATAAAAAATGAGAAACACTTTGTTAAGTAAATACTGCAATTACACACACACACACACACACACACACACACAGCGTGTGTGTGTGTGTGTGTCGCCGAGGACCCGCACGGTGTCGCCGAGGACCCGGCAGGAGTGCGGTTGTTCAGAACCGCCAATCCGACCGATATGCCCATATATGGGCATTCACCGAGGACCCGAGGGCATGATGCACCGAGTGGGAAGTCGATCGGATCAACTAAAACCCCTAATCCCCATATATGGAGTACGCTGATGTCATCAATATAACGACTGGCCTAGACTCCATATTTGGACATGCCTGATACAGAACTCCATATGTTGGCATAAAAGGGACAGATAGACAGTCACAGGAATCTCCATATATAGGCATAAAAGGGACACGCGTACAACGGGTACTCTGACAGTGGCTAGTGCAGAACTGGGTGGGGCTTACATTTCCAACTTGGATCATTCCCGAGTAGCCCGGTGCCCAACGCACCAGTCTATACTGTACAATATATCAGTGGTAAGCAACCGGTCGATCACGATCTACTTGTCGATCGTCAAAGGCGCCACAGTAGATCACAAACAGATGTGCGTATTGGGAGCCCCTCCCCCCTCCTCACGCCTTCATTTCAATGAAAGTTGCCGATGCCGAGGCTGGCTGGCAGCCTTCCTTCCTGAAACTGTGAGCCAATCAGATCTCAGTAAAATTGTCGATTAGTCCAAAAACAGAGGGGTCACTCGTACACTATGGATATGCTCCCTCAAATTATTGAAAGTCAATTGACCCAGGCACTTCGAGGTACAGCAGCAGTAGCCTGCTACGGGCCTATGGCTATTGGCTACTACACAGCACGCTCAAGCTCATACTGTCTGTGTTGTTCGTGTGGAAAGCCTGGTGACGCGGGGTTAAGGTTATTAGTACCTTAACACCTTTACCGCCGGGCCCGTAGTTCTACGGGCCGTTAAATCCAACGGTTAAGCGCCGAGCCCGTAGTCCTACGGGCTGCGGTCTTTTCGCGCATGCGCGGTCCGGGTGCACTTTCGGAATTTTTTTGATCCACTTCCGTTTCCGGTTTGATGACAGGAAATAGAATTATTTGGGATCCGGTTTCGACGATCACGCCCGCTCCCATTCTACAGACGAAACTGAAACTCAATTCTCTTCCTGTAGTTTTTTCTCCTCGCATTTCACTGTTTAACGTAATCCGCTCTAACTACAGTCATGGAAGTCCGTTTGACACGCGGTCTTCACTGGGAGATACAGGGAGATCTCGCGGATGTAAACAGACCGTTCACGGCTCAATCTTAAGGATTTTAACAAGATCTATGGCGACATGAAAAAAACAAAAAAACAACAAAAACACCTTGGCACTGGTGAGTACATTATGAGATTAACCTCTGGCGGTGGATGTGTTAATGGGCCCGTGAAATTTGTTCCAAGACCCGATTGGTTCCGAGATTTGTTTCAAATGACGGACCCGAACCAGGAGGGACCATGAAATTGTTTCCGATATACGAGTGGAGCCGCCATTAAAAAAAAATTACAAACACGGACACAACTGGACCCGTGATGGGTAAATAACTGGCTGACAGGCTCATAATGTTAAAGTTAAATTAATGTGCTTGTCGGCAATTTGTTTAGACTTCCCAAAGCTTAACAATGCCCTCACAGACAGAATTATCCCTAACAATTTCAAACAATTGATGACAGATAATCTGTCATCACATCTGTCAAAAGTATCCCTTTGACAGATATGTACAAATATATGGTCTTGTGTACTTTTTTGTCAAATGTCAATAAAAACTAAATCAAAATCAATGTGAATATTAATTGATGAGAAAGTCCATATTGTGCATTGAAAATTTGATATCTGTAATAGCAACTTTATAAAAAACATTCCCTCATATTTCTGCCTTTTTTTTTTTTTTATCCAAAAATGTGGCAATTTTGTTTAATCGTATTTAGACTACTAGTCTTTGTGTGGATGTATGAAAATAGATTGAGCCTGTCGGAAATTGCAAAAGTAAATATGATTACTCACTTAATGTTTTTTGGAACATATTGTAGTGGTAGATCTCCGCTTACACATTGGAATAGGTGCTCATGGGCTTGAAAATTGTTGGTTACCACTGCTGTATATAATTAGCAAGGTGACAGGTGACAGCAAAAAGGGACATTCTGTGGAAAATTGCAGAAAGTAAACAGCTTAAAAGGAACTTCCCAATACTTTAGCAGAACGTAGAAATAGAAAATACAAACTGAGATTCACTAAGATCTTTAGAGAGTAACTTAGTTATTTACAACAGAGCAATGACGATAGTCAGACAAGCGCATTTCTATAGACTCATTTCTAAAAACAAATAGCCATAACCCCCCCCCCCAACCAATTGACGATTAACTAATCCTTCACTTACTACTCATTCTGATTCTGCTGGTTCCACATTTAGATGTAATGAGTTTGCACTAAGAACTGAATATCTTTTCTTCAAAGAAGATCACAGATAAATTGATGGATTCATTTGAGCAAACTGAAGCTTTGAGTGAAGTTATCTCTCAAATGAAATGCTCATTTGATTCCATTCCCTCAAAGTCCTTTAAAAATGTCTATGATTGTTTACTTGATGTTTTGGTACATTTTGAGAATTGTTCTTTACCACTACAAATTTCCGCACTACCTTGAAATCAGCCATTGTGAGACCAACACTGGGGAAAAAAATACATTTAGACCGCTCTGTTCCGAGTAATTTAAGGCCCATATTCAATATCCCGTAAAATCATTGTTTTTAGACAACTGAATCAATTTCTGGTTAGATACAACACCCTTGAGGAATAACAATCAGGCTTTCGCACAGAAACTGCTCTGGTAAAGGTTGTAAATGACCCTTGGGTAACCATTGACAAAGGTGGTGTTGACCTTCTACTGTAGTTTTACTGGACATGATACATAACATTTTAATTCTGGGGGCCGATCAGTCTCAAAATGAATGAATGCACACAGAAGGATTCACAGATGTATTTCAGTATAAATTACTTTCTCCACAAAAATATTTCTCAACGCACACAAATATGTTTATAGTTGTACCAGAACATATTTTTTTGTCACTTGAATTGTATTCCTTTTGTAAACACACATACATACAATACACATCACACAACAAAAATAAAGAATAAAAACAACAAGGTGACAAACAATACAGAAATAAACAATAAGAAAACCACAACTTGACAAAACAGAAACAGAAAAAAAACCCAAAAAGAACAAGAACATCATCTTGAGCAATCTGTTGAGAAACTGACCAGATATGTCGCGTTGGCCATGTTGTTGCGACAGCCTGAACAAATCAATGTAACTATGATTATGACAACGGATATACAGTAATTGAGAGGAGCTTACGCGCACACACACACACACACACACACACACACACACACACACACACACACACACACACACACACACACACACACACACACACACACACACACACACACACACACACACACACACACACACACACACACACACACACACACACACACACACACACACACACACACACACACACACACACACACACCTGACCTTGTAAAACAAATCTACAGTAAAAAAACAGATCCTGAAATATATATATTAAGTGTGTTGAACAAAGTGAGATAGAGAAGGTAGTATTGTCTGTCCACTATGCCTTTTGAACATCCAATTCCACTCTAAAAAGCTCCTGACGATCAAAACAGCTGTATTCTAGGAGCGGGCGCAAAGACCAATAAAAATAGTTTGGGGTGGATAGAGACAAACCGAACAGTCGCTCACGACATGTCAGGACAGTCAGATTGAAACTATATTAATCACATTTCTTCGCTTGATCACTAGCTTGCGCCGCTGTATGACAGGAGTGTGAAGCAACGCTTTCTGTTATGAGTGTCATCACCTGCCCATATGGAGATCCCCAACATCAGAGAGACAGAGAGGGAAAGAGTGACTGGGATAGGAAGAGGCTGGGGTAGGGAAGGAAGGAGGGAGAGTGAGAGAGGGAGAGCAGGACATAGGGAAGAGAGGGAGAGGGAGAGTGAGAGTGAGGGGGGAGGGCGGGCGGGAGGGAGAATTAGACAGTCTATTTCACCCACACTAGAACCCGACGGACGCTGGGTACTGGAACCTGAACACGCTGATTGACGTGTCACAAAGTGATATGTTGTAGGCACAATAACCCTGGCAACGCCCCGCATGGTGATAACGCGGAGATTCAGCTTGTTGTTATTATCCCCGCCAGGCCGGAATGTCCAAAGGTGAGGGATTATGTTTTTGCTCCCTTGAGTCTGTCTGTCTGTCGGATAGTGGTCCGATTGGTGGTTCTGGACAACCGGATCTCCTTACAGTATGCCTATATATGGGCGTATGGGTTGGATCGGTGATTCTGGACAACAGCCTATCCAACCGACTTTACGCCGGGCACGGCACTCCCTCGGGTCGTCGGTGAGTCGCTTGACTCAGTCTCGGTCAGGCGGTTCTCGAGATACGTGAACTACTGTACAGACATAGAGATTTTGTGCATTTATAGTACTAGATTATTATTATCATTATATTTGGGTGATTTTCCAGTTGTACATTCCTGCATTTGAGAGGGACCAGAGGTCACAGTCACTTGTTGAACTACAGTACATTCTACAAGAGATGTTATACAGATAACGCAGGAATACAGTTTGTAGTTTGGGTCAAGCTGACTCAGGCAAATACTGGCAGTGGCCAGAGTCCTGAAAATGCTCACGCACCACTGCTTTTCTCTCCTGAACAGCGTGAGGTTCCTGCTCATTTCCTTTTCATCCTCGAATGATCAGAATGTCTCTCAGTGTTATCCGGGGAGACTCTTGAATGTTCCGTGCCGGCAGCATGGATCATTCTCATGGGAGCACAGGTCATTAGCCTGTCGAGCGCATCCGGGGCGCTGAGTGTAGTTGTTGGAGCAGTACGGTCGAAAGGTCTTTATCGACTCAACAGTCAATATGGCCTTGTAACTAGTCAGCTTGGACGGTTCCTGCAGGTTGACCACCAGTGGCCCACGAATACCAGCCAATACCATTAGCTTCCTACTGCTTAGGGGATGCATGCCCTTATATATCAGCCGTTTGAAATATGGACTTGCAAAAGTAGTCTTTGCAAAACCCACATTTAGTAAAGTGGTGTGGAATGAGACTGTAGAATGTTCCAGATACAGTTGGACTCTCACGGGAGTTTATATATTCTATTCAAATTCATGCCATTACCTTAATGTAAAAAGAAAACAGTCTCATGACAATAGCTAGAGCACTGTAGAAAATGTTCCAGTGTACAGTAAGATTGATTTTATGCATCTGCAATTTTATAGTTTTTTCCCCTATATTTTTTTCTCTTGCTCTCCATTTCTTTCTATATTGTGCATACAGCATGTTTCACCCCTATCTTGTTGTTGGGTATTTATCACCCAAAAGAGTGAAGTCAAGAGCAAGTCCGATCCCAAACAACAATCGGGTCATAGCTACTCATCTTCAAAGTTAGACAAGCTGACAATCGACCGAAAACGAAAATGGCAGGAACACTTAATGATCAATGCACCTGGGCTCCCCACACTCTCTCTGAACAGCTCTCCTGTGAACTCACTGAACTACAAGCAAGACTGAACAACCTGAATACCAAGTATTGCTTCACTAGGGACTGAAGTAAAGAGACATAGACGGCCCATAGAGGGAAGCACATAGCGCTGTGTAAGAGGCTGCGATGTTTATCCCATTGATACCTGGAACGCATCTGTGTCACTTTAGATGTCTTTGGCTATTAAAAAATAGCAGATATACAAGCTCATAGCGCGGCACCGAGTGCCGCGCTACGAGCTTGTAGATCTGCTATTTTTGAAAAATCGTGAAAAAATATTTTTTATATTTTTTTCAAAAAACTGTTAGGATTTAGATTTTTTTAAAGAATCGCCTCAGGTCTTAATGGGTTATCTGTCTCAGTTGTACAAAGTATACAAGATGCAACTGCTCAAAAGCGTCAGCAGCTATAATGGAAACTGGCAGGTCTTCATTGCCACAGTGGTGAGTCCGAGCCAAACCGAGCTGAACAAAGTGAAGCGAGTGTAGAAAATCCAGAGGCAATCAGAGACCACAGAAGGATCCATCAGGGTGACTCATCACGCCCCCTTTCACTGATACTAGAATGAACAGAATAACGACCGCACCATATACTGGTTTCTGACTGTGTTTCACCAGCTCTCTCTCTAGACCCCTTCCTATCCCTGTTCCCCTGATTGTATGCTCTGGCTCCTCAGGGGGGTTTCTCCTCAATAAATAATGATGAGATAAGTAGGAAAGCTGTCTCTCAGTGGGGCAGTGAGAGAAATAAATATTTTCGAAGGGGAAATTCAATAAGGTGGAAAACTCAGCAACGGCGGGAGTCCTCTGCTGGAGGTCCCCATGCCTGCGGCTGGAAATGGGGTTTTACTCCGTCTTCCCGGTTACCCTCCATCTGGTTGCAGGCGGCACATGGACGGACCGATCCCCCCCGACCAGCTGAGGACCGCATGCGTCCTCATTCGGCAGCTCTCTGAGGCGGGAGACCTTTTTTTCCCCCCGTCTACACATGAACAGTGTGCATGGAATGAGAGGAAACAGCAGGGGGCAGAGGACAGAGTTTTGTGGTGTGAGGCCAATGGCAGGGAGATGGCAGGGGGGACAACACAGTGCTTTGTGATGGTTTGTAGTTGGCGGCTAATGGGCGCTGTGTGCTGGATAGTCTAGTAAAGTACCGTGCTCATGTCCTGAGTCTTGTGTCCTGTGGACCGTAACCACTGCAACATCAGAGGCTGATGTGACACGCACACACACACACACACACACACACACACACACACACACACACACACACACACACACACACACACACACACACACACACACACACACACACACACACACACACACACACACACACACACACACACACACACACACACACACACACACACACACACACACACACACAAAAAAGACAAAATCAGGCCAAACGCCCCCATAACACTCCCAGAGAGGCAAAACTAAATTCCAAATATTCAGTTATTGCCACAATTTACAACATTGATCTACAACATGAAATGGAAAAGTTGTGCAATGCCTCAAAAGCACAAACTTCCAAAAGGTTTATTCCAGTCAGACACTCTGGTCAAGATGAAAACCGTCTATTGCAAGCATGACATAGATCCTAAATATTCACAACAATTATTACATTGACATTATAATAGACCCGCATAGGGCAGAACCTAAAGATACACTGAAATTAAAGGAACATAATACGATACATATAGACCTGCATTGAGAATTTAAGAGTGAATGTTGTGTGCTTAAATAGACCACATAGATTGAACCATTAGGATGGTGTCTTTGGACAACTACTATTGACGAAAACTCCCTCAACAACCTTCTTTTGTCCTTTTATATTATTAATATTATTATTATTATTATGTAAATCTAAGCCTAAGTAAGTAAGTATTGTTATTATTCATGGAACAGATAAATAAATAGACAAATACGCAAAAAAGGCATAGTGAACGGTACGTTGAGAACCAGTGGAATTTTTTGTATGCATCATTTTAGTATTCATACATTTAGTATTACCGTATTATTCAAATAAATCTACAAGCTTAATTGGAGATTGCGAATACGAGTGGCCAAAATGTGTTTTCTCAGGAGGGTGGGATAAAGTGAGAAGCTCAGTCATCCATGGAAAGACTCTGCCTGGAAATGAGCCAGTTGAGGTGGTTTGGGCATCTAGTAAGGATGCCCCCTGGTTGCCTGCCCAGGGAGGTTTTCCAGACACATCCAGCTGGAAGGAGGCTATGGGCAGTCCGAGGACCAGGTGGAGGGATTATAATCTCCACGCTGGCCTGGGAATGCCTCAGGATCCCCCAGTCAGAACTGCCTCTTATGGCCACATAAAAGGAAGTCCGTGGTACCCTGCTGGGACTGCTACGTCCACAACCTGACTTCAGATAGGTGGTTGAAGATGGATAAGATGAAATGACTTATCATCACCCATGCTCTTCGTGGCAGACTGTTATGTTCTTCTTGTAGCTTGTTATACACTGGTGCGAATAACTCCCTGACAAGAAAAGAAAATGGGCAGATTCTTAAAAAGACCATTTCTGACTATAAGCCTGGACCTAACACCTCCTTCTTGGAGCGGGGAACATAAAACGAAAGCCAAATCCTTGAGTAGACAATACAGTGAATTGTGGCATTTTGGGTTCATGGTCATATGAATTCCTGCTGTTCCCATTCCATTCAATTATGCCTCTTTTTTCTTAATTTTCTTTTTTACATTAATTCCTCCCACTTGCTTGTATTTATTATCTAATGTGCTTCTTAAATACAGGGAAATGGTGTACTCTACTGGCTCAGCTGCCAGTGAGCCTCAGTGAGTAGCGCCTCCGTCCGACTCCTCCTGTTGAACATTCCCCGCTGACAGTACGTGCAGTGACAAAGTTCACCCACCTTACCCGGCTTCCCTCCGCCAAACACGGCCAATTCTGTGTGTAGATGCACAGCAAGCCAGATGCAGCGCGACGGATTGCAGGTACTTTATCCCTGCGCCACCCAAGTGCCCCTATTTCGTTTGTGTAGAGAGGCTATGAAACCATGCAATGGTTCACACCTCAGTGAGTTGAAGTCACTAGTTTACAACCAACGCAGTTGTCAGTATTTCCCTGTATTTAAGAAGCACATTAGATAATAAATAGACTGACCTACAGTATATAGGCGGGTTCACAATGCACACAGTCAGTGGTTGCAGGTGGTTTAAATAAAGAACCGAACTAAGAGGAAGAGTATGTGATTACTAAGTTGATTATGTCAAGATATCACAGATGTCTCTTGGACATAAATGAGGAAATATTACAGGAGGAAGGCGTGATTCTACCCTGCACATCCAGAATATGCCAGCAGCAGCATGGACACGAGGAGACGTGGTCCACCAAGTGTTTTGGTGTGTGCCGTGGAGAGCTTTTATTTTCCTTGTATCCTGACATCGTTACATCACTTTATTCTGATGGTTGCACGCTTTCATTTAGCGCACGAGCAGATCCATTTCCTCAGCAGAAAATAATTCGCCTCTGCTCCAACTAGCCAAATCCGTCATTTAAATAACAATGCACCAGGTGCAGGGGCTCCTAGCTCTAAAAGGGAATGGGAGAGGACACAAACGCTGATTTGGCTAATTCATGTTATGCCCAAAACACACCCATGACTAATTCAGAGATTAAATACAACGCCTTTGCGCCGATATTATTATACAGTTGGACACATCCCCAGACAGACAGACAGACAGATCTATTGAACACTGTGGGACCATTTTTACAATCTCAGAGGAGAGGAGCACAGGTCTTTGCCAGGTCAGGTAGGTTATTGTGGGCCAGCAATGTTCGGAATTCACCAATCAGGATGGAATATGAAAATTCGGACAGATCCGTCTTGATGTGTACCGATTTGTGTGATATTTGGCAAAAATCTGTAGGAGTATTAACAAAAAATATGTTTAGCAAAATCGGGTTCCTGGTGAGGCTTTAAGAGGCCGAAAAATGCAGGGCGGAGGTTCTGACCTGGTATCCAGGAAGTGTGTGTGCACAGTTTCATGTCGATCAGGCGGACACACACACACACACGGACGGACGGACAGACGGACAGGGTGCAAAACATAGTGTCGGCCATGCCTTCGGCCTGCCGGAGACAATTAAGGATTTTAGTGTGCATGTAGAGGAACTAATGAAGACAAAAAAGAAAGAAAGAAAGAAATTAAGAAAGAAAAAGATGTTGCGATAGAGACGAAGAAGAGACTGAGTAAGTAAGTGAGTGAGTGAGTGAGTGAGTGAGTGAGTGAGTGAGTGAGTGAGTGAGTGAGTGAGTGAGTGACGCACGCGTGCGAGTCAGTCAGGGAATCAGTGAGTCAGTGTGTTTGTAGGCACAGGGCGTAACTGTGCACTCGGAAGCTACTTAAATCATTCTGCCATGCTGCTCATCGTGGCCATTCAACAGGAAAGAAAAACAGATGTTGAGATGGCTATGTAGTAGGACAGACTAAAATAGCCGCCGTTCGTAGAAATGCTACAGCAGGAGGTTCTTCGTAAGCACTTTAAAAATCACCATAAAATGTTAGTACAACATTTGTCTTTGTTGAAAATCGTGCAGAAAATGTCCAAGTACACGAGTCCCTTAACTCATTCACTGCCACTGACGTAAAAAACGTAATTTGTCCCGTTTACCAATCCTGCCACTGACGTAAAAAACGTAATTTTTTTTTTTTTTTTTTTTTTTTAGTTTTTTTTTCAAATTTGACCCAAAGACCAAGGAGATATGATTTGTTAAAGATCTACACTCCCATCCACTTCCTTGTTAACTTAAAACTTAAAAATTCTGTATCTCGGCTCCTGAGTACTTTTTTTTTTTAAATGAAAAATCTCTGGCAGTGGGCAAACGCGGCCAGCAATAATTGTGGCAGTGAATGAGTTAATGAAAGTCGAAGCACACGTGCAGGCGAAGTCCAAACAGACTGTGCATGCTGTCAGTCGGCCGGCTGTCAGCCTCACCTCAGGATTGGTCATGTAAACACAACGTCTTTCAGGACAGTCACTCTATCTGCCCTGGCATCAGCCCGCTACCTTTACTCTCAGCATGAATAATTCAGCCAACCTCTCTTTTAGACATCACAGTGTCAACATGAATGATATGGAAAGAATTCAGAATTCCCGACCTGTGTCCCACATCAATATTTGCATCTATTATAAAGGCTAGCGCATTCTATCATTTTACCCTCTCGAGTGACAGGACCATGGCAGGAAGTGCCACGGGCGACCCGACGTGACTCAGTAAAACGGGAGGAACAACAGCGTGACAGTGATGCACGGGCGGCACCGTGACATTCAGCCCCCGCACGCATGTATCCTGTCGATGGCGGTGTCACAAAGTGTCCGCAACGTCCTGCGACCAAACAGCTCTTTTCACCTACTTAAGAAGAGGAGGCATTTTGTTGTGTTTTCCACTGTGACTCGCACATCAGAGATTAGTGAAGCCTCCTGCATTGTTCTGCTGAGTGGCCATGAAGGAGAGCGAGAGCGAGGGGAATGTTTTGTTTACCAATTACACCGTCTTTTGTGTGTAGACAGTGTGAGCAAAGAGAGAGAAAGTGTCATAAACCCATATGAAAAATTCATATGCCTGCTATCATGGTTGTGTCCCCCGTAATTGGGTTTTGACGACACACACAGGGAGACAAACAAACGCACATATACAGAATTTGGCGAGAAAAGTAAGAACACAAGTCAGTCGATAATATATATGTGACTTCAGTGAGATGTGGATTAGTGCAGCTGTTCCTTTCTGGTTCCATCACATGGGAGGCTTTCACTCCACAAGCAAAACTCTGTGAGAATCTCTCTCTTCTTTGGCAAGTGGAAAATGATTGGCTTTGACTGCTGTCGGCATGTGATTTGTGCTGTTTCTGATTTCCATACGGGATTAATCCAACAGCTCCCCCATCCTGGGTTGCAGGACATAAAAGTGCCACAGCGTTTCAGAGAGAGCTGATTTACAGCGCACAGGTAGCGGGGAGGCTCAGGGAGAAGACTGCCTGGATGTGTGGATATGCTACTGATTCCTCAGGGCAGGCAGACAGCCGCAGGCAGCTGGGGGCTAATCTGTTGACGAATGCATATGCATGCAGGTAAACACGCCTATCATTTAGGCTACGGCACAACACACAGGCACATATGCAAAGGTGTGCACACATACCGTATGCACGCAGGTGCACACATGCAAAACGAGCTATCTGTTACACACACGACGCACGAGCAGGCCTCCGTGAAGCTGTGACGACGAGATAATGCCGGCACAACGTCACCTGAAGCAAAAGAGATTTACCCACGCACTTGTTTTCCTCTCCCTCTCTCTCCGTCTCTCTCTCTCTCTCCCTCCCGGTCTCTCTCTCTCCCTCGTTGGCTCTTTCATTTCATTTCCACTTTTGAGAAACCGCAGGCGATAAACAGTTGTACACCCAAAGGAAAATGGTTAGTATACGGAAAAGCCTTATTTAAGGGCTCAGCCCCACTGCTTAGCTGTAGACGGCTCATTTATAATTGAATTTGGTGTGATGGTCCACGTTGTCTAAAGATGGATGCAAATCATGTTTTTGTTTTATTTTTTTTACCATGTAACCTTTCTGTTTTAGACCATTGGTTCTCAAAGTGGGGTCCGGGGACCCCCAGGGGTCCTTTGGGGGGGTACCAGGGGGTCCTCAGCAAAATGTGTTAATATAGCATCACTATATTTTTTACCTTTTATACTTTGGCTATTCAAAAATAGCAGATATACAAGCTCATAGCGCGGCAATGAGCTTGTAGATCTGCTATTTTTGAAAAATCTGGAAAATGTGTGCAAACCTTTGAATATATATATTTCTAAGCCAACATTTGTAACTCAAATCTTTGCTTCTGGGGGTCCCTGGAACAAAATATTTGAGATGGGGGTCCACGGCCAAATACATATCATTTTGGGGGTCCGCGGCATGAAAAAGTTTGAGAACCACTGGTTTAGACCATCCCAAACGAATTGTGATGTCACTGAGATAAACATCATTGTTACCCCAAAAGACTGGAATCTTAACAGCTGAGGGCCGTTTGAGGCCACACAGTGACTGTTACTGGTTCACCGATATGAGGACTGGTATTGGCGGGGTGACGGGTGACTGGCTGAGCCATAGGGTCCTTTTTTGCAGTGACATTTGGTATTCAGTCTCAGCCCTCTGTCAAAGCCCACGGTTATTTATACAAGCCTGTGGCTTCCTCTTTCCTCTTTAATGCACCCCGCACCCGCACCCGCACCCGCGCCCTGGCCCAAGCAACAGTCTCTCCCAGTCCCGGGAGGGTAAGGAGTTGCTAAAAGATACGCATTGTGTGGTACTGCAGAGCTACTGACACTGTTCCAGTAACATGGGGATTTAGCCTGAGAACACAAAACTAATGCCTTACACGTGTTGGGAATCTCTGATGCACACTCCCATCAGCCCACGCACGCATGCTTGTGTGTATGTGTATGCACATGCGGCAGAAATGCACACGCAATGCAGACCCATACACCTGGTCGTGCAGAGGCAAAGAGGCATCTAAGTAAGAAGCATCTATGAGTGGACATGTGTGCACACACACAAACATGTACACACACACACACACACACACACAAACATGTACACACACACACACGCCCATTTGCACACTGACACAATGAGGTGATGAACAGCCAGCCATGGTAGACGGCCCTCGGCAAGGCTTACTCTAATGCTCACAAAATTGCTTTTAATTGGTAGGAGAGAATAAATCAATGTAAACCATGTTTAGAATCTGGCAGCAGAAGAGGAGGAGGAGGAGTGACGAGAACTGAAAAAGAATGAAGAAGAGGAACAAAGTCTAGCGTGGGCAGATCAGCAGCCATGCTAGCTGCTCTAAAAATGACAATTTTGTCTATTGTTTTGTAGGCCTATTAAGGCCATGTTCAGACTGGCAGCCCAAATCCAATATTTGGCATGTCCAGATTGGAATCAGATTGGTTTTATTCAAGTCTGACTCTGAACATGAAAACCCCCATACAAACAGATTTTTGCTCATCAAATTTGAACCACGTTCCTAAAGATGTGTCTCAGTTTGGACACTCGGTCGCTGAAGCCTGATCTATACTTACACACCATTGTACAGTAATGACAGAATGACTCCCGCCTACAGCATGTAATTTGTCGTTACCATAGCGAACAATGGAGATAGTGGTTGACAATGTCTGAATAAACAATTCTGATCTGATCAGATGGACAGTCAGCCCTAAATATCATATTTGAGAAACAAATAAGATTTGCCTGCAGTCTGAACAAAGCCTTAGTCCTGCACAACCTTATGACCAGGCAGGAGATGATATACTATATGGAGCCGGGTGATAGTTTACATTGGGTTGGTTGTAGAGCGGAGCGCACTGCAGGGTACAATCTGTACTCTGTGAGCCAATGAGCCTGATAAGTACTGGAGAATCCATAGAGACACAGAGAAAGAGGGGGAAGGAGCCCCCGGGCACCCCACCACAACCCAGCCTCCTCACCAACAAAGCAGCTTTGATGTAAATTAGCTTTCGTTCTGGGCCGTCTGTCTGGTCAACACGTCTTCATCCAAGATTCGCTGACCTTTACAGAGAAGTGAGGCAAAGGGAAGGTGAGCAGCCCGCCTCACACAGAGTGCAACACACTGGGAAAAAAAATAACAGCTTCGGACGCAACGAGATGACACAGCGAGTTCACTGCAGGAAGACAGAGATGGGAGTCGGGAATGCTCTGAAAAGGGCTGTCCCGTCGCAAGGAACAGCTGTGGTAAAGCACATCAAAATGGCTTTGGGGGAGATAAAAGCCCAAACCACAGGCACAAACAGTGCCGCAGCAGAATCAAATTGTAACTCATGAAAGAAATGCATTTTCATCTCCCGTATGTCACCATCTCATTACCAAATGTTCACACAATGGAAGTTTCAAGATCTTTTCTTCAATTACTCCGGAGTGGTTAATATGCCCTAAAATATTCAATTTGCAGGCTCACCAGGTAAAATCCATTAAAGTCAGCCAGTGATGTCAACTGAATTATAGTTCCCTCATTTTAAAGCATGGACTCCCTGTTCTCTCATCTGCGCCGTTCAGCTGGCACCCTATCTTTAACCACAGGGTAAATGGGATTAGAAGGAGACACCAGCCACTAATGTAATGCCAGAACTTTTCAAATAATGTAAAACCACTGAGAGCTGAGAGCCACTAACTGACTAATAGGGGAAAGGGAGTCAGAGAGAGATAGTCTATTATAAACCCAATCTGTAATTGCAGTGCAGCACCTTTTGTTGAAACACTGTCAACCACACTACTACTTACTAAGTGGAATGAAGGCATTTTCCTGACTCTACTTGATTGCTTACAATTACAATTTAGGCATTTAGCAGACGCTCTTATCCAGAGTGCAAGATCAATGGCATGACCCCTAGGCCCTAGTCAACAAACGACTGGTAAATGGTAATGTATGTAGAGTGCAAAGAACAACAATTTAGTGTTTCCGAGTAAGTAGGACACCGGGAAATCATCAAACGTAACATCTGTCTTAACAACATCTATACTGTATACATTCTTAGCATTTGTGATCAAACAAATAGAATAGCGAGTACACTGTATGTCTAGTTAAATAACATATGCG
This sequence comes from Gymnoscopelus braueri, assembly GCF_963280865.1. Lineage (NCBI taxonomy): Eukaryota > Metazoa > Chordata > Actinopteri > Myctophiformes > Myctophidae > Gymnoscopelus > Gymnoscopelus braueri. The sequence goes on along the minus strand of NC_137608.1, from coordinate 40,030,425 downwards.
AACAAGTAATACATCTGCATAGTATAACTAGCATTAAATACGTATATATTTTTATTTTTATTATTATTAGACCTGTCACACAGCAAACACGCACGCGCACACACGTGCGCGCGCACACACACACACACACACACACACACACACACACACACACACACAGTTTGCCTGGGTAGTGTGTAGACCAGCCTCTCAGACACACAGGGAATCGCCTGTCGCTTCTTTTCAAATGTCAGCGAAGGGTTTCACACTCTCTCTCCCCCAGACCTGTTCCCCTCCCCACTGAACAGGTACCCAACCAGCAGGGGTCACTAGTGTAATGACAAGAACACACAGTAATCCCTTGCTGGCTTCCCAAATCCAAACACCCGGAACAAGCTAGAGGCACTGCTGCCGGGAACTGAACCAGGCTCTCTGCGGTGATGGGCAAGTGTTTTATCTCTGTGTAACCCGTAACCCAGATGCCCCCAAACTTAAATTTGTGATTGAAGTATGAAGCAATGGCATAAAATACACACATCCTTTTTTCTACACTAGTATCAGAACTAAGCAAATAACGTAAAATATATTGAAACTTATATTTAGAACCAATATCGGAGTCTGTACACAGAGCCACCAGAAACCTTAATATTGCTCATGCAGGTTAAAAAGCAGGTTTTTATTTTGTATTTTATTTTATTTCTTATACATCAACGAATCAACACAAACCCATTCAGATAGATTTTTTATAATCAACTAAATAAATTAGTCTACACATAATATTCCCTTCTCTTTTTCGAGTTTTATAAAGTAAATCCAGGGAGCAGAAGTGGCTAGGGAGCAGAGACAATAGAAAACAGAGAGAGAGAGACTGTGGAAACTAAGGCATTTCAGGAATTGTTCACATGGCTTTGACGTGCAATGTAATCTGGGATTTATTGTCACTGAAATACTTTGAAAAGAACATGTGAACAGTGGATTTCTACCATTCAGGGTGTTTTTCTTTGCCTAGCAAGTTCTAATTATTTTATGAACTATATTTCCAAAACTGGTGGTTCAAATGTCAAGCGCTATCTCATTTTGTAGCTATGATTCTCTACTACTACTATATTAAATGAAAAAACTCAAATCAAAGCCTGGGTCGTCATTGCGCGCAGTACCACGCCGTCCCACCAGTCTTTTGAGCAGGAGCACGCGCACGCACATGTACGGATGTGCACGTGCGTAAACACGGGAATGCGTTCCACTCGATTTGTGCGCCAAGTACCCACCTGGCTACTTTGCATAACAGTAGGTCAGGTGTGAAAGCCTATACCGCTAGTAGCTCGTAGCGTCAGTAGATTAGTTGTTGGTAGGCTGTAGGAAAACAATAGTCAGCAGATAAAGGCACTTCACATCCCATCAGATGCGTAACCCCTTCTGGTCTCTCCATTCAAATTGATTGTTTTTCCACAATCACAGGTTAATAGCCTATATATATACATATGCATTATATTATCCTACCTTTCTTCTAGCTATAATTAATGAAACATCAAAATAAAATAAATATTTCATAGGTCGGAGCGTGCCTATGTGCGCATTCAATTAAAGATAGCGTCCACCCAGTTAAAAAATCATGTTTGGTCATAGTAATGGCCAGTGGATTGCTAGATCGAAGAATAAGCCATGTCAATTGAATTACTCTTATTGGGGCTTACAGCACACAAACACCAACACAAAACCTACTCAAAATGCTGTGTCTAAAGGTGTCACCCCCATCTACTCCATCCATCATAGTGTAAATAAAATGACACATAATATCACATGAATGGATAAATACATAGAATATAAATCCACATAACACAATCCCCATAACTCATTCAATATATTCAAATATTATTAACACAAATAAACAATAACACATAACGTCCTGCACCTCAGGGCACACTTGGAAATGCTACGACCCTCCCTAACCACCCGGGACGCTACAATATCTACACGAATACACCATCTCGTGATCGAAAAATACGAGTGCATTTTTTGTCTTCAATCATCAGCAGTCATTTCTCAGTCACAGTCTCTCCCCTCAAGCGTCCAAGTCAGTCCTAATGCCAAACCGCAGTATAGGCCCCATGACCCCTATTATCTGACACAAAAGACCTCTACTCAGTAAATTATCACCCTGACACAAGTGAAGGCCGACGGTGCCCTTGGCTGGTGCACTTGACAGTACATTAGTCTGCCGCGATTGGCAGCTGACAGAGCCTATGAAAGGTCCAGTGACATGGGATTGGTGTGGGCAGACAGCACCAGGTACCAGGGGTGCGGGTGGGGGGTGGAGGGGGGGCGATGTATTGTGTGTCCTTGTCCTGTTTATGTGTCCAGAGAGCTGGGGAGTGCTGACTGACAGAGCCGTCAGAACAGAGGCAGCACTTCTTCGGCTCTTCGGGTGCACACTAAGGCACTTTCCTTCTCCTCAGAGGTACCGTTGAGTCTCCCAGTCCCCGGACCCACTCCGCACTGTTTCTCCTTCAACACAGCTATAAACTCACACACACGCATGCACGCACAGTCGCACACACACACGCACTCACGCAGATGTACACCGATAGTGCAGTACAGGTTACAATTGCTTGTTAGATTATGTATCTGGCTATAAGCTGGGTGTCCATATGAGCACAATGATTCCGTGTTTGTGGGAGGGGAGCCAGGCAGGGAGGGCAGCCTTTTGTCGCTGCACTAGTGACTTCTATGGGCTGGGAGGGCGCTATGGGGTTGAACTGTAAGGCAGTGGTTCTCAAATGTTGGGTCTGGGGACCCCCAGGGGTCCTTGAGAGGGTTCCAGGGGGTCCCCAGCCAAATCCGTTAATATAGCATCAAAATCAGTTTAACCACTTTAAACCTAATGTACATCAGCCCACAACGCTTCGCGATGTGACACATTGTTTGCCAAAGAAAACTAGAAAAAAAAAAAAAACTTTTGAAACATTTTCACAACACAAAATCTTGTATGGGGGTCCATGGCCAAATATTACATTGGGGGTCCTTGACATGACAAAGTTTGAGAACCACTGCTGTAAGGAGTAGGGTGAGCCACACCACACAGTGTGTGTGTGTGTGTGTGTGTGTGTGTGTGTGTGTGTGTGTGTGTGTGTGTGTGTGTGTGTGTGTGTGTGTGTGTGTGTGTGTGTGTGCGTGTATGTACGAGGGTATATGATTCCGTGTGCATGCTATGCCTGTTAAGTGTGTGACCATCACATTTAAAATTCTAAGTTCAGACCAAAGATTGATCTTCTATCTTTGTTTGAAGAGACAATTTCAAATGGACCATTTCAGCCAAAGCACCTCAATGTCATTTTGTTTTAGTATAGTATCTTCTAAACTTTTACACGGCTGTCTGAACTACCTTTCAATAATGTCATATAACCTCATATTGCATAAACTGTAGGTCAATGCCTTATGTATAATTCAACAATGTTGCATGATCTAATTCATCAATTGAGTCAACTATAAAGCCAAGGTCTATACCCCATGTTTGTCCTGTCAGAGGACATGAAAATGTGATGCTAAACAAAAACACCGCCATCACCTAAACACGCAAGCCTGCATGCTCAAACGCGCGCGCACAAACCCCCCCCCCCCCCCCCCCCACCACACACACACACACACACACACACACACACACACACACACACACACACACACACACACACACACACACACACACACACACACACACACACACACACACACACACACACACACACACACACACACACACACACACACGTAGGATATGTGTGTGAAATATGTGCACAGGTGTAAATATGTGCATGTACACACACACATATACACGGTCGCTCGCGCACGCACGGTAGGCTTGGGTGATATCCAAAAGTTATATTGCGATGCAGTCCCAACAAAATATTGTGAAGAGTTGCTGGCACTTCAATCATGCATAATAACTTAATAAGATCGCTGAAGGGGTGCTCAGTCCTTGGAATCATAATAAATTACAAACAAAAACAAAAGGTTCAGGATGGCAGCTTGTTCCCTTCAATAATTTATTGGTACCAACATTTCATAGGCACAGTGTACCAACTTCCTCAGGGTTCATGTACCCTGAGGAAGACGGTATACCTCCCAAACACAATGATACCAATACATTATTTAAGGGAACAAGCTGCCATCCTGAATCTTTTGTTTTTGGTTGTAATATATTGAAATTATTATGATATAGTATATAGTAAGAAAAACATTATTTTTTATTTGACTTCTAAAGTTTGTTGCCGTCAGGCAGAAACCTTTTCAGGTAGATTTGTTATGTTTTTTTTTCATAACATAATGTCCTACTTAAGTCCTCTACACACTGTACGATATTTGACCCGATTTCGTTGTCGGGAGCTTTTTTGGTGTTCGCCGACAAAACCACCGATCTCAGTCTAGATCAGGCGTTCCTCGGCGAGGTGCGGATCGCGCAGAGTGTAAGGTACTCCGAGAAGATCCACCCCGATAAGGTGCGGTCGGCGAGACGTCCCCGACAAGTTTTAGATTTCTAGCATGTTTGATATTTGGGGCTGTCGGCCCCGATAAGAGCCGTGCTACAGCCAATGCAACCAGTGTTATAAAAACATTTAGAACACGTGCACTCCTTCTCTGTTGCAGCCAGGCCATTATTTCTTTTATAGGTTGCAGGTATGAGGGGATATAATTCCTTTGTCACTTACTATAGGGCCTATAGGGCATTCACAGAATAGTCGAATATTCGAATATTCGAATATCAAACCGACTATTCGACTATCAAACCACTATTCGACTATTCGAAAAAAAAAAAAAAAAAAAAAACCCTTTTTTTTTTTTTTTTTTTAAGATATTTTTTTTTTAGTGGCTTTTCTAGAGCAGACATGCAGCTGTGAGCTCTGGTGTGACGTCAACTCGCATTCCTTGAGTCGAGTCATCAATGCAATTGAAAAAAAAAAAAAAAAAAAATTTTTTAATTTTTAAATTTTTTATAATCAAATCGAATAATCGAATATTCGAATACTTTTGGGTCGAATAATTCGAATACCATAAATCACTATTCGTTAATGCCCTAGCCTATACACGAATCCACAGAGCGCTGCCCTGCGCGCAGCCATTGCTGCGGTGTCAACGCTCCGCGGACGCGACACCGCAGCAATGGCCGCCTACAGGCAGCTACAGGCAGCGCGTCTGTGGATTCGTCTATAGAGTAGGTCTACATGTACATAAAGGTTTGTCATCATCAAGACTGGAATACGTTTTATCATCGTGGCATGAGCGTCCGAGGATTATGCTTCTGTTCTGACCAGTGTTGCCAGATTTTGCGAGAGAAATAAGCAAGCAGGTCTATGAAAACAAATACACGCTACCCGCAACTACCAATATTTAGAACTTTACAGAAAAACAAGGCCGAAGTCGCTTAATACGCGGATATGGCAACAACACTGCTTGCAGCTCGCTGCTTGTTTCATAGAGATAGAGAGAGACACATAATAATTTAATGTCAATCATTAGCGTCCTGTCTCGCGCATATATCACGGGAGCCTTGCACTTTTTCGTGAGACGTCGATTAAAATGAATTGGAATAAAAACAAATGTAGGCTATGCATCGGGTCTGGATCGCATCGTGGTGAAATATCTTGTAATGAGTGATGCCCTCTCGCGATCAATCAATCGTGCGAGAACCACAACGATATATATAGCGCGATTTCAATAGAGAAACTCATGCTATGTGAAATGCTTAACGATCTGTTCGCCGACCATTTCAAATGTCGGGCAGTGTGTAGGGGCCCTTATGCTCAAAACGTGTTGCATTGTGTTTAGCTTGTAGATCTGCTATTTTTGCTATATTTGAATTTGAATTCTGAAAAGTAACAGTTCTGGACATATGAAGTTTCCACCCGACAGCAAGGATGTGTGATTATCATTATCCTATCAAAATCACCTTGAGCCCGCTATTGTGTTCATTCTGTGCATGTAACTGTTGTGGTTAGGTATTTATACATCTGCATACATAATACCTTTTGAACTTCTTTTATAATTTTCTGAACAGTGTGTGCCATCAAATTCTCATGCATCACTTATATAATTTGTCCTCACTGCAGGACGAATGCAGCACTGTCAGAATTATTCAGTTGTACCCCCCTATTACCAGATGTCTGTTTTACTTGCACACATAAAAAATGAGATGTAGACACATGGGTGTGTGTGTGTGTGCGCGAGCGAGCATGCGTTTGTGTCGGGTCGATGGAATATGAGCGACCTTGTGGACACATTTCGTGATACTCAATATTATCGAAAAGTGGGCCCAAATCCCCCCACACACACACACACACACACACACACACACACACACACACACACACACACACACACACACACACACACACACACACACACACACACACACACACACACACACACACACACACACACACACACACACACACACACACACACACACACACACACACACACACACGTATTATCAACTAGAATGCAATATAGTTCCATGCTTGCAGCTGACAGCCAGGAGCTGTAAACCCCATACCCCGGACAGATAGCTTGCACCTGATTGGCTAGGGCAGATTGTGAATTGATTTAAGTTAACGTTAGCCTAATGTAACATGTAATCTTAATCATTTGCAAGCTAACCGATATTGACCGCAGTCATCAAGGATTACGCACGTGCTGTAATACCTGAACATTACGAATGTGTACACTCTCAGAGTGAAATGAACACTCAGGATTTCACTGTGTAGACGCTACACTGGAATGTGGTTGCACTGTATTTTAATGACGTGACGCGCACGTCGCTTAACACCGACACTACAGGTCACACAACGGACAATTGATATGCATCTAGGCTCATTCCTATGTTAATACACCCGGGTGTGAGTCGGGAGCCTTTATAAACTTTGTTGAGGTGTGAATTTAAAGTAGTTTTAAATCTATGCGTGTGCCTGCACCTCCTGGTCAAATAGGTTCATGCACGGCGTGCAAGGCCGTCTAGTGAGCACTGCACCCCTGGCTACACTGAGTCACTCCCTGCCACACCACAGAGAAAACGAACTCCAGTGCAGAGCAGTGCCAACCCCCTGACTTCATCATTACAGACAACTCCATGCTGAACTCAGCCAGACAGCTCTGCTCCGCTCATACATTTCACATGGCACTGCATCTTCAGGGGCTCCGGGAGCTGAGAGTTAACTCTCTGAGTTAAATGAGCACACAGGCTTTTTGCTGCGTTCCTTCAATCATCGGTCTCTCGTGCCATACACAGGAGGAAACGGGTAGAAAGGCGTCCAGCAGTCGATGCAGAACGTTAGTAAATGGATGTCATGTTCTATGGGGATTAAGGACGCGGCATTAATTGATACTTATTTCATGGCTAGTTCCTCCATTGACAGCGATGTGTTAATAAAGAGGCTGATTTATGGCGGGCCCAGCCTCTCTTCCACATGCTGTGATGACTCAATGTCAGGATGCCGCTGAGGGAAGACACGAACACAGGAGAAGCGTCAAATATTGCCAGGAACCTCTGTTCTTTTTTACCTTTTCAAATTTTGTATTTTTTACATCTTCTCTACATCTTCGCATCTTTTATACACAAGAGTCATTTGGTTTCGGTTGCTCAACATTGTAGCAGCAATGTATCAACAATAACAAAACAAATAACTAAGAATAAGTTGTGAGGTAAGTACGTAAGTGTGTACATTAATCATAGCACACGTTGAGGTGCTTTGAAGATGCTCTGCCTTTTATTTACCTCTGAGATTGTGAAAATGGTCCCACGTCAATCGTTCGTTCGTTCGTTCGTTCGTTCGTTCGAATCAAATCAAATCAAACTAATCAATCAATCTAGAGAGAGAGGAGGTTGCTCAGAATGCAGCCCTGGGTGGTGTCTGTGTTGAGGGACAGAGGTGTTGGGAGCCAATCGACAGAAAGTCCAGGATGCACAGGTTGGGGTTGAGTCCTATACTGTAGGTGCCTGAGCTTGGTGTCAAGTCTGGAGGGGACTGAAGGACTGTCTGTATACTGTATAGCTTTGAATGCTGAACTGTAGTCTTTAAACAGCATTCCCACTAGGAGTCATTATTCTCCAGGTGGATGAGGGTGGGATCTATCATCTGTGGATCTGTTTTACTAGTAACAGAATTGATGAGGGGGTTCAGGGTGAGTATGATCCTACTATTGATCATCTCCTTGACATGCTTCTCAAAGCATTTACTCACTATGGAGTGGGAGCAACGAGATGCCAAGTTACTTTGCTTTTTTGGGCACCGGGACAATGATAGCTGACTGAATTGTTGTAAGTGTCTGTGAATGTCTGTGAATACTCCAGTTGTGTCGTGCCTGCTCTGAACACCCACCTTGGAATCCTATCTGGCCCTGCTGCTTTGCATGTTTTTACATGCTTGAGGACCGTCATCCTCAACGTCTCCTGAGGCACCGGCGGTGACGTCACCCTCAGCACACAATCACAAACTGGACTCGTCTGCAATGCCATTCTCTGCTCCTCTCCGAGCGCTGAGGGTGACGTCGTCACCTTCACCCCACATACGGGTCTCAGCTTCAGCGACAGCCGTGGTGGATTTGTTATTGTCTATGATCTCAAAACGTGTGTAAAAGATGTTAAGCTCGCCCGGGGGGGAGGGAGTGACAGCTGCGCAGCTGGGTTTTGTTCTGAAGTCGGATATCATGTGTAACACTTTCCAAAGGCTGGGTGGGTTGCTGCCACTCGGGTGAGACTGAACCATCTCACCGAACTGACTTGGCTGTGCACTTCTGAGGATGTAAGGCTCACCACTATTGTCCCTCATCCGCGGGAGTCAATGTTCCATTCCCTGAGCCCGCATGGAATAGGAGCTGTTTAACCACGGCTTCTGGTTTGGGTAAACCCAGACAGTTAAAGTGAGAACAACATCAGAGATGCAATTTCTTGATCACAAACAAACAAAAATGTGTCCGCGTATTGAGTGATGTTGCCTCCCGCTGCGTCACAGAAAACAAGCCCATTCAAAACCGTCTTGTAATATATAATCAGACTCGTCAGACCATCAGTGGATTGTCTTCACGACTGCCACTCTCTGCTTTAGCTTCTGCTTGTAAACAGGGAGGAGTATGGAAGAATCATCAGATTTCCCAAACGCTGGGTGAAGGAGGGATTTGTAAGCATTGCAGAACAGAATATAACAGTGATTTAAACTTGTATTTCCCCTTGTGTTTGTAAAGGAAGTATTCGCACATCCACACATCCACGTGCGTTGGACAGTGAAAACTGAAGCAAACATGGAAAAAATATTTTCATGAACAAAAAATCCTGCACACTGCTCTTGCTAAGCAGCCTTTGATATTGAATATTGAATATTTTATTAGACAGAAATGTAAACAGCACGAGAACAGTCAAACGCTTGGTCTAAAAGGATAACACCAAAAAAGTCTTTGCTAGTGATGCACGGGCCGACCCGTAGCACGCAGGTCCCGTGGGTTGAACCGCAAGGCGGGCGGACGGGTTATAGATTTGATGCAATTCTCTCTCTCTCTCTCTCTCTCTCTCTCTCTCTCTCTCTCTCTCTCTCTCTCTCTCTCTCTCTCTCTCTCTCTCTCTCTCTCTCTCTCTCTCTCTCTCTCTCTCTCTCTCTCTCTCTCTCTCTCTCTCTCTCTCTCTCTCTAATGGACTTGCTTGTGTGTGTTTTTTTTGGCGGGTTGTGTGCTCCTTTTGACCGATTTTATCTGCATGTACAAGGCTCAAAGATTGCGACCTCTTCTACAGACTATTAGAGGTGGTTCTTTCAGATCTGCTGATATAGCTGGGTCTGATGATAATATGTGCCAGTGTTTTTTTTAAATAATAGGTCACAATGTATAACAGTTGGGGGTGTAGGTTGTACTGAACAAAATGTAATATACTTCTTGTTTGGAATCTTATTTTGTAACAATTCATTTCTTGATTTCAGCAGGGCCATTTGACAAGCTACTTCCACACAATCATCTGGATAACCACGTTCTAGAAACCTTTGTTTCAATGTTTTTTTGGTTCATGATTTTTTTTTATTTATTGTTTGCTTCAATTCTCCCTTGAGTTAACATCAACGTGCTGGAAGTATTTCATAATACTTTACATATAGATGCTAGATTAAAGTCACCAACTGCGATAAAGAAGGCCTCTGGATGTTTATTCTCCTATCTTAGTTCTCTCTCTCCGAGACAGGAGGATGAGAATGGAGGAGGGTAGAAAAGGGGGATATGATGATAACTGATATAGTCCATGAGCCAGCCAAGATTTCATTATCGAAAGAGTGGGCAAAACCATACCTATATTAAATTGTTTATAGGGTCAATATAAGTAAATAAATATATGATAACCTTTCCACAGGAGCAGCTTTTTCATATTTATCACACATTTTGTTATTTTCCCCATACGTACAGTACATGACAGGTGAAAAAATTACAAAGTTTAAAAAATAGCTTTCATAATGAAACTTCCCCAGTTGATTACTTACAAGACAATGATTTATCGTATTACAAGTTTTCTGAGATTGTATATTTAAATATGTAAATTAGGCATTAGGAAAATATGACCAAATTTGCATTACTTTCCAGAATCAACATTGGAACATTGGACAAAGCCAGAGTCAACATTCTTATTTCATTTTGTTAAGATGTTGGAGTCAAAGGTTTTTAACGAGGGAATATTCAATATCTGGCTCAATTTTGGGGCTCTGGCTCAAGGACTAAATGCCTAATTTGCATATTCAAATATACAATTTCAGAAAACTTGTAATACGATAAATCATTGTCTTCATGTAAGTAATCAACTGGGGAGGTTTCATTATGATAACTATTATTAAATGTTTTAATTTTTTACACCTGTCATGTACGTATGGGGAAAATAACAAAATGTGTGATAAATATGAAAAGGCTGCTCCTGTGGAAAGGTTATCATATATTTATTTACTTATATTGACACTATAAACAATTTAATATAGGTATGGTTTTGCCCACTCTTTCGATAATCATTGCTCAATTTTGGGGCTCTGGCTCATGGACTAATAAGAGAAACTTGTCTCTCTGTTAAACTTCTTGGTCTTCTCTCTTTTCTAGTTTTGTCTCTCAACTTTCTCACACTTTTGGTTTCAGGCTGACAACACAGGTTAACCATCTGTCTCACTGAAAATAGCAAGTCTTGTTTGCTCCTCTTATTACTGCTGAGTTTGTACTTGTATAATACCTTGTTTTTTTTATATGTCTTGCTTTTTAAATTATTATACTGTTAGCGCAGTCTGGTGCATCAACATTTCACACACACTTGTATGAGTGTGTTAAATAAATCTCTTGAATCTTGTTTCTCTGGTCTTGCTCTTCTTTATTTAAACAAACCACCGCCCCCCTCTAACTCAAACTCTAACTAATTTAACTGTCATCTCTGCCGCCAGAAAGTAACCTAGGAGTCAACAGACTGTATATTTACACTACACACATGCACACGGACTCCCATCTCCCTGCTAATCGCTGTATGCTCCGCTTCACCTTGACTGAGGCTGTTTACGCGGCTTAGACTGAGCGTTAATGATGCTCTGACAATTAATGCCACTTGTTTACACAGAGCCTGTGATGTAGACGGTGAAAGCTCTGTGCTAAGATGTTTGGCAGTGGCAGCAGTCATTTTCCTAATCAGGCAAGGAGACTATGGATAATCCTATTCTAAGAACTGTGTCCCTCCCGCTGCGCCAGACACTGTACGTATGTACAATATGATTATGTGTTAAGTCTGTGTGTGTGTGTGTGTGTGTGTGTGTGTGTGTGTGTGTGTGTGTGTGTGTGTGTGTCTCTCTCTCTCTCTCTCTCTAGGTCGTCCTTGGACGAGCCCTCCAGCGGTGTCTGTCTCCAGTCATCTCGGTCCTCCATACATCTAGCTATAGCTCTAGATGTACTTTCTATCCCTGCATCTTTCTTTAGTACAGTACAGAACTCCCTCGTGATTGATGCCCATGTGATGGCTCGCTCCCACATAACAATTTAGCTGGCTGGGAACTCCTGAGGAGTTATTTTCCCCATTCTAAATCCCATAGACATTTTTAACATCACTTCATGTGCTGTAAGAACTGTGCTCCAAAGGGAAAAAAATTAGGTCGGTGATTTTACCCATATGTATTTGAATAATAATAATATTGAAGTTTGCTCCTGCGGGGGAAATTCGGTTTCAGCTCAACCCAGCTGATCGCTGGCCACAAGGGGCGCGGAGCAGTTAGGGGGTTAGGGTGCAGTGTTGATTTCGTCGACTAAAACTATGACGAAAAATGTTCGTCGACTACCTTTTTTCACTGACGAAAACCTGATAAAAACAGCTTGTAGATCGGCTATTTTCAGCATGCAACCAAGTGTAAAATCAGCCTTTAAGACGCCATCAAGGCACCGCCAAAATACATTTTAGTCGACTAAATCAACAGTATAGATTTAGTCGACTATAATCTTATGATATTTAGTCAACTAAAACTAGACAAAAAATAAAACATTTCAGGTGACTAAAATATGACTAAAACTAAAACACTTCGACCAGTCATATTCGACACATTGCTGGCCACTGTGGCCGCAGGCCTGGAATGGTACCTGGGACAACTGGGGACTGCAGTTCTCCAGGCAGTCTCTCTCACCATTCAGCTATGCCGCCCCTTATGAAGCACCAACGGCCGGTGAAAAGGTACTAATTTATCCAAAGAGTTAAAAAATAAAGTGCCCGCCGACAAATTGATTACAGTTCTCAGGCTTAAAAGTGACCCAACAACTACATCTCCCATTGAATTAATGTGTCCAGATCACGGCACTACCGTCGCACATAATCAGTGGCATGTTGTTTTGCACCAATTGTTTTCTCTCTGCAGGAGAGTAGCGATGTCAGTTCTCAATAGTTTCATCAAATAAAGTTAATAAAAACACACTGATAACAAATGCCACAAAATCTAAGGAAACTCAGGAATGTTTTTGACGGAGCATTCAGTGGTTTGTAGTTTTCAGCACTACTTCCTAACCAGGAAGCCTGGTACAGTATGTGTTTTTTACTACGTCTACGTAAAAAACATTTATTACGGGTCTATCGTTAAAGTGAACCAGTGACAGATTATGGACATTTAAGTTTAAAAAAATTTTTTTTTGTCGTTTTAGAAATCTCTGACTTTTGAGGGGAGAATATTTATTGGAGCCGCAACAAAGACTTGCATCCTGCTTGCTCATTATGGCCAGACACTCAGACCACAATTGCTTGCCTCCGGCACACACAAAAGGAGCTTTTCCTCACCTTGAGCTTCATATATTAAAATGCAATGTATTCTGGGATAGGTGTCTGGCTAGAGATTAGTGAGTACAAAACATTTCATTACTTCTTTTTCTAAATAATAGGGAGAGCAGTTTTTAAAGTTTAAGACTGACAAAGGAACATATGACAGAAGGATAGTTTGCAATGTTCTTCCCAAGTAAGTCCTGCCCCATGCAGGATCTAACTATATATATCTAACTACATTTTTGACATTACTCCTTCAGATTTTGTCAAAACATCACGCAAATCGGTACACATTATCTCTATAGTCATGTGATCAAGACGGATATATATAATATTGGCATCTAAAGTTTGCAGGAGTGGCTTGTTTTGATTTTGTCCAAACATCACGCAAATCGGTATACATTATCACAGCGGGACGGTGGATATGAGATCTGAGAAACTTCAGAAAATGTGTAAAATATTCACACACACAAAGGAAAATTACAATATGTAAAAAATATTCAGAGATTTACTTCCTTGGCCTACTGACAGCATGCACAAAAAATGTAGTGCTGATCGGTACACAGACAGGCTCACACACACGTGCAGCTTAGCCCCTAGGAAGCATGCTGTAGCCTACAAATTAAAATGTTCAATGATCCCAGTAACAGTTTCTGCATTCGGTGACATTCATGAAATTATGAGTATTTAGTTTATCCTTTCTAACTTTGAATGGTGGTGATGATTTTAGAATGAATGATTTAAAATAGTAGAATAGGCAAGTAAGCATTTTAAAGAAGTGATTAAAAACAAAGAAATTAAATAAAAAATACATGTATTGGATTTTTTGGAAGTTGATGGTGATCCCTGCTCAAGGGGGATTGAGAAAAAAACTCCTGTGCTATCTTTTGTTTAAATTTGAATCCAGCTGAATGTCAAGAGCAGAGCAGCTTGAAATAATTTCCCCAATGTTTACTCAACATTTCTGAAGCCATCTTCATCTGTGTGGTAAAGGAGCAGCGCACAGCTCAATGACTTCCTTTTGGCTGCCATCTGCTATAAAACATACAAAAAGACATGCAAACACTGTCAGGGTCTCAAACTTTAGAGACTTGACAGCCGGCTGCTTTCAACTGTATTTGTGACTATGCTGTGCTGCGGCACTTTACCAAAGCTCTGGAGGATAGATATAGCTGACACTCACGTCCTCTGCTCAGCAGTAAGGAAAGGAGGGTAACATCACAGTAAATTGCAGACTGCACAAGAAAGCTGGCTGCTATGAAATTTGCATTTTAACAGCCACAGTAGCCTACACAAAAGTGTCGCTAGCCACTGAAGAAAAAAAATCACACACAAATATAACCAAGAGGGAAGGAAACTGAGAGGAAGGGAAGGCAAACATCAGGGTGAAGTTGGAAAAGATTTCAGGGAGGATCTGCATAAAGCAGAAATCACAGCATGTTCTTTTATCACATGGAAGCAATTTTGCACCTATTCCAGCAATTTGTCCCTTTTTATTCCCTTCAACTATTACAGTTTCAATTTTAGGCAGGCGCGCGCGTGTGTGTGCGCGCACGTGTGTGTGTGTGTGTGTGTGTGTCTGTGTGTGCGTTTGCGTATGATAGTGTGTATGATAGAGAATGTGTGAGTGTCTGTATGTATATTTATGCATGCATGTGAACGTGTTTGTGTGTGTACTTTCTATTAAAAGATTGATATCCCTGTTGTCCCAATTGCTTCTCCCTCCATACGATACGGACTTTGACTTCCCATTCACTCTTCCCATTGCGCTCAACTTGTTTTGCTCTGTGTTGAGTTGATGATGATGCTTTACTCCTGTCCTTCCGCAATGGTCGCACAAACACTAATATTTGAAGGAAAGCTAATGGACTTATTGTAATTCAACGTGACGACTGTTGTTCCTGAATAATGTTGATGCTTCTGCATGCCAAGGACTCCTCCTAGCATAGGAATTGATCAAATAATTCCATAATCTTTGCCCTGAAGGTAACATCTGAAGGACTCTAGACAGACCTGAGAGAAAATTACAGTGAATCTCCCCATTGCCACCTCTTATTTTTTCCCCCTTAATTTCTTTGCACAGAGGCTAAGTAAAGGCATAAAAGCCAATTATTTTGTGCAACACGTCCTCCCAATGGCAGCTCACAAGAATAAAAAAAGCTGATTCTTCAGCATATACTGTGTATATGGCATTACAGTAGGTCTTAATAAAGCCTTTTGACTTTGGGTTGGGTCCATAGGCTGCTAAAACAAAGGCATATAGATAATAGAACCCAGTCACCCTAGTGGTCAGTGCACATTCCAATGATTTTAGTAACTTTCCTATGCATTTTTTAAACATATCATTAGTTGAAATAATGTGTTTTAAATAATACAGATGGCTAGCTATACAGTATGCTGAGCCTGGTAGGGCAACTTGAAGGACTAAGCATACGGCTAAAAGGTGTTACACTGACCCAAACAGACAGGTGAGGAAGAAATGATATGGCTGCTTATATCTAACCTTTATATGTTATATATACCATCAATTATAATACTTCTACAATACATTATGATATTTGACAGTTTGTGCAGAGCCTAAATGTCTCCACTAGGCCATTAGTGGCCAAAACCCATGGCTGTACCATGGGTTTTGGTACAGCCCATCTTGTTATGGTTCAGTTTGTCCTTCAGGCAGCTACAGTATAGCTATGATCTCTGCCCCATGCTCGTGGCAGAACTACCGTACCACTGACATGAGTGTTAATGTACTTCTGACCATGATATCATGTACATAAATCATAACCAGTAACCACCTCCACCTAGAATATTGTCTCGACTCCTATGTGCCTTATCGATTGCTGATTGATCCAGAATTCCACGACACAGGCTTCTCTCAAACTCGATCTGTGCAGGTCTGCAGGACAATGGGCGTTGTGGTTTGGTGCATGCTAAGGAGCACCTAGTATGCACCGTAATGGGGGTGCCTCAGTCGCTCTGTCCCCGTGATTGAGCCAGCTGGTGGCTCGCCCTGCCCGCTCCCAGAGTCCCCTCCTCCTCCTCCAGTGTGTGACAGCTATCTCCCAGTATCAGCTGGAAGTGTGATGGATGACAGGTGGAGGGAGAGTGAACAGAGCTCCTCAGAGCCTGTCAGGCCTGCTCCCTCTGCCCATTAGTCTTCCATTTAGCCCTGTGCTAGGCCAACCACCCTGATCTTTCACACACACACACACACGTGCACGTGCACGAGCACACGCGCACGCACACACACACACACACACACACACGAATGTCCTGATCGATGAATCCCTAAACCTGCCGGGCTGCAGGAGGGGCTCCAGAGCAGGTCAGTGAGGCTCAGCTTTCGCAGTTCTCAGAAAAAATCTGCACCTCCCTGCACCTCCCCAGATACTGATTCATGCCCGAGGAAAGGCTGTCACATTTTTACTGTCTACCTGCGCTTGATACATAGTTTTTGATTGATTTGATACTTTATTAACAGTTTGCAAATAGTACAGTGTGGTACGATACTGATGACGCTGAAAAGAGTAACAACAAAATGCTCTAAGGGCTTGTTTCCATAGTGGTCCTATGTATTCAATTCATCAAGAAACACAGGACACGATCATTTTCTGAAGGTATGCCACACAAACAAAGAAGTGCATTCTAAAGGACCCTGTGCCACAGTGAAGCTGGAGTCAAGTCTAGAACGGCAAAGTTGACAGTTTGGGACACTGTTCCAAACCGTCAAGTTCTGGTCATGTGGGAGGGTGTACTGTAGACACATGAGGGAGGGTGTCTTCTCTCATACAGATAAAGTCGCTAGGTGGTGCTTCTTCTTTTCACAGTGAGCAGTTTTACAGAGAAGAACAGGCACCCTGACCAACCTGTAGGAGGCGCTAGTGCAGCGACAAGAGATCGGCCCCTCCCACACCTGGGTTCCCACCAGAGAACACGGACAATTGTGTTTCTTCTTTATTGGAGCGCCAAGCCAAGCCCGATGCACCACGGAGGTGGTGGGCAGGAACGTTACCCCCTGTGCCACCTGAATGCCCCACGGGGGTCTGTATTTTAAAAGTATGTTTGTTTATCAGTTATTCTGGAGCCAGCAGGTATGATGTACACCAGTGGTTCTCAACGAGTGGTCCGGGGACCACCAGTGGTCCTTGAGGGGGTTCCAGGTGGTCCCCAGCTAAATGATGGAGAGTTGGTAAACAAATGGACCCTTATACTGTAGATCTTTAACTCTTGAGAGTGTAAAATGAAACTTACGGGTCCATTTGGTTTCATTTTTACACTCTCAAGAGTTAAATTATTGTTAAACATCTGCATTACTTAATTTCCGAATTGTTATTTTGATCAACGTTGGCCTGTTATCTCTCCCATGGTACCACAACAATACAGCATGGAATTGTGAACAAAAATCGTATCCAATGATAACAACATATTTTAAGTTTTGGGTCTGAGAGGCTAAATCTCATCAAATGGTCCGCGGCTCAAATGCCGAATAAATAATGGACCTTGACATGAAAAGGGTTGAAAACCCACTGATGTACATACAGTACGTCAAACTAATTTCCACTGCCTCTGCTAGAATAGTGCTATAGCTCGTTGAGTGTCTGGGTTCAGAGTATCGATTAGGTCTGTGAGATCAAGCAAGGAGTGACAAGTAGAAAAGATCACAGGGAGGCTAGCTGCAAATCAATTGATCCTGATGATCAGGCCCTGCTGCAGCCCCTTAACCCAATAAGACCGGGAACGCATCTTTGTTATTTTAAGATTTATTTGGCTATTCAAAAATAGCAGATTTACAAGCTCATAGCGCGGCACTCTGCTATTTTTTGGGAACAAAGCGTGAACATGTGTGCTAATCTTTGAATATATATACATTTTTAACTAAAATCTTTGCTTCAGGGGGTCCCTGGAACCAAATATTTTGGGAGGTCCTTGACATGAAAAAGTTTGAGCACCACTGATATTATAGCAACATACGTTTATTTTTTTTCATCAAAAAAACTGTTAGGATTTAGAAGACATTTGTAGAATCCCCAGAGGCAATAAGATTTGAGTTACAAATAAATGTTCACTTTAAAATATATATATATTCAAAGATTTTCACAAATGTTCAAGATTTTTCAAAAATAGCAGATCTACAGCTATGAGCTTGTATATCTGCTATTTTTGAATGGCCAAAGAAATCTAAAAATGACACAGATGCGTTCCCGGTCTTAATGGGTTAACAAGGCTCGGGCCTCTGACATGTGCCCTGGAAAAAAACTCATGTTGAACACAGAAGCATTTACAGCCAAAGCAGCAAATGAACAAGAGAAAGGTTGTGACCTTTGGAAATGCCAACTAGTTAAATGCAACCAAATGTAGTGTAGGAGCATGCAAAATGTCACAGTTCAGCAGTTCTAGAGTAGTCAAATCCCAAGGTGTTACCGTAATATACTAAGATAAGCTTTGGAAACATTCAGCAGATCCAATCTCCACAAGATTGTACAACGATATTGCCTCTATTCCCTGATATAGTGTACATACAGTAACACGTTATCTTTATTCACCTATGATTCATTCAGGTTGGTGTCCGGGTAGCAGTGGTGGAAAAAGTACTCATATGGAATTCAAAATGTACTTGATTAAAAGTACAAAAGTATTGGTATCAAAATGTACTTAAAGTACCAAAAGTAGATGTCCCATTTCACAAGTTTTCAAATGTATACAAATCTTTTGAAAATAGCAGATCTACAAGCTCACAATGCGTCGCATCGCGACACATTGTGAGCTTGTAGATCTGCTATTTTCAAATGGCCGAAATATATACAAGGCTGAAGTGGTTAATGTATGTTTTGTAATAATAATCTACGCCTACAAAGTAACTAGTAACTAAAGTTTTCAAATAATTGTAGTGGAGTAAAAGTACAATATTTGCCTCTGAGATGTAGTGGAATAGAAGTAAAAGTATTGGAAATTGAAAAAAAAAAGTAAATTACAAATACCTCAAAATTGTACTTAACACATGGGGTGCCAAAACCATATATATATAAACTTTTTTTTTTTTTCCCACACAGGAGGGGCTAGAGCAGCTCTGGGAGTACCCAATGTGATCCTGAGAAGGAAGGGCCAGATGGATCACCGGAAAAAAAACATGGCTCCCCATCCGCTTCCTGTCTATTTCCTACTTTAAAACGTCTGTATCCCCGAATCTGTTTCCGGTGGGGAAAACCGGTCATGCGCGATGCGCGATCCCTCCCCGTTGTAACTCGCGAGTGAAATGTTATCGTTCCAGGATGTAGCCAGGGTCATCGCGCTCCATGAATGCATGCTTTTTTTTACGTGGATTTGCTCGTCGTGGAGTCTAGAGCTTTAAAGGGGCCACACCATGAATTTCATTTTTTTTTTGGGGGGGGGGGTATTTTTTGGGCTCCCCAGTGTCTCTTGTACCCCCAAAAATATTTTTTTTTAACATTCAGTCATTCATTCTCATTTCAGAGATTTTCAGAATGGCAATGCAAGTGACATCACTTGCATTGCCATTGCATTGATGCTGGCCAGACAGAATTGCTCAGTAGCCCCCCCCTGCCCAAGAGGACGTTTTGGTATTGCAGCTGAAAGTGCTGTATAAGCCAGAGACAATTGACTTGGGATGAGTATATCTGAGTGATGATTTAGGCTCAAACCTTTTGAAAAAGGTTTGAGGGACATACACCATATGATATTAAATATCAAATATTTTTTTTAAATTCATGGTGTAGATCCTTTAAACAGCAAAGCGCAGTCAATGGGGAGAATGCTGGCACCCACGGTAAGTTGTTATTAAAAAATTTATTACCTGAGTACATATACTTAGTTACTTTCCCCCACTGCCGGGTAGCTCAGTCGGTAGAGCACTTGCATATGAATCGTAAGGTTCTGGGTTTGGTTTGAGTAACTTAAGACATGCATTAAGTCCTGGGAGCTGACAGGCGTGGTGCTCCACCTCACATCCCTGGTCTAGCGCTTTGTAATTGACACCCTCGTTGTTTGGCTGATGCCAACAATAATCCACTTTGATCGACTAACGTACATTCAAGTTGACGTGCAACAATTCCATCAAATCAGTTTTATTGAAACAAGAACCTCGCATCATGCTTGGAACGATGAGCCAAATATTATATTATCCCAACCACAACATCCTGGCATGAAATCGAATCATGAAGTCATTTCACGTTCCTCCTCTGAATTCCTTTACTGGAAGAGGGTCTCCTCAGGTTAATAACAGTTTCTTCTTAAGATTATTACTGGAAGAGGAGAATGAAATGTAAAGCAGAGGGAGGCATTTTGATAACACATACAGTAAACATTGTCCCAATGTGAAAATGCTTCATCAAAACTGTTTAGTTGACAAAAGAGAGAAACAATTGGTTTCGCATTATGTTCCAAGTTTACATCAAATGCACATGATTAGAGAAAAGTGCTTGCAACTGCATGATTTAAAAGAGCTCGCCACAGTTCGCCACAGCACAAAAACATGCCCAGCAAAGTGCTGTATACTGTATCTCAACAATAGAAATCAGGCCCTGCCTTACGGGAAAAAAACACGGCACCCGGGTCATTTTGTCCCTTCAAAATCAGGTTTTTTATTTATCACAAAAAAGAAAAGAAAATGAGTCCGGTGATTTTACTCATAATGGTTATGATATGAAGCATCAACTGATGGTGAGAAAGTACTGTACTAATTTATCCAAAATAAAAGGCCTACTCTGTAATGATGCAAGTCAGGAACGATGCAAGTTGGCAATGCATGCCCCACCCGGTTATGCAATACCCATTGTACTCGTTGTATCCAATGTCAGAGAACCTCTTGGCTGTCTGTCCGTCTCCCTTTTATGCCAATATATGGAGATCTGTATAGCTGTCTGACTGCCTGCCTGTGCTCCTTTTATCCATATATGGAGATCCCTGATGTCATCAGTATATGCCCACATATGGGCATACTTTAACTTTATTTATACTGTAGTTTTCCAATGCTATTTCCAGGTACCGCCACAGAATGTATTCAGTTTCTCCAAACACAGACAGTATCCAATATACTAACTAAATATCAAACACGATACAGAGCCACCTCCCTGACAGAATTGGAACACAGTTCTTATATTACGTGATTTAAAAAATCTGCATGACCCAGGGGGCGTGGGTTTGATGTCAGGACTTCGGTACTCTATGGGCACTGCAGTGCACACAAACATGCACACGAGACAAGATTTTAAAATAATGGGGCCTCACGCACTACAATACAGGATTTTAATACGATTCTCGGCTTGCCCAACGCAGCACCTCACGTCATTTCATCTCACGTGATCACATGCAGAAGCAGCAACATTAAAGGTTCTATGACATTCATTTTCACTTTTTTTTATCTTTTATGTTTTTTGGGGGGTTTTATGACCTCAATTACACCCAAAAAATTGAACTTTGAACATTCAGTGGATTTTCTGTGGTCTGGGGTTTTCTGAATAATTAGGCTGAAGAGTAATCTGAGCTTGGCCCTTCGGCAGTGAGGTCACAGCCGATTAATCCCGCCCACTCTCCTCCTCGCCCCTCCCCTCCCCTATCCTTTCCTTTGGGGAGGGGCGGAGAAGAGGCGATGATTGACAGGCAAAATCCCTCACCAGCGACACCCGCAGGCAAAGATTTCTTTTTTCATTGCAGTTGAAAAGGCTTTAGAAATGAGAGAGAAAAACACCTGCCATGGATCAATGGAGTGGATTTTTTGGTTAAAACTTTCCATACACGTTTGAAGGACCATGACAAAGACTTTTAATGTGTGGTAAAACTGAACGTCATGAAACCTTTAACAGAGTAGGAGCTCTATGAGTAGCAGTCAGATGTAAACAACGGACAGAGCCGGACCGGTTAAACTTGCAGTGTTGATGAGCATTTGGGATATGTCTGAGAAGACACGTGACGTTATAGGCAGTGTCCTTGCCACATACTGTATCTACCGACCTCAGCTGTCCTTCACACTCGCGTCTCCTTGTAAACTGTCTTTCTCTCTGTGGCACGCGACTCCCGCCAATTCATTCCACTTGGAACGCAGCGATCATTCTAAATTCATTCATTCATGAATATCAAGCATGTTTGAAAATGATCGGGGCGGCCCCGACCGGCCTGTGAGCAAATTGGGGGACTCAAGATTGGATCTTTGAACCACTCACACAAATGAAGCATAGCGTTAGTTCATGCAGGACACGGAAGTCTTGCACGCCAAAGCTGTAATCAGCTGTCAGTCAGCTGATGTTGAACATCAGCTTTCTATTACCCATTCACAGCGCTGCTGGTCATTACATCACACATTCATACTCACAACTCACGCATTAGCAAGGGGTTCCATTAAATACGGTTTCGTATTCACTAGGTCTTTCTTCATTGCTGACCAATGCATTCTGCTAGCTCCTCCTCCACCCCAGCCTCCACCTTTTGATTAGAGTCTGGCATAGGCTCAAATACTTGTGATTATCATGTATATCTGCTTTGTTTAGAGTCTGGCATAGGCTCAAATACTTGTGATTATCATGTAATTTAAACTAATATGTCAATGTACTGCTTATCGTTGACATTGTATCCCTATGGGGGATTTGCTTAGCATTCCCTGAATATATGCTTAGCAGGCTGCTTCGACAAAATTCAGGGAATATCTCCCAAGAGCGGAGCTTTAACGCCAAGCTTAACTGTATTCCATTTGTTGCAATAAATGGTTAAATCTACTTTGACGTGAGTGTTTCTGATTGAAAGATGATAATATAAACTGGAGTAGGGAACCCCATCGGCTTAGAGCGTCACGTTCCCTTTTGTGGCGTGGCCCCAACGATAATAAGGAAAGTGTTTGCTCAAGCAGGCTTGTGACCGGAGTGCTGTTGGTTCAACTCTTCTGGTCACAGTAGCTGGTACACTGTATATGTGGACAGCGTGGACTGTTTATTGGGATGCCAACAGTAGAAAAACTGTGTCAGGCCAGTTTCAAGTGTGAATGTGTCAAAATCCATGAATGTGAAGCAGGGTGATGTTGCTGAAAAAGAGCATGCATGCTCAGCAAACCTCCCCTGGTGGGGGAAGTCTGTCATCATTCTTCATTATTTTACACTGGGTAAAGGAGATGAAAAATTACAGCTTTCAGTGTGGAACCCCCACTTTTAAAACACTCCAAAACCAATTTCTTCCTCACTGTGAAGGTCTTATTGAGGAAAAAGCATAACTACTGGCTAAAAGAATCCTGCTGATTAAAGTATACTAGTTTTTCATCCATGTAAATAATCTAACATGGTCACCTATTCCTCTCGATAGAAACTCAAAGCTAAAAGAAGTGTCCAGGATCTCATTTGAAACTATAAAAACCTGTGCTCCTCGGAGCACAGGTCTCCGGTTTTTCCTTGGCCTAGGGAGTGTGCGTGCAAAGTTTCACTCGGATGGGTGCAGTTATAGGTAAAAACGCAAATCGGCCTGTTTTAGCGCCACCATGAGGCCGATTTGAACATTTTCATGTGGCATTTCTTCCGCGGCCTAGTGGGAATGTGCGTGCAAAATTTCACGGAAATCGCATGCTGCGTTCATGATTTGAGGCATTTTGTTCAAAACGAACCAATCCTGCAAACTTTGGAAGCCAATCTTAGCCAATCAGGATGGAATATGGAAAATCGGACAGATCCGTGTTGATCACATGACAATAGAGATACTGTGTACCGATTTGCGTAATGTTTGGACAGAATCTGTAGGGGTACGTTTTGCACAAATCGGCCTCCTGGTGGCGCTATAACAGGCCAATATGAACAATTCGGGGCAGAGGTTCGGCTTAGACATCCGACACACACACATCCCCAACTGTGCTGCTACGGTTATTTGTTGCTAAAGTTCCTTTTGCAGTAGGTTTACAGTGTGGGTCTTGGATGTACTTTTTAACCGTATTTATTTCTTTAAAACCCTGTAATATCTTGCATATATTAAACTACTATTGTTGCCTGTCTTGTGGAAATGCCGAACCAACATTTCGCTATGTCTACCTGAGTGGGTGACAAATAAAACCTTCTTGATTCTCTTGTCAAATGACAACTAGACAGACCACTCAGTAAGTACCAAATATGCAGGATGCTCTGGGAATGGGCTGTGGGAATTGGGTTAGTACATGTAGACCCTGTCGGTAAAGCTCTGTGAGCGGGACGACTGATTTATCTGCCAATATAGTATGCAGTGTGGATTTTATTGCTTCATTTTACTGCATGGGTAATGATTGCATATCCACAAAAAGTGGCAAAGTTCTCCTTTAAGACCAAAGACCAAGTTCAAAAGTGATTGAGACCAAGTTCAAGAGAAATAATAATTAACATCCATCTACATAATCTAAACATTAATCAGCATACACTCAGAATGAGTCATTATTACCATAACAGAATATCCACACTCTCATGAGATAACTAGAACGTCAGAATTGTCTGCCATTATAATTATCTTTATAGAGGGTCCTTTTTAGCCAATATTGATCAATTCTTGTCTAATTGAGATTGCCTAATTACTTAATTAATTATTTATAAAATCTAAACGTCAGCATAGCTCTTATCAGCGACTGGCGAACATTACAGTATGTCATAGTCTTGCATTTGGTAACTTGGAAATTCCACATAGACTATGGTGAATACCACAGTCACTGTTTTGTAACAATCTATAAATTATCTGCATCAATCAAGAGCCCATTTGATAAGATCAGTCTGTGTACAGTATAATGGATGGTCAGCAGGAAACTGTTTTCACATACAGATTTAATTATCTGCCCTGAATATTATTATTACCTCCGCCAGGCCAAAGGCAGGACAGGAGATTGTGTTTTTACCCCTGTCTGTCTGTCTGTTTGTCTGACACACACACAACACACACACGGTATGTGTGTGCGTGAAACACTGTGTGTGAGTGAGTGAGTGAGTGAGTGAGTGAGTGAGTGAGTGAGTGAGTGAGTGTGTTTTCTATTAAAAAACTTCCTAATTATATGCTGATGGCCTATAGTATCCCTTGCTTCTATCTCCATGCATTTAAGGTGCTCTGACCTCCCATTCACTCTAGTCGCATTTGCTCTCAACTTGTTTTGCTCTGTGCTGAGTTGTTGTTGATGCCAAAAGGCCTTTACTCCTGTCCTTCCACAATGTTCCCACAAACACTAATATCTGAAGGAAGGTTTTTGAGCTCTGTAATTCAATGTGACGACCGTTGAATTTTGCCTGGAGAATGCGGATGCTTCGCCATGCCAAGGACTCCTAGCATAGGAATAGGAAGTGATCAAATAAATCCCTAATCTCTCTTCTTTGCCCTCAAGTTGACATCTGAAGAACTCTAGACGCGTGTGTGTGTGTGTGTGTGTGTGTGTGTGTGTGTGTGTGTGTGTCGCAAGCACGTATAGGGGGTCTCAGGATTTATCAGCTGTAAGAAGGGGGCCTCCAAGGATTAAAGGTTGAGAACCACTGAGATAAACGCCAAGGGGATGAACCCAACAATTCCCACATTTGAAGACGGTTTCCAGCAGGGTCCAGACAGAGGTCATCAGAAACGGGGAGCGGAGATTCTGGATAAAGTGTGGGATTGGAAAGACAACCTGTAGGCCAGAGATAGTGATGCTTAAGGAGCATCAAAAGAGAAGCACATCAGCTCCGCATATACCGTTCTGCCGTATGACAGAACTAGATGAAACTAGATGGGGTCTTGCAGGTTTCCACGCAGAAAAAACATCTAATGCCCAATGAGTAATCTTTTTTACACTCGCCTGAGCGGAGTTCTCAACAAGGTCAAGTTAAAGAGGGATAAATGAATTAAATGCATCACTTTTTGCCTTTGGCTGGAGGTCCAGTACATTCCTTTTGGAATCAATAGAGAAACAGAGCAAACAGTGATTATTTGGGCTCCCAGCTGGGGGTGTGTCCTTGGGCTGTTTCGAACATTGCTAACCTTTGTGACAAAGACTGCAGTGATTCAAACAACAATGTTCCAAATAAAATTGGGTGGTTAGAGGTTGTCTTTTTTTTTCAAACGTATTAAACTATCCTTTGAATACAAATAACAGGAACTTGTGACAGATGAACTAAATTACAGTAGCATATTCTGAAACTGATTGTTGGTCTACATTTTCTGTGTCTAAAGGCGGTTACACACCGGCGAATATGCGAATATACGCGAAATTCGGACTCGTTCCGAATAATTAAAAGACGCTTTTTTCGCTCCGCGAAACTGGTGTGGAAGCTTGCATTGACTTTATAAGGTTTTTAAAAAAAAAACTATTATTCGCATGAAAAAAATCGCCCCGGTGTGTAGAGCTTCTGCCGGAAGACTAAAAGCCTAATATCCCCCTCCGGCCACGGGAGAATTCCCCTTTAGCCTAAGTAAGTAAGTAAGTAAGTAAGTAAGTAAGTAAGTAGGGTCGGAGAGACTTATTGTCGGTATCTGCCAAGAACGTGGGAGTCTATTGTTTCAATGCGCTAGACCCCTGGGAGATGGATTGCTGAGGTGGAGCGTAACCATCAGCTCCCAGTACGTACCGCACGACTTGCCGCATTATTGCCACAATTTCTCAGAAAATCTGTAGCTGTAAGAATTCAGTAAATAACCCTACATTGTAATAGCATGCATGCTTCACTGTCTATCCATTCAAAAGGTACACAGCAGTGACGATGCAAAAAAAGACAAGCCTAGAAATTGACACATTTATCCAAGGTAAATGCACACCGTCAAATATCAGTCTTGCTGTCTGCTTAACCCATTAAAACCGGGGGTCATTTTAGATTTCTTTGGCTATTCAAAAATAGCAGATATACAAGCTCATAGCGCGGCACCGAGTGCCGCACTATGAGCTTGTAGATCTGCTATTTTTGAAAAATCATGAAAATGTGTGCAAATCTTTGAATATATATATATATTTTTAAAGCGAACATTTGTAACTTAAATCTTTGCTTCTCGAGGTCCCTGGAACAACGTATTTTACAAATTTGCTTTAAAAATATATATTCAAAGATTTGCACAAATTTTCCGTGAGAGCAGATCTTCAAGCTCATAGCGCGGCACTCGGTGCCGTGCTATGAGCTGGTGGTATATCTGCTATTTTTGAAAAGCCAAAAGTATAAAATAATGGTTATAGCTAAAATCACACAGATGCGCTCCCGGTCTAAATGGGTTAAGATATTGAACCTGGAGTCACCCTCACTCTGTCCTCCACAGATAGATGACGTACGGATGTTTTCTTTCAAATACTTGGGATTGTTCTCACGAGAAACAGATGGCCAATAAACAAGTGGACGGCATGGATAGAAGAATGCTCAGAGCTGCATTTCAACAGATACATTTACAAGCAAGCTGTTGTTCAACTTTTATTTTTTTTCTTTGAGTGTGTTACCAGTGTTCTTGAACGTGATTTCACAAAGTATCGCTTGGAAAATAAATACTTTCTCCACTACCCCCATAAAGCATCTCTCAAGGAAAGGTGATCTGTTCCGTGCAGTCTATTTGGCTGGTTAATGGCCAGTACATGTTTGCTCTTTCAATCTGAACAGGCTTCACCTTTGGTTCAGTGAACACTGATTCTGTTTACTTTATTCATATTTACATGGATGAATAGTTACTCTGTTCCATTTTTGCATATGATGCTTTAAGTCCCCGCTGCAAATAGCCGGCTCTTAGTGCAGGCCAACAAGGGGTGCCATCATGCACATCACAAAACCATTAGAGTGGTGGAATCCATGCTCACTTTCTGAGAATTGTATATTATGTTCCAATCAATTACTTATCACTTACTTATTGTTAAACATCCTGTGGATGTACTGTACCATCTATTAACCCATTCAATCCGGGAACGCATCGGTGTCATTCTAGATTTTAGCTATAACCATTATTTTATACTTTGGCTATTCAAAAATGGCAGATATACAAGCTTATAGCGCGGCTTCTGGGGGTCCCTGGAACAAAATATTTTGAGATAGGGGTCTGTACATATCTGGCCAAATACATATAATTTTGGGGGTCCTTGACATGGAAAAAGTTGGAGCACCACTGACACAGATATACGTTTTTTTCAAAAAACAGTTAGGATTTAAAAGACATTTGTAGAAGCAAAGATTTGAGTTACAAATGTTCGCTTTAAAAAAATACATATTCAAAGATCTGCACACATTTTCATGATTTTTCTAAAAAAGCAGATACACAGGCTATAAGCTTGTATATCTGCTATTTTTGAAAAGCCAAAGTATAAAATAATGGTTATAGCTCAAATCTAAAATGACACAGATTGAATGGGTTAATGCACTGTCTACTCTTTAGCATTATTATGTTTTGCACCAATCACTCCTTGGCAATAATTATTATCACCTCTATGGCTGTCAGACAAAATATAATACAAGTATGCTAGTTGTACAGTTTTAAGTGGACTATAAAAGGCGTTGAAAATGTTTTTCAAGAAACAGCATTAACTTCATAAACATGTCATTTGTGGAAAAGATTGCCCTCTTTCCCTAAATGGAAGACCGGGCACCAATGTGTAAACTGATGCTACGAGCAGTGGCACAATTCAACAGGGACATATATTTGTTGGCCTTGTAGGAGCAGTAAAATAATTAGCTGAAATCATAATTACAGTGTGACTATAAGCGCAGGGGTCTAGCTTAGAGACTGTAGTTAATTATAAGCGAAATGCTTTGATCATGTTTATGATTAGCTGAGAACAAAAAAGGCTAAGGAGCTAAAGATAAGCAAAAGAATAGATTGAATAGCCAATCTATTAATTAGCTCTCCATAATGATAGAATGAATTATCATGATTTAATTCAGTCATTCAACCAATAAATAATTAATGCTGCATACATCATATGGGGATGGAAAATGTGTTCTGTGATCTTAGCAGCTCTATTCTTGTCTGTATTTTCATCAGTAGCGAGAGAGGGTGACCTCCATTAGCTTGAAGGAGAGCATATGCATGTGAGATGAGAGTTGCCAAATCATGGTGAATGCTTAATTAACATACTGATCTTTCATTCACTGTAGCAGCATATCTCCTAATAGAATTAGTGGCCATCACACAGGTAAATAAGGGTGACAGTGGCTCAGGAGGTAGGGCGGCCGCTTGGGAATCGGAAGGTCCCACACTACATTGCCCCGGCTCCCCCTGGGTGCCCTTGAGCAAGACACTGAGCCCCCTTACTGCTCCTGTTGAGCAGGTTTGGTGTCTTGCATGGTTTCCTCCACCGTTGGTGTGTGGGTGAATGCAGTGGTGGAAAAAGTACTAAAATGTGTTACTTAAGTAAAGGTATCGATACTGCAATGTAGAAGTACTCTGTTACAAGTAAAAGTCTGGAATAAAAAAATTACTTGAGTAAAAGTACAAAAGTATTGGTATCAAAATGTACTTAAAATTTTACTTAAATACAGTACTTAAGTAAATGTACTTAGTTACTTTCCACCACTGCCTCGGCGGCAGAAAACAGCGCCAGTCACTTGATTCATGTAAACTCGTGACAAAAATAGTGACAAACGCTCATAGACTCCAGTGCATTCCGGAAACTTCCGGTTCAGGGCTTTGTCACTATTCACCAATAGAAGGCTCTGTAGAAGACTGGCCCGATGAAGTGAACGGCGGTGACTCTCCTTATATGGCTCTGGGTGAATGTAATGCACAGTGTAAAGCACTTTGGATGAAGATGCTATATAAAATGCACCACTTACCATTTTCCCAGGGGGGCCCCAGGTAAAAGGGACCAAATGGACCCTTTACGAGTCTGTAACTCCAAGATTGTACACTTTATGAGTTAAATTGGTGGTTCTCAACCAGTGGTCTACATGGGGACCACCAGTGGTCCTTGAGGGGGTTCCAGGTGGTTCCCAGCTAAATGATGGAGAGTTGGTAACAAAATCTTTAAAATCTTTAACTCTTGAGACTGTAAAATGAAACCAAATGGACCCTTACGGGTCCATTTGGTTTCATTTTACGCTCTCAAGAGTTACATTATTGTTAAACATCTGCATTACTTAACTAAAGAATTGTTATTTTGATCAACATTTGCCTGTTATTGCTCCTAATGGTACCAACATCAATACAAAATGGAAAAGTGGACAAAATCGTATCCAACAATAACAAAATATGTTTTGGGTCTGAGAGGCTAAGTCTCATCAAACGGTGGTCCGCGGCTCAAATGCCAAATAAATAATGGACCTTGATGTGAAAAAGGTTGAAAAGCACTGAGTTAAATTAACACTGAGGATTTTCCCGTGGCCAAATGCACATCAAACTAGGGTTCCTTGAAATGAAAAAGGTTGAGGATCACTGCAATAGGGGAGTCGCTAATGATGATTCTCTCTGAACAATCAGTAGTCTGCAGTGTTTCACATCACCTTTTGGTATCACCTCAGCTTGGAATCTGGACAGAGGTGATACAAGTTACCAGGTAACTGTTGTCCAATGGAAAACCAAAAAAGGCGAGTATAGTGTACTGTATGTGGCTCTCTTGCCATCTAATGATAAATGGATAGCCCCCCCCCCCCTTCAGATGCAATTTTTTCACCAAGACTCCCAACTAGTATGTACGAGGCAGGTGATAAGACCCCCCATGGAGCCCAGCAGGGCTGTGTGCAGCGAGATCTATCCATGCACTCTTCTGCTTTCTGTTTTCCTTTGCTACTGCCATTTCTCTCCGGGTCCAACTTTTGGCAGGAGTGTTTGTTAACAGGGACCTCATAGTCACCTGCTTGCGAGGGCCACAGATGCGCCTCTGATCCAATCTGCCAGCTAATAAAAAAGTGAGAACATAACGGGATAAATTCCAACAGGCAAGCTCAGCAGAAAAGATGGCACAGGTTGGGATACCTTGTGGTGGGTGCCACGAGCTGCTTTATTGAAAACGTGAGAAGAATTCTTAACCCGGCCCCCCAAAAAAGTAACTCTGCAACGTTCACATGTGCTGTGTTTCAGTGTTCATTTCCATGACCTAAATGTGGTCATGGAAATTGCAATCGAGGATAGAAAATGGAAAGGAATCGCTGATTCTACTGCCCCAGAGTTGTTGCACGGCTTGCAGAACCTGGCAGTTATTCAAACTCATCCAAGAAACTGTAGCTGTTTGATATTTTAATGGAACGAAGGGTCAGTTTGATTTGGAAATTGCATAAGCACACATTGCTGGTTGCCAAATCATACTCACACTGTACAATTCGCAGTTTAAATATCAGCAAACTAGAGCTAAATTACTTCTGTCTAAACAGAGGCCATTTGACGAGATTTTGGTTTAATACATATTTTAGTCACACACTTAGACTTAACACTTATTTAGTTAATTGTCTAATTTCTATGGTGAATCTATCCGAGTTGAAAAGCTATTTCATAAAATGAAGGCAAGGCTTCAATGGCAGCCAATAAATGAGTAGGCATTTTGTGGGTCTTTCATCACATTATTCCTCCCCGTAGAGTCAGGCCAATAGCTGCTGATTCAGTCCCCTGTTTATAGTCAATGATGATGGCTTTCAAATGAGATTGCACCATAATGGATTGGGTATGAGTGTCAAAGACCACAGAGAGTGATCTTTATGTTGTGGTCTTATATATCTGATATAAGGGTGCTCGCTCGCTTGGCACGAGCCAGCTACTGTACAGGAGGAGTAAATGCACTGCTGTCCATGCTACGCCATGAGCAGTTCGCTATCTAATTCTATTAACCCATTAAGACCGGGAACGCATCTGTGTCATTTTAAGATTTCTTTGGCTATTCAAAAATAGCAGATATAGATCTGCTATTTTTTTTTAAATAAATTGTGAAAATTTGTGCAAATCTTTGAATATATACATATACATTTTTAACTCAAATCTAATCTTGCTTCTGGGGGTCCCTGGAACAAAATATTTTGAGATGGGGGTGTCCGCGGACAAATATATATCATTTTGCGTGGTCCTTGACATGAAAAAAGTTTGAGAACCACTGATATTATAGCAACATACGTTCTTTTCGAAGGATTTAGAAGACATTTGTATTATCCCCAGAAGCAAAGATTTGAGTTACAAATGTTCACTTTAAAAAAAGATATATATATATTCAAAGATTTGCACACATCTTCACTATTTTATCTAAAAAATAGCAGATATAC
This sequence comes from Gymnoscopelus braueri, assembly GCF_963280865.1. Lineage (NCBI taxonomy): Eukaryota > Metazoa > Chordata > Actinopteri > Myctophiformes > Myctophidae > Gymnoscopelus > Gymnoscopelus braueri. The sequence goes on along the minus strand of NC_137608.1, from coordinate 39,998,064 downwards.
AAGCTCATAGCGTGGCACCCAAAGAAATCTTAAAGTGACACAGATGCGTTCCCGGTCTTAATGGGTTAATACCTTTATGGGGGCATGTTATAGCTTTTCTGTGTTGCTTTAGAAGGGGACAAGATTTAAGCATGTGTAGGGGATTGAACTTTAAGTCTGGTCTCTTTCTGTGCAGTAAGAATCCCCCCACCACACATACACACACACACACACACACACATAAAATCAAAGAAAGCTCTATAAACTGCGAGCAAGCAATAAATCGGGCCTGAGTTTAAAGCACGGTACTATATCAGGCCTGGGCCACGTAGTAAAAGTCACTCACCTGCGGCAGGGCACTGGATCATCAGTCGTCACTCAACGCAGGTACATGCTGATGAGTATTATGCATTACTAGCCATACAGAGGAGAATCGTTCAAATGTGCAGGTAATATTAATACAACTATACTATTAGGTTAATCATTGTTATAAAAGCATTATCAATTAGTTGAGGGATTCTGTGACGGGCACAGCTGGCATGTTAATCCAACATTTACAGTAATATACGTGATAAAACAATTCTATGAAAAGAAATGACTAAGAATAACCCCACCGACCGCACGCGCACGCGCACACACACACACACACACACACACACACACACACACACACACACACACACACACACACACACACACACACACACACACACACACACACACACACACACACACACACACACACACACACACACACACACACACACACACACACACACACACACACACACAAATGTATTCAGAGTAAAAATAATCCAACCGTTACAGCAGACTCCAACTAATTCAAAAGTCAAATCTGTGGAAGAGAACACACAGAACTAAAGTGCACCTTTCACCTTGTCTCTTCCACTAGATTACACCTCAGTGGGCCGAGTCTGACCACTAACCTGTCCAGCAGGGCTAAAAGGACATGCTAGAACTGTGTCTCTCTAGCCCCCCTGGGGTTTTTACTGCATGCAATATTACACAATATGTGTCGTGCGCAATCAATAATGCTGTACCCCAAGTGACATCACCATGTGTGGACAGTTCGATTATTTTATCACGTACACTTTTCCACACCTTTAGTTTTTTCAGGCCATCACTGGTTGCATACAGTACATTAATTATTCATTGTCCATTGGAACACATAATGAAGCGTAATGGCAGATAATCTGTTCACTGATGCACTGCCTTTAAAACATGAAGCAAATTGATTCTTCTACAGTAGCTTGGTATTCACGTATAGCATGATAAACAGTAGTAGACATGCACAAACACACACACAATCAAGCTCAGACAGACACACACACACACACAGATTCCACAGATAGCTCAAAGTTTCATTCAAGTGTGCAAGATGTGTATAAACAAATATTTAGTGGAACGTTCTCAGTAGGAAGCAAATTATTAAACGAATGACAATCAGCCATGCTTATCTGTGTGCATGCGCGTGCATGCACCCCACCCACAAACTAGCACCAAAAATGGTACACATAACAGAGCCATGCCTATACAAACACCAATACACACAAGCATGCATGCACATGCACAAATATGTCTGTGAAAAGCTGACACTGTGAATGTCATCATAGCAAAGAAAATTGTCTTTATAACAATGACAAAACAGCACTCAAACAATGTGGTTCTAGTGCCATGTGTCATCATTTCATTGGAATATCTTAAGGGGAGGGCGGACACCATCCAAGAATGCAAGATCATATAAAGGAGTCTTTCGAGACACTTATGAATATGAACACAATGTCATTCTGAAGCCAGAATCTACTGATCGCCATGAAACCTGTGTTTGTGCAATTGAGCAGATTAGTGATCTGGATAAAAATATGTTCATAAACCAGTACCTTTAGCTTTTCTGTTGACTATCCTAATATACAATTTAGAGTGGCGCGCATGCGCGACGGTCGGTGTACGGTGTGCGGTCGGTCTCATACGGGTCCTACCGAGCCGAGTGCAGCCGACTAGAGCCGAGCGAAAACGAAGCGGCGGCCATTGAAATGTGTCCAACAGCTGGCAGCTGCCTCAACGCGGCGACACGGAGCCAGCTCGCCGCAGCAACACGGAGACAGACAGAGGGACACGGAGGGACCAACAAACACAAATCCCCGCGCAGCCGATAGACGGGAGGGGCGCTTTCTTTGACGTATTTAGAGTTACTGGGGCGCGACCAGTTATTTGACTTATTCAGTGATTGTACTCTCTCTTGGCCTGCACCCCCATCAGTGCTGGTGTGCACTCTTTATTCACTTCTTATCGATCCACATAGCTCTCCACAGAACAGAGTGAACATTTTGTGTGGAAAGAAAGTTACAAAGCAAGAAGTGAGGAATAAGCAAGAAGGCATTTCTCCCGTTTCTAAAATGTTGTGTTAATGTATTCACAGATTTTCAAAATGACGTCTTTTTTTGTGTGATCAGGGTGACGTATATGTAATAACACTCTGCTGCAGACAGCTGAACAGTTGAATTGCACCAAGGCATTTAGTAAGGTGATTTTCTTTTGAGTTTCTTTTTAACACTCAACATTAGATACAGTACAGGGCTGTGTATGAGGTGGGGCATTGCAGCCTTATATTTACATTGTGCCCCCTCAGTAAAAAAATATAATATATATATATATATATATATTAGGGCTGCACGATATGGACAACATTTCATATCTCGATATTCATGCCAAATATTTCGATATTGATACGATATATATATATATATATATATATACCTTTCAAATTTCATATTCTATATTTTAAGTGTTGCAACGTCAAATTATTCAAAAAACTGCATAATAACAAGTCAATATCACTCTTAATTTTAAGTGCTATTGGGTTCCCACACTTGTTATTTGATATTCTAAGTGTAGCAACAATGAAAACTTAAAAAAATAAAGCATATCAGTGCCACTCTTAATTTGAATTTCTCTGACCGAAAGTAAAACGCTTACTTTTCTAGGACATATGCTCTTATTTAGAAGGCCGACCGTCCGGAAGTCAAGTGTTTACACTCGTTTGACTTGACGGACATTCTAAGTGAAAGACAAGTCGCGGAAAATCACTGAGTTCAATAAAATGAACGTCAATCAGAAAAATGGACATAAACAGTGAAGCTTTTCATACAGAAGGCTTTAGGCGTTCAGTTGACGTCTAGTAATTCATTTGAAACTAGAAAAAGTGCTCCTCGGAGCACAGGTCTCCGCCAGGTCAGGTAGATTATTGTGGCCTCCTGGTGGCGCTATAATAGGCCAATGTGAAAAGGGTGCCATTTCTTATTAGGCCTTGCACGACAATCGGACACTACATTCATGATTTGAGGCATTTTGTTCCAAAAATGTGGTTTGCTAAATTAGACCTGCTGGTGGCGCTATAACAGGCCAATGTGAAAAGGGTGGCATTTCTTCCTGGGCCAAGTGGGAATCTCTATGGAAAATGTCACGGAAATCGGATGCTGCGTTCATGATTTGAGGCATTTTGTTCAAAATGAACCAATCCTGCAAACTTTGGAAGCCAATCTTAACCAATCAGGATGGAATATGGTAAATCGGACAGATCCGTGATGATCACATGACTATAGAGATACTGTCTACCGATTTGCGTGTTTTTTTGAGAAAATCTGTAGGAGTAATATCCAATAATGTGTTTTGCAAAAGTCGGCCTCATGGTGGCGCTATAAAAAGCAGATGTGAAAAATGCAGGGCAGATGTTTTTCCTTGGCCTCTGGGGAGTGTGCGTGCAAAGTTTCACGCAGATCGGTGCAGTTATAGGGAAAAACGTGAATCGGCCTATTATAGCGCCACCATGAGGCTGTTAGGAAAGTTTTCAAGTGGCATTTCTTCCTGGGCCAAGTGGGAATCTACGTGGAAAATGTCACGGAAATCGCATGCTTCGTTCATGATTTGAGGCATTGTGTTCAAAATGATCCAATCCTGCAAACTTTGGGAGCCAATCTTAGCCAATCAGGATGGAATCTGGTAAATCGGACAAATCCGTGATGATCACATGACTATAGAGATACTGTGTACTGATGTGCGTGTTTTTTGGAGAAAATCTGTAGGAGTCATATCCAAAAATGTGTTTTGCAAAAGTCGGCCTCATGGTGGCGCTATGACAGCCTGATCTGAAAAATGTGGGGCAGAGGTTCTGCTGGGACATCCAGGGAGTGTGTGTGTGCAGTTTCACAGCGACCGGGCCAACGGTGGCGGAGATTAGCTGGTCGCAGACAAGGACGGACACACGGACACACGGACGGACGGTAAAACATACTCTCTCGCCATGCCTTTCGGCCTGGCGGAGACAATGAAAGGCGAGAGCAGCTCCTCTAGCTCTATGAAGCAGCAGGTAGGAGCAGTCTGACACACGCGTGTATGCTCGTCACACAAACACAGCACACACACACACAGTCACACCTGTTCCATGCCAGAGTTGAGCTGGCCTTCAACAAGTTGAAAACAACACCACATGCAGAGAAACGGAGCGTCTCTGTTTCAGTTTCCGCACCCACTACACTACAACAGGCACATGAAAGAGAGGGAGAAACGGAGGGATGGTTTATTTACTGGCTAAAACAAAGGGATGTTGCTCGCTTTAGCAGTGGTCGAGCGGGGGCAATTTATATCGCCCATGTCGTTGCCTTTTGCGATACTGAGATCGCGCGCGTTCATGCCGCGATAACGATACGATAACGATATATCGTGCAGCACTAATATATATTTGTCATTTGCCATTGCCTGGCTGCATGGTGTGCACTGTAGCTCATGGTACCCCAAATAATTTCAGATACACTGTAAGTGATTTAGCTCTGCACCCGGCCTTGATTAGATATGCACATCCTTAAAAGTTACTTCACTGCATTTCTTCATTTGCATATAAACCATCTAATAGCAAGACATAATAATGAATTATCAATGATATGTAACCAGCCTAATTGCCAGCACAATGATACCAGAAAACTAATTATGCTAATGACATCAGCTTATACATTATTTGCATAGTCATTTTTAATGCTCTTGAAACTCATAAGTGCCTTTCCTTTTTTTCCCCTTCATGCGATTCCTTTGAGATGGGAGGAGCAGATATGTAGGAATGTAGAAAGCTCTCTATTCTCTGAGGACATTAACCCTTTAAGACCGGGAACGCATCTGTGTCATTTTTTGATTTCTTTGGCTATTCAAAAATAGCAGATATACAAGCTCATAGCGCGGCACCGAGTGCCACGCTATGTGCTTGTAGATCTGCTATTTTTGAAAATTTGTGAAAATTTGTGAAAATCTTTGAATATATATATATTTTTAAGCGAACATTTGTAACTCAAATCTTTGCTTCTGGGGATTTATACAAATGTCTTCTAAAACAGTTTTTGGAAAAAACTTACGTTGCTATAATGTGGTTCTCAAACTTCTGTCATGTCAAGGACCCCCAAAATGATATGTATTTGGCCGCGGACCCCCATCTCAAAATATTTCGTTCCAGGGACGCCCAGAAGCAAAGATTTGAGTTGAAAATGTTTGCTTTTAAGAACAATATATTCAAAGATTTGCACACATTTTCATGATTTTTCAAAAATAGCAGATCTACAAGCTCGTAGCACGGCACTCTGTGCCGTGCTACGAGCTTGTATATCTGCTATTTTTGAATAGTAAAATACATTTGAAAATGACAGATGCGTTACCGGTTTGAATGGGTTAAAAGGAGTAATTAGACTTGATAAGGCATACAGTTGTGAGTGGGAACACACTGTCACCATCATTCATGCAACACAGCAGGGAAATATCAAATTAGAATCCAAATGTAGGAACACACTGATTAAAAGCACTAATCCTGCCTAATCCAATTTAGTCCACAGTCATCCTCTGGTCTACAATCAGAGAGACGTGCTCGAATCATTTTAAGACATATTATAATTACCAGCGGAAATAGTACCGTATACATCTACACGTTTTCATTGTGTGATATTTTGCGGATCAAAACAAGCTACTGTATTGTGACACCCACTCCTTCCATATAGTGTAGGCCTAGATCCCAGATTCAAGGGATGTATTAGTCATGCTCATGTGTGTGAAATGTTGCTGTGCCAAACTGCACCAAAATGCGCTTACAATCTATACGATATATATGCTCACAGAACGGCTAGCCTCTTACAGAGCCTCGGCGTAAAAAAAAGATCTGTCAGTTGTGAGCGAGTATTTACAGATTAAAGACAGTTGTCCTGGCAGTTTGTCCATTGTTCAGGGCTCTGATAGCCTGAAGGAAAAAAGCTCTTTGCTGTAGCGTTGCTGTAGTGACTTTGTGACAACGCAGACTAAATGGAGGAGATCTCTAAACAACGACACACTGAACATACTGTGGGGGAATTAGATTTCCCAGTATTCCCTGGGGGCGCGAGAAGAACGTGTTATCGTCTTTTATTTCGTTGTTATTTTAATAAGGGAATGCGTTGGGGGGATTGTGTTTTATGGAGCTTTTGTGTGTAATGTTATGCCACGATGTTCATCTGGTTATCTATTGACATGTGTTTTGGTGTGACACTATGACTGTCAGGTGTGTTTGTTTTGATCACCTCCTCTCCATTTTCTCTGTGGTTTTGAGTTGGTAGGTACAGTAGGTGTTAGTGTTTTCGCAAGCTGTTACTGCAAATAAAATAGTTATCCCTAAAAGCCGTTGTCATGGCTACTTCTGCACGTGAGCAAAGCACGGGGTCATTAAAATACTTCATAGCAGGAAGCTGTTGAAGACAGGGAAACAGATCACAGGAGATTTCAGCTTTCAATTTATGCTCCAAAAATGTTATGCAAATTGCATAAAACAGCGTAATTAGTCGAAAATAATGGAAAATCATGATGTTACGTACTGTATCACAATTGTATGATCGTGTAACACCAATTAATTCAAACATCTTTTTTGGTCAGCTGAAATAAGGGAGATTTCTTTCTGTCCTATGAACAGCTATAGTCCACTGAAAGTGAATAAGAAGCGACTGAGAAACCAGAGTAGATGATTGTGGATTTCCTAAAGCTCAGAAATAGCACTGTGTTTTAATTTAAAGCTTGTTGGATTGTTGAAGTTCAAAAGAATAGGATAAAGGTCAGTCTCTCATTCGTCCATCGGGGCAACCCCAGGCAGTACGTCTCTCATACGTCTATAGGCCAACCCCAGGCAGTACGTCTCTCATGCGTCTATAGGCCAACCCCAGGCAGTACGTCTCTCATGTGTCTATAGGCCAACCCCAGGCAGTACATCTCTCATGCGTCTATAGGCCAACTCCAGGCAGTACATCTCTCATTCATCCATGGGGAAGCCCGAGGTTGCACACTGGTGATGTATAACAGCAAAGGTTGAGTCTTAACTCTTTGCCTTAACCCATTAAGGCCTGAGGCCGATTCAAAAAAGTTTTTCCAAATCCTAATCCTAATAAGTTTTCACGATTTTTCAAAAATAGCAGATCTACAAGCTCATAGCGTGGCACTCTGTGCCGCGCTATGAGCTTGTATATCTGCTATTTTTGAATAGCCAAAGAAATCTAAAATGACACAGATGCGTTCCCGGTCTTAATGGGTTAAGAGTTGTATAGATGTTGTCCACACTGTACTCAAAGATACTAATTGGACTGTCAGAGGCCATGCAAATTCTTAAAATGTGTGTGGTTTATACTAGATAGAGGCAATAGTAGTGCTGGAAAGATAATATATGGCTTGTGCTGTTGCTACTGTACTACACTTTGCAACAAAATTCACGAACCAAAGAGATATTCCCATTCCCTCTGGTGGAAATTTTGATACAAAATGCCTCAAAGTGCATGCATTATGTATTTTCTGCATGAATCGCCCCGGTCCAAAATACATCCCTAACCGTGTCAGTTGATAGCTTGGTAGTGCCACATCAAAAAAAGATTAGAGGGGTAAGAGAGATCTCTGTCAGGGTCATACATAAGTTATAATAATGAATGAATATCAAATTAGAATTCAATCCCACACAGTTAACAGCATAATTATACATACTAGACCGGTGCTGGCCTACTCGGGCACCACGCAAGTCGAGAATGATGAATGTTGGGAACGATCAGTGGTGTAAAGTAACGAAGTACGTTTACTGAAGTACTGTACTTAAGTACAATTTTCAATACTTTTACTTCTACTACACTGCATCTCAGAGGCAAATATTGTACTTTTACTCCTCTACAATTATTTGAAAACGTTAGTTACTAGTTACTTTGCAGATATAAATTATTACATTATAAAATATACAAATACATTAACCACTTCAGCCCTATTTTATACATAGGCTATTTGAAAATAGCCAATCTACAAGCTCACAACGCATCGCGACGCATTGTGAGCTTGTAGATCTGCTATTTTCAAACATATTAGTACTTAGTACTTTTGGTACTTTTGGTACTTTAAGTACATTTTGATACCAATACTTTTGTACTTTTACTTAAGTAAATGTTTAATTCCGGACATTTACTTGTAACAGAGTACTTCTACATTGCAGTATTGATACTTTTACTTAAGTAAAACATTTGAGTACTTTTCACTGGGAATGATGCAAGTTGGGAATACATGCTCCGCCCGGTTGTGCAATACCCGTTGCAACTGATGTCAGAGTACTTACAGTACCTGTTGTTACAGTACCCAGTGTGGTACCCGTTACCACAGTACTAATAATGTAACAATTGGCTCGGACGGCTGGCCTATCCGTCTGGGCACCTAGGCTGCTAATGCCGCCTGACAGCGTGTCGCGGGTTCGACTCCCGATCTCGACGACCTTTACTGCGTTTCCCCATTTCCTGTCAGTCTACTATATCTATCAATAAAGGCAAAAAAAAATAAGATTATGTAACAATCAACGGGTTATTTATGTAAATAGTGACTGGCCTACTCTGGAGCAATGCCAGTCAGGAACGATGCAAGTTAGGAATGCATGCACCACCCGTTTATGTAACAGGTTATTGACAAGACTGACAGCATACAAACACAGTCTGCTTGAATAAAAAAATTACAACGATTTTTTGCTCTGGCTCCTCATCTGAAAACAGAGTCGTGGCCAAATTAAATAGATCTGCCACAATAATAGATGATATTGATAAGACCTGGCAGATAGTACTTGCAAGTACTTGCTGTACTTGTTTCAGAGTACCCGCTGTACCCACTGTCAGAATACACAGTCCAGCGGACAGGTCCGGTTGGCCAATCAAGGAAGTCGGTGCCTACACCCCCCCCCCCCAAACACACAAGAGATTTGGTGTGTCCTCCACAGACCCACGGACATTTGTGTTTCTTTTTTTGTTTCTCGAAAACCATTGGTCCGACCGAAATGCCTCTCTCTGCACACCCTCGAGTAATCTGTTACACACGCCAAGTATATATATATATATATCAGAGGTTGCGTTAGTCCGATAATTGCCGGTTTTGACAAAGACCGGAAAAAATAAATCTCTCCGGACATCCTGACCGGTTGACAATGACCCGGCACGTTCAAATCCTCTGCTTTGCAAGCGCGCTCTCTCTCTCTTTCTCTCTCTCACTCTCGCTTAACAGCGTGTGTTAAGTCTCTCTCTCCCAGAAACTGTGTGTTTCTGGGAGAGAGAGAGAGAGATAGAACGAAAGAGTGTGTCACACGCTGTTAAGTTACACCTATTTCCTGTTAACAATAACCAGTGTAAAATGTGCTCTATTGGGAGGTAAATGGGAGACACTTTATTGTGAAGGTACAACCGGAAAAAAGAGTTGTTGTTGCTGCTGCGTAGTCACAATATATTTTAACTCTGGTCTGACGGCAGTCAGACAGAGACCGCGGTCCAGTTATATTAGATAAAGTTGTGTATTTAACAGTCAGTCACGCACAAGTTGTATCATTACGAGTTAGAATATGTCACAGACACTAGGCTACTACAAGGGCACTTGTGAGTAAAGTTGGCAAGTTGCTCTACTACAGTTTAACATGATGAAACATCCAACACAGATGCGTAAATACTCTTCACAACAGCTATAGGCTACTGCAACTGTGGCATCCAGGTGAAACACGACGTTAATCATAAAGGTGGACCTATTTTTAACTCTATGAGGGGGACACGTTAAAACGTTACCACTTTGAACTGAATAGCTCTATGAGGAGACGACAAGATTCTCACAACTCATCAACTTTCCGACGGCTGTCCCAGCCAGACGCACGATGGCATCCACTGCCTAACTATACAGTATAACCTCCTGTGAGTGAGTAGTGGTCTATATTTTATTGCCCTAACAGGTCAGCTGTCAGCTGATTAGAAAATGCGTTCAAAGTCCGCAATTAATTATTGAGAAACCATTACGTACGCAGTGACGCAGCATGCGCAAATGGTAATTAATGTATTTGTGCCAGATGACCCTGCTGCTATATAAAATGTGTATATTAGTATTACTCGTTCATCATGGTTCATGTTCAAATAGCTCAATCCAAAATATAATGCTGTAGGCCTAAGTGTTAGGCTGTATTTACGCATCTGCTTGTAATTAATGGACATTAGGACCGGCAGATTAAAATCCTAGCGCGACCCCTGATTTATTTATTCATTTATTTTGAGTTACTGTACCTTCCAAACTTCATTTTTACCTCTCTACCTATGTATCTGTGTTTCATGCCTTCTGCGGTAGGCATACTGCTATGACACCTGAATTTCCCTTGGGATCAATAAGCGGCTATCTACCGTATCTATCTATAATGCCAGCAAGCTGTAACATGCTGGGCATCAGTAAAGGAACGAAATTGGTTAGATGACTGGTTATTAATAACATGTCAAATTAGCTCTCATTGCAGGAAATGTGTCACATCAAAAGCATTTGAGCATAATTGTTTTGAGGTAGGTGAAAAAATTGAGTTGGGGAGGCAGAGTGGGGATCGGATCTTCTGTATCAAAGAGGCAGCTATGATCAGAATGTTCATATGTGGTGGTGACCCACGTTCATGTTGAATGAAGGGAAAACATGTCAAAACCCAGTATAGAGGCTTTTGCTGCCCCTGCACTGTCATTAAGTGTGCAGACTGAAGAATAATCAAATACACAATACTAAAACAAAACAAAAGGCCAGCGGTGATGGTAAACTAGTTTTGATAAACAAATCCTGTATTCATACAGCAGGTGTACAGACAATAATGTCCAAAACCCTGGCGGGCTGCAGTACACAAATGATAATGCCATTGTGAATATAGAGATCAGAGTATTCATGGCTGGGTGATTAAGCATCCAAACAGATGGACACATGGAGACAGGCTTATCACCTAGGACCACACACATCCATATCAGTGGCTCTCAGCTGGCCAGCCAGGGCCTGAGATGACCACAACTGCCAAATAAAAACACCACAGGCACTGGTAATGTGGCCAGCCTGGCCTGTTCATTTCACTGATGAAAGAGATTAGTTTGAGTTTCTCAGTTTAGGAGGAAAAGAAAATTTGATTGCCTTATCACACCAGGCCAAACAGTGGGTAATTAAATGTTCCACAGGATGAAAATACGTTTGGCAAATTCGATTGTTATTGCTAAACAACTATAGTAAATTGATTGCTTTGAATGAGCTAGACTCAATAGCTTTTGTATAGTGCTAATTTGAAATTATCTCAATTAACAACACTGGCAATGAGTGCTTTGATGAAATAAACCTAGCCCAAAAACAGCTGGCAGCGCAAATGTAAGCACACTAACAAGCTGAAAACAGGTCAGCTTCCTCTGTCATCAATGTAAATTATGAATGCCAGAAGCAATGAAAATATTAAGAAATAGGCCGTCTGGTAAACCAAGAAAAAATGCCTAGAAAATGTCGTTCCCACGTCTGGGCACTACTTTTACAAAAAAAGAAAATCTTATGCTGCTGGTTTTGCTTGTATATTTCTTGATATTCATAATTACCTACCTAACATAGTACATTAGTATACTCAAATGTAAATTTAGACCTTGAAATATAGCAAAGCTTTAAAACAAACAAACAAATTAAATTACACATGATACATTTTGCTCAGCACACATGTCTCATACATGAAACATTTCAGAACCTACTGTGTAATGAGGAAGAAAAATTAAAAAGAGCACTTTGACCCCAAATGGCAGAAATCAATCAAAATGCTGCCCCGCCCCCATAATTTCAAATAATGCCAAACATGGATAGTAGTAGAATAGATGCATTACAGCTGCACACTATGGTACACTATACAATATTTATCACAATACAACAATGTGTTAAGGTCACAGCATGTCTCATGAGTAGATCAGAACCCCCAACATAAATAAATTATATGCAGCCTTTATTTTTTTTACCAAAACATTTTAACAAGGTTTTCTCCTCAATGGGTTGTGTAGACTGTCAATACATGTGTGGACAACACCAAGTTAAGAAATACACTCACAAACCTTTCCAAATGATTTATTGCCATTTGTATTAAAAATAAAATAAAAATGCACCAGTTTTTTGTATTATTTTCATCTTCACTTCAGAAGTAATCAACCTTGCCCTGAGTTATGACATCCGTCAATATGTCATTATTTTCAGCAGACTGTATAAATTCTGTATACAGACCACATAAACCACTATAGGCTGTGTAAACAACATTTTGTGAGGGAAATATTTGTTTGGGGAGAAAATATTTGTGATTTCTGTAAATTGACATAATTTCAAATTAGAACACAAAAAAGTGATTGAGTCTGAAAGAGTCAGTAACAAAGTTTATTGTTAGATATTATGTAACCCTTCTTCCCTTCCAGTTTCTTTGACCAGAGATGCTGTGTTGCAGCAGTTAATGTGGTCTGTATTAAGAATAACGTTGTTTAATTGGCAAAATATGTCATCTGTATTGAGAATAAAGTTGTTTAATTGGGAAAATAATGGTTTACTTAATGTTTCCATTGTTGCTGGCTTTATATTTGACGGTGGAAGCTTGTTAGTGGGCTTATTCTTGTGCTGAAACTGAAATGACTCACTTTAATATCTCAATTATACATTTACAACCTATACATTTGAAAACACTAAAGGTGTGCATAAATGGCCGGCGATGCCTTAGGCTTTCAAATGTAGTCTCACCCTTCTACAATGATAAGTTCTGTCATCTGTAGGCTACACAAAGTGCAAATCAATAACTGACCTTCTTTCTGTCTGATATGCACCATTCAGCACCATGGACAGTGCATGAGTCAGAGTGTAGGAGAGAGGTTATTTTAGTCTGTGGGGATTTTACAGAAAACCTTTTTTTTTTTGGTGTGTCTTTTTCAACTCATCATTGAGGCCAGGCTTCTTCCAGTTGTCATGCCTGTTTCAGTTGAAACAAATTAAACATAGCAAGGGCCGTCTGTCTTGACGAGCAGCTTAACCCATTAAGACCTGAAGCCGACTCTAAAAATGTCTTCTAAATACAAACAGTTTTCTGAAAAACCTATGTTGCTATATCAGTGGTGCTAAAACTTTTTCATGTCAAGGACCCACAAGATTATATGTATTTGGCCGCCAACCCCCATTTCAAAACATGTTGTTCCAGGGACCCCCAGAAGCAAAGATTTGAGTAAAAAATGTTCGCTTTAAAAGAATATATACTGAAAGATTTGCAAAAAAATAAAGATTCTTTCAAAAACAGCAGATCTACAAACTCGTAGCACGGCACAAAGTGACACGCTATGACCTTGTATATCTACTATTTTTGAATAAAAGTATAAAATAATGCTGTTTAGCTCAAATGTAAAATGATACGGATGCTTTCCCGGTCTTAACGTGTTAATGGATTTGACTGATTACATCCATATTATTCAATCATACCACACAAACAGTTAAAGTCCAGTTGGTCAATTGGAATGGAATCTGCTAAATCGGACTAATACAGCTTGATCACATGACTCCAGAGATAATATGTACCGATTTGTGTGAGGTTTGGACAGAATTTGTAGGAGCAGTACTCCTTTAAGGTGCCACCATGAGGCCAATTTGACAAAATTGGTGGGTGGCCACACAGGCATTTTGTGCAAAACAGGCCCCGTCATTCGGAATGGATCCTAAAAAATCTGACAGATACAGTAGGTCTTGATCATGTGACAACAGACAGTAGCAAACTCACAGGAGCAAAAATAGAATTATTAGTAATGGCCATGAGGCCTCATTACTAATAATATCAGAGCCTACTAATACTAAAAAATCACAACACATCAACCGGGAAGAGGTCTGAAAGTGAGCATACTTCATTTTATGGCAAAATTATGTGTACATTAAAAAGTGTACACATAAAATATAAGTAACGTCTTACCTTAACATTAACTAGAATGCATTGTATCTAACCACAGGCAATCAACCCATCAATGGGTAACAACAAGGTTTCAAATAGTCAATGCCACTCTGAGATTTGACAGTTTCACAGCCATTAGCATGAGATGAATCTGTCATCACTCATGGTGGACCTCTCGTGATGAAAGTTGAGAGTGGTGCTGTTGCAGCCATCTGAAATGACTTCATCACCTCGGAGAATGCCACACAAACAATGTGTTCAATTCTGCGAGAGCTGTCAAGGTGATTGTGTCCTCATTTTCATCTTCCTTCAGCTCAAGCTCAAGGAACACTGTGTTGCACTGGGCTTTGAGCAGGGTGATGTCTATTAGTTTGTCGTACAGTTAGACACACTTTTCCATCATAGTCAAGTTCAATGAAATGGAATGAAGAACAATCAAATGCCTGGATTGCTCCTCGGCAATCAGTACTCTCCTCTGGGAGGAGCAGCACAGCAGGGACTAAGCAAAGCAAAATGTATGTTTTCCTAAATGTGGCATGAATTTCACCAGATGCATTTTTTCCCCCCGGCTGAAAACGCCAAGGCGCTCACCTAAATCCAAAAGCCGGAGTTGAGCATCTTTACGGGTGACACCCGCTACCTTGGTTGTTTGTTTATTTATGTATTTAAATATTCATTATAACAAGCAAGTTTTAATATTGACCAGGGATTGCCTTACACAACTGACGCCCATGCTTCTTGGCTGTTTTTTATGTTACCTGTGTCCGGACATGGCAGATTTTAAATACTGTATTTGTCCAGGCTATCGAGTATGTTACATTCCAAAACAGTTATTCAGCATGTGGCTTCTATTCTTTTAAATGGGTTGACAAACTGTCCAGACCCCTCATCACACAATCTCAATATGGTTTAGAAAAATGTGTTCTAAACCAGCATTAACAGACTCAGCCATTACACTAATGGACATGCATTTTAATTAATTGTGTTAATTATCTAAATTACTTAGACTCATCCACAGAGTCTAATTAATACCTATGTGAAGCTTCAGTGAACTTCGCCTATTCCAATAGATAAAGATGTGCTTTCCCTGTTTCGCTGTAGAATGGTTGGCTAACCTGTGTGAAGTTAATTTAATTGCAGAGGCCAGGCAAAAACGATAACATCAGAATCCAGTTTCTTTGAAGTCATCCACAAACTGAACACTACAAAGTACTCAGTACACAGAAAACGATTAGGTTCAGGGTTGAAAGTGTTCATTGTCAGTCACATACCATACATACAATACAGATACAAGATCAGTTCTTGTTTTTCAAGAAGCTTGGAAGTACAATCATTTCACTGCCTATAGACGAATCCACAGAGCGCTCCCCTGGCGCACAGTGGCGCAGTCATAACTGCAGTGTCAGAATGCACAGCGCAGCAGGAGTCTGACACCGCAGGAGTCTGACACCGCAGGAGTCTGACACCGCAGCGCTCTGTGGATTCGTCTATAGTGCTGCTACCAACTGTATAGTATGTGAATGTGACAACAAAAACCTTGGAACCTTGAACTAATTAAGTTCTTTGTATGTCGGCCCGGGCCGGCGCGTGGCGGTCCGGGCACCCTAGGCTGCAATGCCAGCGTGTCGCGGGTTCGAACGACCTTTGCTGCGTGTCACTCCCCATCTCTCTCCCCATTTCCTGTCAGTCTACTGTCCAATCAATAAAGGCATACCCCCCCCCCCCCAAAAAAAAAAAAATACTACAATAGAATACTATGGTTTGGATATCAGCAACTTAACTACATACTTATTTCATACACATCATACCACAGTAGAGAGTAACCACACACAAACCAATCTGTAAAGCTCCACTGCCACCCTTGGTGCCTGACAGAAAAGGCCAGAACCCACAGCATTCTCAAAGACAAAGCCATTTATACCAGCACCTGAACTGTCCTATGTTTATCTTCCTGGCCACACCGATACACCTCACAACCTTGGTTGATACAGAAATGGCTTGAGAATTGTGCTCTTACCTGAGAGTAAAGATCTCCACAGGAGAGTAGGCTGACACGGTGATGAAGGCAGAGACTGTGTCCCTCTGTCTCATGGGTGTAGCAGGCACCATGACCATGAAGTTGCTATCCAGCCGGTGCTCGGCTAGAGGGGGAGGAGCGGGGTTCTGATACAGCCTCACGTTGCCGATCCGCCTCAGCGGGGTGGTGGTGGAGGTACCGAACAGGCTCTCCTGGCCCGAGCGGATGAAGTTGTCCCTCCTGGCCTCCTCCGAGTGGCACTCCCCGGCTTCTGTGGACTGCAACATGTAGTAGAGCTCCACCGAGGTGCCGTCGGACACCTCCGGGATCCTCTGGCGCCCAGGCACGACGCTGGGCGGACTGAACCAGCCAGCCAGCGGCTCCAGCTCGGCCACGCAGATGCCCAGCTCGCCTCTGAGCTGGCAGTTGCCGCGCACCTCCTGGGTCTCGTGGAAGGCGAACATGCGCACGCACGGCAGCTTGTCGATGGCGCTGTAGTCGTCCCAGTCCCTGCCCGCGACGTAGAACAGCACCTGTACCTTGGGCTTGGCCAGGTGGATCTTGTTGTTGATGATGAAGGTCTGCACCTTCCAGTTGAATGTGAAAATGGAGGAGGAGGGGAATGTCCCAGGGTTCTGCAAGAGCTCCAGAGGGACGGGCTGCTCCACGGACAGAGGCCCATAGCTGGCGTTGACCGAGGGCAAGCTGCGGGCCTGGTAGATGAAGAAGGGTTCGGTCCGTGACAGCAGACTAGAGTTCCTCATGAATTCCTGGTTGGCCTCCTTCAGGAAGAACGCAGAGTCTGCGTTGAACACCTGGTAGTTGACGGGTAGGTACGTGGGGATGGAGGCATATCTCTGCAAGCCCTCTAAGATCCGACAGTCGGCTACTAGAAGACAGAAGAAAAGAGCCAGAGTCAGGACAAGCACACAACGGGCACACAGGCAGCAGTCTCCTCAACCAATAAACCTTTATGTGAAGTGTCAGTCCTTTCAGTTAAAACTAGCAGGGCTGCAGTGAGTGACAGAACGACTCAAAACACAAATCATCTCATCTTAGTTCATCCCTAGCAGATTAAGTATGAAATAATGACAGCTGACATGCCATATATTTAGCACAATTGTCACGCTAAATTGTTTGTATAGTTGTTTTAATCCCTTTGTAATCTCTCTGACAATCTTAATTAAACCCATGACGTATGTACAATACTTTGTAAATGCATACACAAATACTCCAGACCGTGGTAAAATGCTGAAATGAGAAGATTAGTGAATGCAACATACAAATCAAGTTACTGTATTACCGTGCCTTATTAAGTTAAAAGTAGTTATGCTTTAGAATGTTTCAACTTGTGAAGATTGCAAAACATTGCTTTTTTTGCTCTGTATTTCACCTGTGCCTGAAAACATTTTGGAGAATAAATTACATTAAGAAAACAATAAATTCAGTCAGGCCCATAACCTTTGATAAATGCATTTTCACTTGCTGTCTCCCTTTTTTTTTTTTATTGTCACCTGCTGTCTCCCATTTTCTTTATGAAATCTCTTAAATGACCCGATGTCAGGATGACCTACTTTAAAGAGTAATGCATATGTCGATATGGTTCCAAAAGAGGTTAAAGGCACTTGACAGACATCTAATAGATGGCATGCGTTGCTAGCTGATGAAAAACGTATTTTCAAATGAATGTTTGCAAATATGCAGCGCGCATGAGTTGTCAGGTCAGGCAATCATAGCAGGGTGCAAACAAAACTGATTTGGTTGTCATCGTCAATTCAAAAGCAACAATCATAATTAAGCAATTAGGACAAAGTTTCCTCTCCAAACAATTGGGAAAAGTGATTACAAACTTTCTCCTGTGGTGCAATCAGGCTCTATTCTTGGGAGGGGGCAGTGAGGACTGACAGTCCCTTTTGTATCACCTATGGCCCCATGGGCCAAGAAATTGCACTACACACATATAAAAAGGTTTTAACCCATTAAGACCGGGAACGCATCTCTGTGTAACCACTTTAACCATTATTTCATACTTTGCCTATTCAAAAATAGCAGATCTACAAGCTCATAGCGCGGCACCGAGTGCCGCGCTATGAGCTTGTAGATCTGCTTTGTCTGCTTTGTTTTTATCGTGATTTTTTTGGCAAATCTTTGAATTTCTATATTTTTTCAAGCGAACATCTTTAACTCAAATCTTTGCATCTGGGGGGAGGGGGGTCCCTGGAACATAATGTTTTGATATGGGGGTCCGTGACCAAATACATACAATTTTGGGGGGTCCTTGACATGAAAAAAGTTTGAGAACCACTGATATTATAGCAACATACGTTTTTTTCAAAAAACGGTTCGGATTTTAGAAGACATTTGTAGAATCCCCCAGAAGCAAAGATTTTAGTTATAAATGTTTGCTTTAAAAAATATATCTTCAAAGATTTGCACACATTTTTCAAAAATAGCAGATCTACAAGCTCATGGCGCGGCACTCGGTGCCACGCCATGAGCTTGTAGATCTGCTATTTTTGAATAGCCCAAAGAAATCAAAAAATGACACACAGATGCGTTCCCGGTCTTAATGGGTTAATCACATAGAGAGCGGGCTTTGACCTTCTCCTCAAGAGCAATCTGCTGTGTGATTACACTCCCTCTGCACGCTCCACATCCTCACGCTGCCAGAGGATTTCAATCCTTAGCTGGGCCTTGTAAATCAATGTCCTGACAATTTACAAATCAGCAGGGGATTTGTAATTCATGGCGCCCCACTTGACCTCGCCGCTGTTCCACTGAGGCAGCTAGGGGTACAGCCGGCGGGCGGGCAGACAGACTCTCTGAAACCTCTGAAGGGCAACAACCACCACTCTGTTTAGGTGGCCTTGGACCAATCAGCACAATAACAGTCCTACTGAACCACATGAACCCTAGCGTCATGATAGGTTAACATTCAGGAGAAATACGCGAACAGAGAAAGTATATACTGTATGGTTTACGTGGTTAAACCATGAGTTATCCACCTGGAAGTAAAGATTTCCAACCAAGGACAAAGCTTTTACCACAGGGACAACAGTGCCGTACAACATAATACAGCAGATCGATTATTTTTGTTTCCGTTTGTTTTGCCAAAGCTCTGGTTTGTTTGCACGCAAGAGGCTTTACTGTAGATGTAGCCGTAGGACACTGACAAATGAAAAGCTTGGGGGTCCAGCAAGAGTGAAACAGGAGAGAGCCATCAGGAAGAAGTCATCATCATGGTCGCCGGGTGGCAATTGACTCAGGGATGGGAATTTCCACTCCCATCCCTGAGTTTCCACTGCCATCCCTTGGCACAGTGGGCAGGGCTGCCACCGCAATCAAAGTGGCCAGCTTAGACGTCTACTCTATCTCGTACAAGCAATGAGATGTATTTGTCTTTACATCTCCCTTCATCTGCTTATCTCACACACACAGTTCTTTCCTTGGTACCAGCTGTGTGATGCTGGCCCCATTTGTTTAAGGAAATCGACTCATAATTCACACAGCCTAACAGCAAGAGGTTATTTAAATCAACCACCGGTGACAATGAAACTTAAAACTATAATAATTTAAGGGGATACAATTTCCTTTCTACAGTACGTTTATTGACCGAAAGATTGGCTATTCAGTATGTTGCGCAAAAGGAAAACTATTATAGACTTAATCTAATACTACAAGGTTGGGTGGTTTAGTTTAATTTCAACAAGGCCACCCAAGACATCTGAGAAAATGTAGTAGGAGGGCGCTGAAAAAACAGTCCAAGACCAAATGAGTCTGTTCTTAATTACAATTACAAGCATGGGTAAGGCTTCTGAATAAGAACACATTTATCGGAAGCGTTTTAATCTGTTTGTGAGCAGTTTGGTGACTCAATTGAAAGAAGCCTGTTTTGAGAGAGACAAAGGGTTTTAGAGAAAACAATTCGATGAATATAAAGAGCTTGTTTCAGCTTTGTGTGTTTTTGCGGAAATGAAATCACAAAAGAAAATCTGAGCATCACGATATGAGCATCCGTTATTATTTCTTTGCGGAGTGGAGGAAATGGAAGCGTAAATGGAAAAACTAACGTCTTATTAATTCAGTTGCAAAACATCACCACGTCAAGTATTTTAACCCATTCAATCCGGGAATGCATACTGAGCCATTTTAGATTTTTATTTGCTATAACCATTATTTTATACTTTGGGCTATTCAAAAATAGCAGCTCTACAAGCTCACGCTACAAGCGCGTAGATCTGCTATTTATTTATTTTCATCGTGAAAATGTATGCAAATTTCTGAATATAATGTTTTTTAAAGTGATTTTTTTTTCACTCAAATCTTTGCTTCTGGGGATTCTACAAATGTCTTCTAAATCCTAACAGTTTTCTTTTTTTTTTAAACTTATGTTGCTATAATATCGTGGATCTCAAACTTTTTTCATGTCAAGGACCACCCAAAATGTGATGTATTTGTCATATACCCCCCCCCCCCCCCCATCTCAACATATTTTGTTCCAGGGACCCCCAGAAGCAAAGATTTGAGTTAAAAAAAATTATATACACATATTCAAAGATTTGCACACATTTTCACGGTTTATTTTCATAAATAGCAGATCTACAAGCTCATAGCCCGGCATTGAATGGATTAAGTAATTGCTCATGGATAATCAGAAACTAGGACAAACAGGGTTAGATTTGGCCACAAGACGTCAGCCTGTGTCCCATAGTGAAATACTAAGAAACCACTGCTATGAATAGACTCCATGCTCTAATAAATCAATTATTACACAGTTATACAGTACACACACTGTGATATGCAACACTCCCTTTCAGTTATCTTCCATCCTTCTTTGTGCAAAAGTTTATGCCGTGGCTCTGAGGCAGAGCCATCTAGGAGAGGGTCTGTCTGTGAGTCTGTCTGTCTGTCTGTGTGTCTGTCAGGGGCGAAATCTCACAAACCACTGGACCAATCAGCGCCAAGGAAGTAAATGGTGCATTAATATAGCACCTTCATCCAAAGCACTTTATAATGTGGATTTGTTCCGACCCTGATAAGAGTCTAGGGCACAGGGAGTAACAAAACACGGTGGTAAGGTGCAAAGAAAATTAATTTATTTACATGAAGTGATTTTAACAAAGGATTGAATTCAAGAAATGACCAAGACACAGGGAGGGCTGTGCCAGTTGTTACCAAAATAACCTCTAAACTAAACTCAGGGTTTTAAAGCTAACCTAAACGTCATAAAGGTAAAACATGGTCTGACAGAGCATGCCCAAGCTTGGACATGCCTAGATGCAGAAGAGACATTACTAATGAACAACAGCCCAGCACAAAATCGCGGGATAAAAAAATGAACAAAAAAAAGAACAACAGCCCAGCTATATAGAGGATGAGACAAGTCGTGATTGGTCCACAGTAACTTGAGATGTCCCCACCAATCGACCACTGGTGGCTGAAGGTGCTCTGTGATTGGCCCACCATGCTGGAGAGCCATCACTCATTCACGCACACAAAGTCCAAAAGGGTGAAGGGATACAGGATCCTCTCAGGCTGAGGAACAGTTTTTTTTCCCCACAGGCTATCAGACTGTTAAGTGACAGTGAAAAGTGAATGTGCAATAACTTTTTGTACTCTGCACTTTATATTTCTATTCTTGCCCTGTGTTTATTGTTTATCGAGTGCTTTTAGGTTGTTTTGTTATGTTTTTATTGTTTTATTGTATCGGCGCTTACAAGCGTACATTTTTCACATCTATGTACCTAAACAGTGCATCTAAGTGACAATAAAGTGAATCTGAATGATTCACACACAGACGGCGGAGGAAACCATTCAAAGCATCAACCTGCTCATCGGAAGCAGTTAGGGGTGTCTTGCTCAACAACACTTTGACACTAACACAGGGGGGAGCCGGGGATCGAACCTGGAACCTTCTGTTTCCCCAAGTGGCCACACCTCCTGAGGCACTGCCGTCCCGAAGGAACTTTGTATGGCTCAAATCAATGCCTATTGCCTACCTAAAAATCTAACAAACTTTATGTAATCAGACAGCAGATTGCTCTTGAGGAGAATGTCAGCCTGCTCTCTACGTGATTAACCCTTTTTTATGTGTGTGTGGTGCAATGTCCAGAAATAACACACCGCTGAATTCAGCGATTGGCCGATCAGAATCAAGCATTCAACCAAGCCGGGTAATAATAATGATTATCGTCCCATCCCTACAGTCAGCCTCCTGCTCCCTCCCAAGAACAGGAGATAGGCGCTTTGGAAATTGCTCCGCTGTAATGTCAAGTATAGTGTGAGTCATAGTCAACGGGATATAAAAAAAAGCCAGCCTACCACTACCTCTTTAAGGTCATTTAAGCCTGCTGTGATAAATCGGTTATTACACAGTTATATAACACAACACTATCGCTTTAGGTTATGTTCAAAAGTTCTGCACGTAGGTTTTACTGCAATGTAATAATGAAAAAATGCACCTTAACGCCTATAGCAGCATGTGTCTTTACTTTTGACACTGCAGCAAACTTCAGTGCACACGTGCTTATTAGTCACACAAAAGGTGTGAGTCAGATACCATTTCACAGAGCAGCAGCAATACCATACAGGCATTCAAATCTTCATTGATAGGTCCCAGGAAATTGAAAGTGAACAGGAGATATGAGCACAAACCTGTGATAATTCGAGTCAGCAAGTCTGTTGTGTATTGGATTTAAATAGCAGCATATTTTAAAGTATTGAGAAAGGAATATACAAATCTCTCCTTTGCTCTAGCATTCAAAGATAATTGATAGATTGAAAAGTACACCAAAAAGCACAGAAACTATCAAGCCATCTATTTATTTCTGCACATGAGCTTTAGGGTGTACTACTACTTTAGATGATTTAGTCCACAGCGGGTGCAGCAGAGAGTTCTAAATGTCCAGGCCTGTTTCAAAGTTATTACAGTGTGTCTAGACAGGCCGTGATGTCCCTGCCTAAACCTTGAGGATGCAATGTCTAATGATTATATTTGTATAACATAACACTGATTGTATTGGGATTTATTGCACTTGTCTTTACAAAGCATTAATTTGTTAACCAAACAGGTTTTTATGGCCTGGACCACTGGCGTAGCGTTCCAGGCACCTAGGCTCAGTGTAGCCTGACAACGTGTCGCGGGTTCGAGTCCCGATCCCGACGACCTTTGCTGCATGTCACCAGTGGTGGAAAAAGTAATCAATGTTTTACTTAAGTAAAAGTATCAATACTGCAATGTAGAAGTACTCCGTTACAAGTAAAAGTCTGGAATAAAAAATGTACTTGAGTGAAAGTACAAAAGTATTGGTATCAAAATGTACTTAAAGTACCAAAAGTAAAAGTACTAAAATGTTTGAAAATAGCCAATCTACAAGCTCACAACGCGTCGTGAGCTTGTAGATCGGCTATAGAGCTTGTAGATCGGCTATAGATCTGCTATTTTTGAAAGATCGTGAAAATGTGTGAAGATCTTTCAATATATATATTATTTTAAAGCGAACGTTTTTAACTCTTCTGTTATATTCTGTTTTATCTCTGGGGGGGTCCCTGGAACAAAATATTTTGAGATGGGGGTCGGCGGCCAAATACATATAATTTTGGGAGTCCTTGACATGAAAAGGTTTGAGCACCACTGATATAGAAACATACGTTTTCAGAAAACTGTTAGGATTTGGAAAACATTTGTAGAATCGGCTTCAGGTTAAAAACAAATTACAATCTTTTTATTTTAATTCTAAAATGATTCTTTATTTTTGGGGGTTTTCCGTTTTTCCGTTCTTCACAAAGAACCAGGAGATAACGCGATCCAAAGATTTGCTGCTCCATTCACTTCAATGTTAAAAAATAAACGGAAAAGAATTTCAAAATTTTCCTATGTTTTACTATGTATTTTTGAGTGAAATTCAAATTTTCAAACATCAAACAACAAATGTCAATGAGGTCGCGATGACCTCTTGACATTTTTGAAACCACACCTGAAAACCTTCAGTGATTAGCAACCATCAGGGGATCAATCATACTGGAGATAAATATTCTGTGACTACTTGAAAGGGTATGAAATTGTAAAAAATGCTGGCAGAGGCTGCAAACTCTTTTAGAAAACCCCTGGCATTGTTTTTCGTCCCCTTGCCAGCAAAATGAGCGATTCTACTGTACCGTTGAAAAATTGAATATTTTCCGCCACCGTCCGCACCACGGAGATCATCGCCTCATTACACGCACGGGGGTCCGGTAGAATCGGAGAAAAAAAAAGAAAGCCGGATAGGGGGTTCAAAATGGATCCTAACAGGTCTGTAACTCTTGAGTTATTGTGGTCCATGGAATCTAAAAGTTTGAGAACCCCCGGTATTGTAATTGTATAGCAGACGTGAAGACCAGCTCTGACAGTATAGATAAAACCGGTTCCTGAAACGGTTCCAAATGACATGGAACCGATTCCGGCTCCTCAATCTTGGATCCGGTTCCTCCCGATTCCTCCGATTCCAGATCCCAAACCTAATACTGTAAGGGTTTAAGTCAGGGGTGTCCAGACTTTTTTTTTGTCCAAAGGAGCCATTTTGACTGCATCTCATGTCATACTGTATCTTTGCATTATAACAAAGTCACATAAATGCATCGCATTATAACCATTTTATTTAACTACAGTGCAATAACCGTAGTCTTTTAAAAAATATATATTTTATTTATTGTCATTCTTTAGTGGATGGATGGTAGTCATCACTGCTAGTACTTTGTTTTTTTTGTTTTCTGTTGTATTATGCGGATGCAGGGAAGCGAAGGCGTGTTCGAGGTTATGTAAGTCCATGCCTGGGGTTTTGTCCTTCGAGTTTCAGCCGGTCATGTTGTTATCTCACTCCGCTGGTGTCATTGCGATAAGCACAGTAAATTGTGACGCTGTGGAGACAACCATTGATTCGGCCCCAACCCGGAGTCATAACAACAGGTGTCCATGAGGAAGCAGGGCGGGGGAAGGAACACGGGGGGGGGGCTCTCTCGACATTGTAGCCACCAGAGGAATGTTGCTGTCCGAAATTAATCCATATTCGATCCGTTTAGAGTGAGAGAAATACGATTTATTCTCCCTCCATTCTGGTTCTCAACAAAGCAACTTGGCCTTGCAGGGCAGTGAGTCTCTCCGCAATGACGTCCAATTTGCGAAAGTCCAAATCCTTCTCTGAGATGTTATCCGCAACACGCTTCAAGTCAGTGATCGATCGCCACCAGGACGTTGTCCAGCCTGTGATCCTTCTCGAGGATGGTAGTCATGGCTGCCAGTTCCCACCGGATGTTGTGTGGGAGTTCAGACTGCTCCACACCGTATTGAATGACCGCTAGCTTACATAACGTCTGCAGACTAGGACTCAAGTCTAAGACATACAGCTCATCGGCTGTTTGTTCTCCAAAGAGGAAGATACGATCTCCCACCATGCAACTAGACGTCGAAGACCTAAACGTCGGAGACGGGCCTTTCCCCTTGGGCTCAACCTTCTTCCAGGAGAAGCTCTCTGAACTGAATTTCCACAGATCATTGAAGTCTCGGCCATAGTCTGCACCACCAAATATGTATAGTTCTCCATTGTAGGCAAAGGCTGAATGACTCTTACGTCCTTCTGGAAGATGTGCAGAAGGTGTGTTCAGCCAGCAGTTGGTCTCTGTGTCAAACACTCTGATGTCGTCGTCGAGGCCCCCAAATACAAACATCTTTGTCCCGATGATGGTGGCAGAGTGCCAGTATGAAGCAGGTGGCTGAGTGCCTCTGGTGTTAATTACAGACCAGACCATTGTGGTGGTGTCAAACTTGTACATGTCAGTAGTCCATCCAGTCAAATCATTATTTCCTCCATAGACATACAGTACATGACCTTCCCCAAGACACATGCTGAGTGGCCATACCTCCCCTCTGGAACAGCCCCAGAAACCTGTGGTTTGAACCATCTATGGGTGTCCACATCAAAAGCGTGAAGCAGGTTGGAGTAGTGGTACTCACTTTTACTGTATTTAACCCCTCCCCAGATGTAGATGATATCTTCTATCAGCACAGCTGTGAGGCCATAAAGAATCGGGGAAAACTCAGGGGGCCGTTCTCCTCTTCCAGGTGTCACTGGGGGCAACTTCATCCAACGTAAAGACACTGTGTTGAAGACCTGAACATCAATCTGATCTTCCTTGTTCTCGTCCCCGTTCCTTCCAAAGTAGTACAGCTTGTGTCTCACCGCTACGGCAACATAATCATCTTTCGTTGGTGATCCTTTCTGATGCAACGTCCAAGAAAACATTTTGAAAATGACAGCTAACGGTGAATTGAAGTAGAAACCTGTTGGTTCCCTGCTCTGTAGAAGAATGAAGAGCTCAAGAGCCAAATAGGGATTCTTCTAGACTCTAGAGCTGTTTTTGAATCTTGGTCGAAAGAGTTTTGAAGATAACACTCTTGAAGAGATTATGTAGTAAAGAGTTGAGTCTTGGAGAACGGAGATTGTTGGACCTTTCGTGGCATGCGTTGATTTAATCTGGACTCTCTCTGAGGCTGCAGTGCTTTTTATCCTGCTGGCTAGTTTGCTTATGACATCCCGTTGCTACGGTATATCCATATATGGCCTCCCAGCAGGTCAGCCATGCCCAAATATGGGCTCCCTGATGTCAGAGTCAGATGTATCAGCCAAAGCCATATATGGAGTTCTAAGGTTATATGTTATGACCCATGACATATAACCCACAATACCCGTTGGGTACCAGCCTACTGATTAAATACAGGTTTATACCCGTTGGGCGCCAGCTTACTGAGCTTGTATATCTACTATTTTTGAGAACCACTGTTCAAAATCTTAACGATGCAAATAGGGAATTACATGCCGTTGTCAGAGAACCCTTTGCAATCGTCTGTCAGTCTGTCTGGCTGCCTGTGTCTTTTATGCCCAAAAAAATATCTTGTAGATCTGCTATTTTTTTTTTTAAACATGAAAATGGGTGCAAATCTTTGAATATATATATATTTTAAAAACATTTTTAACTCAAATCTCTGCTTCTGGGGGTCCCTGGAACTAAATATTTTCAGATGGGGGTCCACGGCCAAATACATGTCATTTTGGGGGTCCTTGACATGAAAAGGTTTGAGAACCACTGATATAGCAACATAAGTTTTTCAGAAAACTTTTAGGATTTAGAAGACATTTGTAGAATCCCCCAGAAGCAAAGTTTTGCAAAAAATGTCAAGATTTTTCAAAAATACCAGATCTACATTAAAGCTCTGAGCTTGTAGATCTTGAAAATCTAAAATGACATAGATGGGTCATTAAGTCGGCAAATGACAGGCTAAATAGTCACATGATGAGTGAGTGCAGAGAGAACAATGTGGTGTCTCTAAGAAACTAGGCTACCATGTTAACAACCGCATTCTAAAGGACATTCTGTGCATTTGTGGTTCGAGCACAATTCACACATACTGACTTCCTACTATTGAGCTTATTGTCAGTCCCTCTGAATGACTATGTATACTCTGCTCCTTAATGCATCCAGACCGGGAACTGGGACCGGGAAATGTGTCATTTCAAGATGTATTTGGCTACTAAAAAAATAGCAGATTTGCTACAAGCTATGAGCTTGTAGATCAGATTGTTTTTGTGGGAGATTTGTGCAAATCTTTGTGCAAATCTTTGAATATATATATATACTAGAGGGCCCGCTAGCCGCGCAAGGGGCTCTATTATTAGGCCTACGTCGTCTCCCCTCAACCGCCGCCCCCCCCCCACACCACACACGTTCGGTCGCGTTGCCGTCTTTGTCTGTTGTTTTTTGCATAAACATGGATGGTGGCTTGTTTCTCGCGCACAGTCTGGCAACACTGAATGTAGTCCAGGCTGTTGGTTGGCTAGTAGTGGTCACGTGACAACAACACACACACACACACACACATACATGTCGCACAGACGCACACACATTAAAAGCCTCGACTTTTTCTTCACGGCGCTCGCGACTCAAAGTTAGGTGTTTTTGTTTGTGTGTTACGCACTGGATTGGAACTATTTTTGCAATGTTATTCTTCACAGTTGACCGCAAAGAAAGGTAGACCATAATATTGTTTTGTTGTTGTTGCTGGCTGGGTGAAGATCATACTGGAAGGATGTGTGTGTGGAGATTTAACCTGCGCTTCTTGGTTGTATGCTTTATCCAACATGACAGCCATGTAAACAAAGAACGAATGTCATTTACAACTAAACGTTGCTGTCAAGAATATTTGTGAAAACATTTGAAGTGAGAAATAGACGATGCAATAACCGAAAAGTGATTCTATTTGATCGATTGAAATAGCAAAACGTTCGCCCCCAAAACACAGTCGCCCCGGGGCAAATCCGGCGGTATGACAGGCAAATCGGCAGTAGGCCTATATAGAATGGGGGGCGAGTGTGTTTTGGGGCGAGTTTTTTTTTTTTTCGTCATTTGTTTTCCGAGGCAACAACGGGGGAAATCGCAAAACGCTCGCCCCAAAACACAGTCGCCCCGGGGCAAATCCGGCGGTATTACAGGCAAATCGGCTGTATATGGGGGGCGAGTGTGTTTTGGGGCGATTTTTTTTTTATTGTGTCATTTGTTTTCCGAGGCGTACTTGTCCGCCCAGCCCAATACTTATGGAATACTTTGATTGCCGTAAGCAAGGATATACTTCGTTGTGTTGTTACTTTTGGGTAAATGTATTTATGTATTTATTAAGTAGGCGTGTAATAAGCGGGATAATGGTGGTTAATCGCCCTGAAGGGCTTTAAATGTAAATAATGACCCCCATGCATTATCCCGTGCATAGTTTTGCGAGCGAACACCGCTGATTGCAATGGCCGCCGCTTCGTGTTGTTTCGGCTGTGGCCGTTGGCGTTCGGTTGTGCTGACGGTAAACGGTGTGAAAGTGTTTCCCCGTCCGGTGTGGTCGTAATGTGGCGAGTAGAATTAATTATGTTGCGAGGTGGAAAATGTGTAGTGAGCAATGAGAAGTGCCCTACGCCACCCGTAAATTCAGCGTGCACGTTGTGGCTGGTGTTGTGGTGAGATGTCAGATGTAGTTGTTGTGTTTAGTCGAAATCAATGCTGTGGGTATGGCGTCAGCAGGCGAGAGGTCCAAATGAATGGAATGGCTGTGGGCGTCAGCGGCGGAAGTAGCAATTTGCCCTTTATATAAGTAGATATATATAAATCTGTTTTAAAGCGAAAAAATGTTACTCCGATCTGTGCTTCTGGGGGTCCCTGGAACAACACATTTTGAGATGGGGGTCCGCGGCCAAATACATATCATTTTGGGGGTCCTTGACATGGAAAAGTTGGAGCACCACTGATATAGCAACACACTGTTAGGATTTAGATTTATTTTGTGGACCCCCCCCCCCCCCTCAGAAGCTTTGAGTTACAAATGTTAGCTTAAAAAAATAATCTATATTTTTCAAAAATAGCAGATTACAAGCTCATAGCGCGGCATTTGCTTGAATAGCCTGCTATTGAATCGCCTGCTATTGTTGAATAGCCAAAAAGAAATCTAAAATGACCGGTCTTAATGGGTTAACGGTAAACTTGTTGAAAACTCTGTTGAAAGCTGGATGAGGATGTTTGAGTCTAGTCTCGTCACGTCCGTCTGAAGTCAATAAGCATAGCGTTGGCTGTCGGGGCAGAAACCTTATATCTCCATATCTCAACGTTTAATGTGTTCTCCATAAATTAACACAGTGTGGCACAAAACTGTTTTGATCTAAGGATCTGATCTACAAGCTCACAATGTGATGCGTTGTGAGCTGTCAGATGTGCTATTACATTGTTTTTTTAAAGTAAATATAAGTGAAAGTGGTTAAAGCTGCACTATGTAACTTTTTTTTAATGAATAAAATACAGTGGTGGAAAAAGTACTCAAATTCTTTACTTAAGTAAAAGTACCAATACTGCAATATAAAAATACTCTGTTACAAGTAAAACTCCAGAATTCAAAATGTACTTGAGAAAAAGTACAAAAGTATTGGCATCAAAATGTACTTAAAGTATCAAAAGTAAAAGTACTAAATATTTGAAAATAGCAGATCTACAAGCTAACAACGCGTCGCGATGCTATTTTCAAATAGCCTAGGTATAAAATAGGGCTAAATTGGCAAATGTATGTTTTATAATGTAATAATTTATATCTGAAAAGTAACTAGTAACTAAAGTTTTCAAATAATTGTAGTGGAGTAAAAGTACAATATTTGCCTCTGAGATGTAGTGGAGTAGAAGTAAAAGTATTGGAAATTGGAAATACTCAAGTAAAGTAAATAAACAAATACCTCAACATTTTACTTAAGTACAGTACTTAAGTAAATGTTCTTAGTTACTTTACACCACTGCATGTCACTCCCCATCTCTCTACCCATTTCCTGTCAGCCTACTGTCCTATCATAAAGGCATAAAAGCCCAAAAATACATCTTAAAAATATATAAAAGATTTTATAATATACAAGATAAAAAGGGTCTCTATATTTGTCTTGGGTGAGGGGTGTGATAAAAGGACAGAGAGGGTGATACGCTTGGGCTTATTGGTTATCTACCGTATCTTCCCCAAGGGTTATATGGCAGCTGACCAATCAGTGCGAGCTATAGCCGTATCTTCCCAAAGGTTTAGAAGGCAACTGGGCTTATACACAGATGTATGGATAACTCCCCACACCAAAAGAAGACATTTTACTTTTTTCACAATCTTATTGTAAATACTCAAAGACTAGACTATTCTTTATGTTAAATAATCTTGTATGAAGGGTGACAGAATGTCAGAACATAAATCTAATCCTATTGTCTGATCATGCTTTGCTAACTATGAAATTGAACCTTGATCTGGACCATACTCTTTGGAGACTAAATAACTCTGTCACACATGGAAAAATTCAAGAATAAAATAAGATCAACAATTAAAAACTATGTCGAAATCAGTGATGCAAAGTTGATCTGGTTACACTGTGGGAGGGAACAAAAGCAGTACTCTAAGGGGAAATAATGTAATTTGCTCCATATAACGACAGAGCGGGGTGGGGGGTGAGGTTAGGGAAATACAATAATCAATAAGGATATTGGAATTGGAACATAAGGCAAAAGAAAACAGCTGAGTTGGTCCTGTTGCTGAATGAACTAAGGAATTAATTTGTCCAATTACTAAATGAAAATCATTGTACTAAACAACAATACTTGAACATAGGGATGCACTGATATTTTGGCCACCGAAATTATTCGGCTGAAAATAGGAAATAAAAAGCCTTTTTGGTATTTGGCCAAATTAGTGAAAAAAAAAGAAGAAATATGTGATGGTGCAATAGTATTTTTTCCCCCTGATAACACTACAGTGTAAACAACAAATCAATGTTGAAATCACACTAAAACAACCACTCGATGGTCTTTGAATCACTGATGTAACCAGAGCCATGGGTCTGTCATGCCAGCCTCTCTATCTAAATGAGCCAAAACACATCCCACGTTCATAACATGACCGGAAAACAGCGGCATGTTTCCCTCACTTCAAATAATGTGATCATTTTATCTGTCTGGTGTTAAAAACAATTCAACACTAGAGAAACAACAACAGGGCATGAGGGATTTGGACAGGTGGACAACTATAAACTGTTGCAGAGTTTAAGTGAAATTGATGAGTAGACAAAAGAATGTGGTCAAAAGAATGACCCATTATTTTACCTGAGAGTCAAAGCCATGACAGCAGCAACGGTACAAAAAAATAGCAACATATAAAAGAAAAATAATAATAAATGATATAAATGGAAATTGATTTTGATTTTGGTTACGGTATTGGCCAAGAATCTTTTATTTCGGTGCATCACTATTTGAATACTGATGGTGGAGCAAAAGCGATGAAACACCTGGCCTAGAAATGTAAAAAAGGACAAAATCAAATCAAATTGTTTCCATCAAGGACCAAACCAGGAATATAATTATAAAAAGGTAAACAAGAAATAGCACAAGAACTTGCAAAATATTGCACTCAGTACAATGCAAATCTCCAACAGGAGGCATGCCCTAGTAATCAAAGCGAAGTATGCAGTGACATTACTACACAGAACCATGAAACAGTAGAATGGCATGTGATTGCCTCTCTCTATCCTTTTGTCAGATTGCTGTCATTCAAATTACTATATGCACAAAATGTGATTACTAAATGTGTCAATTATGTTTGTATTTGCAGTGAATCAAAGGGTGTGTTTTGAAATATGAGTTGTTGTTGCGTTTTTGATAGCAGATTCAGCATTCCATGCTATGTTGATGAATTGAATACATAGGACCACAATGGAAACAAGTCCCCAGGACTTTTTTGAGTTATCCTTTTAGCCTTAATGTCTGACTGTACCTCGTGCTGTTTACATTTCTGACTAATAAAGTATTCAATCAATCAATCAAAGAGGAAGTATTGTAGGCATTACATTTAGTTTGACACGGTTCCGCAGATATACATTTTGTGAAAATAGCCGATCTACAAACTTGTAGAGCGGCTATTTTCACAATGTTTCCCTCTTTCTTACATAATATTTGACAATTTGGCCAATGTGGTATTAAAAAGGCCTTAAAAAGTCATGAAATTGTCACTTTAGACATTTGCAGATACCCTGTGTATACACTTATACTGTATGTTGGTTTGTTTACTGTTGAATAAGATAACAATGTTGCACATTAAGCTAATCATTTCGACCCCCAGTTTTGGGAACCATTGAACTAGATGACTAATAACTAACTAATGAGTAAACTGTACATGAAACTGAACAGTAATGGGATGTAGGATGAGATGTACACAGCTATATCTGAAAGGTGTGTGTGTGTGTGTGTGTGTGTGTGTGTGTGTGTGTGTGTGTGTGTGTGTGTGTGTGTGTGTGTGTGTGTGTGTGTGTGTGTGTGTGTGTGTGTGTGTGTGTGTGTGTGTGTGTGTGTGTGTGTGTGTGCGTGTGTGTTGAGAGAACACACGTGCGCACGTGCGTTCTCTCAACCCATATACACAAACATATGTTTAATTTTAAATGCAATAAGAATAAAAAAGGGACTGACCATACTGAGACAATGTCTAAATGAAAATAGTATTATGTAATTTGAATCTTTAAGACATTTACCACATTTTCGTCTTTTCATCTACAAAGAAGAAGTTACATCCGTAATAGTCGAACTGAAAGGAAGACCAACAGAAGTGGGTGATCTTCACCCACTTGTGCAATTCTTGGTAAAGAACTATAGCAAAGTGCCACATCAAATCTCAGTAGTTTATGCTATTTTAGATAATAGCCTCAAGCTGCGAGAAACAAGGGCAAAACTAAAAATGGGAAGAAGAGGCTAATACACACATTTCTGAGGACATTTGGAAGGCAATGAATCTGAATGTACCCACATAACTACAGCATCTACCTACTAGAGAGATAAATCACATTACTTTATAATCCCAGTGCAACATGCTAAATAAATATATGTGTAAACTCTAAACTGCTGGAGGGAGTGGTGAAGCTTAAGCCAACTTTAACAAGATCTTCTGGTTCTGTCCATCATTACACTTGTTTTGTAACAATATAGCCTACGGATGGAAATCAATACCATCTTAAATGGTGTTATTCTTATGAATACAGATTGTGTGCCGTTTAGGCAAAAGGGTCGATAAAATACAAAAAGAAAAGGTATTTGTTAACACAAATATGATCCCTATTCTGTGGGGAACATTCAGTGATAATAGCAGATCTACAAGCTCACAGCGCGTTGCAGCGCGATTTAATCCTTGCAGGAGGTAGCAGTTAAATATCGGTAACAGACGGTGTTCTTCAAATTCTTTGTATCATCTCTCTGACATAACATAACATAAAATACATATAAAATATACACGATGAAGCACTACTACAGCAGGAAAAATAATAAACAGTTACAATAAATGCAAGTTCATAAAAATGATTTTTAACTTTCAGTTTCCTCATGGAGAGAGAAAAGAAAGTGCATGAAATATACAGTACATATCCTCACGCACCCTTGCCTCCAACTGGCACAGATGCTCTGAGACAAAAGAAGCATAATGCTAATTCAAGTGAGGGGGAAAAAGGACTATTTCAGCATACATTTTATGATTCATATCATATATAATTAAATTCCCCTATTGTGTAACATTAAATTGTAAAACGATAGTCAGCATTATGCTGAGCCAGACAGATTCAAACATTTAGATTCTTTCTTCATTTTCTTTGTATCTTAATAAATGAGAGGGTTTTTATTTCTGTGTGTTTGTCGGTGAATAACAGTCGATTGTACTGTGAACCCTGATGAGGCTAGAGCCATTCATCCAGGCGTCCCTCAGCTGTCATGCTGATGTGTCTGGGGAGGGATGCTCACCTTCCAGAACCGTCATGTACAGATAGTCTGTGCCAAGGAAAAATGTAGTGTCCAGGCTGAGTGCCATGTAGTCACCCTTAACCACTTGAACCCCAGAATGCCAATTCTGGGGGGAACATAGGCCAAAAATAGCAGATGCTAGCAGATGCAGATGCAGAACGTGTCTCGTTGTGAGCTTGTAGATCGGCTATTTTTAGCATTTGGTGTAGACGGAAAAAGGTAGTCAGTTTTTTTTAAGACTAGAGGGTTCAAGTATGTGGTGAATCTACTAAAAAGGTAAGTTTTCATGCTACCAATAGTACAATACCGATAGCAATATACTTCATTTAACTCGGAGGGCTCAATTTGAACGGTGGAACTTTGTGCCATGGCGCATGGTCTTAACTTACGCCTTGGGGGTATGTCCACAGCAATTTTACTATCTACAGTCAAATCAAGTCAAGTAAACTTTATTTCCAGAGCACATTTAAAACAACCAGGGTTGACCAAAGTGCTGCAGTGCACGGCATATAAATATTCAGAGAAAAAACAACACGGTTACACAAAAGTTTACACAAAATGTACACAACAAGACATCATTAAAAACAAATCACATTTTGGGCAGAGCAATGAAGGAGAGCATAGGTGTTAAAAAGCACAAAGTAAGAATCCAGGCACTTTTTCCATGGAGGCAGGCAGTGGGGCATTTGGTTTTAAAAGGCCAGGGAGAACATATACTGTATGTCTTTAGTCTGGATTTGAAAACAGCTATAGGCAGGGTGTTCCACAGATTCGGTGCTGCGACCGAGAAGGCACGGTCGCCTTTTAGTTACAGTCGTGTGCGCGGAACCTTTAGGAGCATCTGGTCAGCTGATCTGAGTGGCCTAGTGGAGTCGGGAGGCTCGATTAGGTCGGATATGTAGGGTGGTGCCAGGCCGTGTAGGGCTTTAAAGACAAACAGTAGAATTTTAAAATTGATTCTGAATTTCACTGGCAGCCAATGAAGGGAGGCTAGAACGGGGGTGATGTGATCCCACTTTCGGGTGCCAGTCAGGAGTCTGGCAGCGACATTTTGGTTGTAAACAAAATCTCTGCTGATGTGCTTCAAAGACTCCTGGGATTCCCTGGACCCCACTTTGAGAACCAATAACCTTACGCATACATCTGTGTCTGTTGCTTTTTGGCGAAAACAGTCTACATTCAACTGCCCACAACTATGGAACGGATGGTCGCGGAGGCTTGCTCCCCCCCCCCCCCCTCGGATACGTCTTTTAAAGCGATCGGGGGATCGATCATACTGGAGATGAATACTCTATGATTTTTCAAAGGTTAGTGAAAACACTCGAAAATCCATGTGATTCTTTATAGACAGTAGCTCCCATTGTTCACTTTGAACAAACTCTTTTCTTTCTCACGGCATTGGACTGAAGGCTTGCAGTTGAATCAGAGTGGCAAGTTTCTTATGTTCCCACTCTCACCATCACAGCTCAGTCTCACCATCACTGCTCAGTGCTGTTGGCCACAATGCAGCTTAAAGGGATATTTCACTTTCAAAAAAACTTTGGGTCATTTTATCGTCTACTCAGGCTTTTGTGAGCCCCCCAGACAGTTTTTAAGTTGCTTGATTCAGTATTTAGATATTTGATATTCATTTTATCAGACACGCCCCCTTCCTATACAAACCCATTATAACTTCAAACTCCATTTTTAACATGTTAGATTCATCAAAAACACCCGTCCTTGGTTTTGGTGACTCACCCTGCCCTCCTAATACGCGAGGGGGCCGTGTTTTTTCGATACATTTTTTCATTTATTTTTAATATTATTTTTGTAAATGAAAAAAAAAAAATACAAAAACAAAAAACTAAAAAAAAAATGAAAAAAGTAATCGAAAAAACATGGCCCCCTCGCGTATTAGGAGGGCAGGGTGAGTCACCAAAACCAAGGACGGGTGTTTTTGATGAATCTAACATGGTTAAAATGGAGTTTGAAGTTATAATGGGTTTGTATAGGAAGGGGGCGTGTCTGATAAAATGAATATCAAATATCTAAATACTGAATCAAGCAACTTAAAAACGGTCTGGGTAGATGAAGCCTGAGTAGATGATAAAATGACCCAACAATTTGAAAGTGAAATATCCCTTTAAGCAGAGCAGCGGGAGGTTTAAGTGTTGTGTTCAAGGACACTTATGAGAAGGGAAAGTGTCTCCCATTTCCCATTTGGTGAACCATATGTCGTATCAGAACAAAACATGCTCAACCCCACCTAATAACTATTGTATAATGTCAATGGGTAATAATTCTTCTCATCCTAGGATTGGAGCTGATGTTAAGATCAGAGTGTATTTCACCAAGTTTGTAGTATACTGTATTTGTTATAGCACATATACTGAGAGATGTGTTTGACCAAATAACCAATTAGCATTGTTTTAAGGGAAAGAAATGAGTTCCACTTTGCCTAATGCTCCAAAATCACTAATATCAATTTATTGTAATAAAACATAACGCTAATTTGAACAATGATTATATTAGCCACCGATTATTGAGCGCATCCACCACAGGAATGTGATCTAGTACACTGCACACGGCACGTTTTTGGCAGTGGCAGTAGTGGCGAGTGTTTTGCCTTGCTCAGAAGGACAGTACTTTGAAGAGGCCATCCAGCTTTTAATGGAGATTTTTGGCATACCTATTACCTACACGTTAATATGTATTTGTGCATAGCATTGAGATATTCTGCGTTTCAGCAGATTTAAACTAGACAAGTGAAGGATTATGAATATTAGTTTTGACCTCTGACTTCACTATGGTGATTTCTTAACCACATAAACCCCATATACTGCACTTACAGTAGTTGACCGGGGGTCCACCAGGGATCTAAACAAGGTCCGCTAGGCTCTACACCAAATCTCTTCACTGAAAATGTTCAGAATATGGAGCTAGGTTTCTAGTGGTTAATGGAGCAGAACCCATACACCTGCATCAGGTTCAACCATAGGTTCAACCATACCAACCAACCATACAACCATACACTGGTACTCCTCAGCCTTCCTCTCAGTCACGCATTCCATTAATCTTAACCCCAAATTAGCCACACATGCTTTTCAGTTAAGCAAATAAAAAAATCCATGCCTTGAAGAAGTATTTTTTGTTCATGTGGAGCTATAATCAAATTCAACCTTTTCTGTTCATTCTAGACAGGCACATTTGTTTTATACTCACCGATTTGAATAAACAACAGTACTGATGTATTTGTAGAAGAATACAATAATTAAGGACAACATAGGCCTCTCACCATAGGTTCCAATTACAGCAAGTAAAGAACAGGACTCAGGTAAGATGACTGCCACTATTGAACAATAACATTCTGAAATCTTAACATCCTTTATGGATTAATCTCTTATGGGTAAAATGTAATGTATGTACATGCAATTGCTCGTCACCAGCAACTTAGGGTGGCCATAGCCAGGGTCGAAGTGACCCTGAACAAGACATTTAACCCGTAACCGAACCGCTGCCCGGGTGCCCACTGCTCCTAATAATTAGTATGGGTAAATGCAGAAAACTAATTTCCTGTTTGTGCAAATGTACGGTGACAAAACATGCCCCAAAGAAGGGCTGAATAAATAATAATGATTATCATTAATTCATCAATATATTAATGTATTAATGTATTAATTTATGAATTTGTGTATTTATTTAACAATATAATTAAACAAATATAATATTCGTTTTACTCTGAAGTAGACAATTAGTGGCTTTCTGCTCTGGGGAAAAACCCATCACGAGTCATGCTGTCATGTTGGACGGGTCTGGGGAGAGACCCATTGCACACCTAAGCTGTCCACCCAGGCAGGGCTCAGACAGGCCAGTGTGAGATGTGCAGAGGAGAAAAAAAGCTAGTGGTCCAGAGGTGAGCGCTAACTAGTCACGCAGCAGGCTCTCATACAAGCTCAGTCATTGTATCACTGGGGCTCTGCACCGAAGAGTGTTGGACTGGAGCACAACTGCCAGAGCAAGGAGCCGTAGCCTTCACAGAAACGTACATGACTAGCTCCACAGTGAAGGACACCATGACCAGAAGGGCCAAGCTCCTGCAACCCAGCGCTGGCACCAAATGATGTGGGTGGACACAGGAGAAGGGGTCTGCATGGCATCACATGCCTGCCTGTCAGCCTGTCTGGCTGCCTGTCCTTTCTGGTTCATCACACATTGTTCAACAGGGGACAAGAAATCAGTAACATAAACAGTGAAGTAAAATGCACATAAGGGTCAATTTTCACACTCTCATAGTTAAGTGAACACACAGAAGAGTGGAGAAAAAAAAAGTTGAGCCCTTAATAGAGAATGTGATATAGCAGAAGCGTTTGTAGCTGGCTGAATCCTTTACTCTGGTAACAAAGGTTTTACTTTATTATGGATAGTCATAATTATGTAGAGAAACTAGGATTTAGATTGCTTATCTGCAATCTAAATCAAATCAATCAGCCCAGAGAAAAATCTACTAAAGAAGGCCTTTTTTAGGGCAGTAAATTCCACACTAACAAATCAGTGTCAATATTCCCAAGTATTGACATTTCTAATCTGCTCCTATATATGGAGAATTATGTTGACTGGATAGCATGCACAGACCGATGATAAAATGGTGAAATAAAATGCAATAGTTGTCCCTTTTCATAATTAGGTCCACCTCTTTAGTCCATTAGCACCAGCTGTACCGATTCCACTGCTCGGTGTCACAAAATTGTGCTGGAGATAAACAGTCCTGATCTCCTCAGAATAGAGGCCAGTCTGAAAATGCCCCAGAGGTTGAGCTGCTGAGGTTTGAACTCACTGACTGACTGACATTGCCATCGAAAGAATGTTGAAAGACAATTTTCCTCATTGTGACCTACGCTCTATCTCCTAAGCGGTCCAGAGACTTGCAGGGAATGCCAAACAGGACACTCTTAAATATGAAAGATGGGAGATAGCTTTCTAGTCCCATTGAATTACCCACATCATATTTCTCACCATGTCCAATTAATAAGCGCTATTGAATTTGTGCCCGAGTGTCAAGAATAATAAATATAAGATTTCCTTCAAGGATCATTTGGGAATGATCTATGCTGTTGAGTCACCAAGAAATTTGAGAAAGAAGCAAAGGGAAAAAGAATCAATATATGACACAGTGTGGCATTAGTCTGTGCCAGCTTCCATAGAAAAGGAATCATTCAGGCAGATAGGGGTCTGCGGAGGGCGCCTTTAGCTGATGAGTGTAAATAAGGGCCATAGAGGTAGGAGATATTGTCACCTACAGAGTAATGGTACCTTGAAACGGGACCATTTCCCTTGTGAATTTACACCTCCCTCCCCTCACCTCATCCTCCAGGATGAGCTCTATTTAACCCATTAAGACCGGGACCGCATCTGTGTAATTTTTTGTATTTCTTTGGGCTATTCTAAAATAGCAGATCTACAAGCTCATAGTATATCAGCTATTTAATTTTTTAATCGTGAAATATTTTTTAAAGCGAACGTTTTTAACTAAAATATTTGCTTCTGGGGGGTCCGCATATTTTGAGATGGGGGTCCGCGGCCAAATACATATCATTTTGGGGGTCCTTGACATGAAAACGTTTGAGAACCACTGATATTATAGCAGAATTCCCCAAGAAGCAAAGATTTGAGTTACAAATGTTTGCTTTAAAAATATATATATTCAAAGATTTGCACAAATTGTCACGATTTTTCCAAAAAATTGCAGATCTACAAGCTCTTAGCGCGGCACCGACGAGCTTGTAGATCTGTTATTTTTGAATAGCCAAAGAAATCTTAAAATGACACATGATGCGTTCTCGGTCTTAATGGGTTAATCTGTAATAACTGTTCTTGATAAGGGGGGTCAGTGCAGATTAGATCAGTGATTAGTTTGTGTGTGTGTGTATGTGTGTGTGTGTACAGTATGTGTGTGTGTGTGTGTGTATGCTTCTTTATGCACGTGCACACCAGTATGTGTACGGTGCATGTGCATGTGAATGCACGTGCAATCCGTATGCATGCATGTCTTCTGCTGGCAGTCCAACCGGGGGACCCTGCATGCTAGGGATGTTTGTTTGCATCACCTCTAATGGATGGCCACATTTTAAGACGCTAAGAGCTAATAAAGAGTAATGGGCCTGTGGCTTCACTGAGGGGGAGGAAGAGCTATTTTTGAGTTCATGAGAGAAAGCATCATCTTGGGGATTAAAGAGTATCGACCGATAAAGAGTAAACACCGCAGTGCAGCGCTGCCGGCCCGCATGGTAAAGCTGGTGGATGGAGAAATGAACCTCAGAGTAGTAGGCACCGCTGTTCGTGATCGGGAGGGGGAGTGGGTATGTCGTTAACCCATTAAGACCCGGGAACGCATCCGTGTCATTTCTTTGGCTATTCAAAAAATAGCAGATATACAAGCTCATAGCGCGGCACCGAGTGCCGCGCTATGAACTTGTAGATCTGCTTTTTTTTTTATCTTGTTTTTTTTGCAAAATCTTTGAATATATAAATTTTTTAAATACAACATTTTTAGTTTTGAAAAAACGTATGTTGCTATAATATCAACTTTTTCATGTCAAGGACCACCCAAAATGATATGAATTTGGCCGCGAACCCCCATGTCAAAATATGTTGTTCCAGGGACCCCCCAGAAGCAAAGATTTGAGTTAAAAATGTTTGCTTTAAATATATATTCAAAGATTTGCACACATTTTTCACGATTTTTCAAAAATAGCATATCTACAAGCTCGTATCCGCTATTTTTCAATAGCCAAAGAAATCTAAAAATGACACAGATGCGTTCCTGGGCTAAATGGGTTAAGGGAATGCGAAGAAGAG
This sequence comes from Gymnoscopelus braueri, assembly GCF_963280865.1. Lineage (NCBI taxonomy): Eukaryota > Metazoa > Chordata > Actinopteri > Myctophiformes > Myctophidae > Gymnoscopelus > Gymnoscopelus braueri. The sequence goes on along the minus strand of NC_137608.1, from coordinate 39,956,602 downwards.
TTTCTGATGCATCTGGAACGGCGCTATCACAGCAAGGAAGACTGCAAGTCAAGTGCTAAGGACTTGGGGCATCATCACGGGTTTCCTTTCGAGACGGAGAACAACACCAACTCTGTGCCATCTCAACACACGAAGGGAGCTGGATGAGGGAAGAGGGCTGAGAGGTTTTGGCTTCGGCTTTTGAGGAGAAGACAAGAGCAGATTTGTGTGCCAATCTGTATTCGTCGAGTCCCTCCGGACATTTCTGAAACATAAACTCAGCTTCTTAATGACCCCCCAATGACGGCCTTTGTTGCTAAATGATGTCGTAAATCAGGCTAAACGCAGGGGCCTTTTGGAAGGCAGAGTCAGTTGGCCTCTTTGTAAGCACTGAAGAGCATTTACCAGTGAGGGGAAAGCTCTGTTGGGAGCAGAGGAATAAGTAGACAGGAATCCAGCAAGGACTTAACATCCACCTTAAAGGAGAATTTTGGACTAAAGTTTTCTTACCTTTTCTATAACGTTATGATATCTTAGGATGAATGGTACAGTAGAAAATTTTCATAACTCCACCCCTGAGCCGCCACAGCTTAAAAGGTGCGCGGATAGGCCTTAGGTTAGATCACATATTTTAATGGCTTTTTTTTTTGGTTGCATAGTGTTCTGTCACTATGAACGTCAGATCTCACCAATTTTTTTTTTTTTAAAGCTATTAAAATATGTGATCTAACCTAGGGCCTATCCGCGCACCTTTTAAGCTGTGGCGGCTCAGGGGTGGAGTTATGAAAATGTTCTACTGTACCATTCATCCTAAGATATCATAACGTCATAGAAAAGGTAAGAAAACTTTAGTCCAAAATTCTCCTTTAAGATGACAACTAAGTATGAGTCATGAATAATGAAAAATTAAACATATAACACAATGATTAAAAAAATAACTATTCCATGTATATGGATAAACCACTATCTTTACAATTTCCCTTGGTCTCACACCAGGGGAACACAGGCGTAAGCCAAAATCTATTAAAATCACAACTGAGCTAAGCATAGGTCAATAACTTGCCGAGTGTGGTTTCATTTACCACAAAGGATTCCTTTGAAAACACAACCAGAAAATAAACGAATAAAATAATAATGAAAAAACTCTACTGCATCGCTCAGCATAAAATGGCTTACAATGCCATTGATATAATACAGGATATAGAAAGAACAACAAGTTGAAAAGTATGAAAAATATATGTTAATTGGACTGTTAAATATTAACCACTAAAGCCCTATTTTATTTTATACTTTATCGTACCATGGTGTCGCATGGTTAAAAGAGCCAATCTACAAGCTCACATCCCAAATAGGACAAGTTGTGAGCTTGTAGATCTGTTTTAGTTTTTTTTGTAAAGATTTATTTTTTCCTTTATGGATAGGACAGTAGGCTGACAGGAAATGGGGAGAGAGATGGGGAGTGACAGGCAGCAAAGGCCGTCGGGATTGGGGCTCGAACCCACGACACACTGTCAGGCTACACTGAGCCTAGGTGCCTTGACCGCTACGCCAGCGGCCCAGGGCCTAGATCTGTTATTTTCGCTGAAAGTTCACCTATTTTCACTAGATGTTTGCCTATTATGACATGCCCAGAATAGGGATGCTAGGGTTCATGTGGTAAAGAGTTAGAAAATATTATTGTCTATAATTACATGCTCAAAACAGGGACGGCAGGTTGAAACTATTAAAGTATTATAAATACCGTTCGATATTAAAGTATCATACTTGCAGTACATGCCAGACGTTGTGTCTGGTGAAGCCGGTGAGTGATCTCCCAGGTAGAGAACAGAACACGTTGCTGTTCTGATGCTTTCTCACTTTATCATGCTCCATGTGTTCTTCCACCGCCGGAGTTCAAAGCACCTCTTTTTCTCTTTTAAACCATTCAATCCGGAAACGCATCTGTGTCATTTTAGATTTCTTTGGCTATTAAAAAATAGCAGATATACAAGCTCATAGCGCAGCACCAAGTGCCGCGCTATGAGCTTGTAGATCTGCTATTTAAAAAAAATCATGAACAATTTTTACAATTTTTGAAAAATCTTGAACAATTTTAATTTTAACTCTGTTACAACTTCTGGGGGTCCCTGGAACAAAATATTCGAGATGGGGGTCCACGGCCAAATACATATCATTTTGGGTGGTCCATGACATGAAAAAGTTTGGGAACCACTGACATTATAGCAACATACGTTTTTTTCAAAAAACTGTTTGGATTTAGATGACATTTATAGAATCCCTAGAAGCTAAGATTTGAGTTAAAAAATGTTGCTTTAAAAAACATATATATTCATAGATTTGCACAAATGTCCACGATTTTTCTAAAACAAATAGCAGATCTACAAGCTCATAGCGCGGCACTCGGTGCCTTGTAGATCTGCTATTTTTGAATAGCCAAAGAAATCTTAAAAATGACACAAAATGATGCTTTCCCGGTCTTAAAGGGTTAAAGACACTTCAAGGGCCTGAAACGATCTGCCAGATTTCAGACTGTGAAGTTCAGCCACGCTAAGACAGCAATCTCATGATCAGATGCCCCTTATATTGCTAATGCCAAGAATGCAAGCCGGAAGGGGGGGGGGGGGGCACGGACAGGGACAACCTGGATCAACTTCATTAAATCCGTTTTTTTGCAGTTTGTATGGGAGGAAGGTCCACCCCTCCCCCCAAATCCCTTTATTCACAGCAAGCTTTGAAAATGAGAGCCAGTAAAAAAAAAAAAAAAGGCTGTGCATCACAGTCTCTGCATTCTTTTATGTTCCCTCAGCTGGCATCACTCCTTCCCCAAAAATCTATTGGTAAACCTCCCCCAAGGTCACCCACATACAGGATGATACATTTTGGTTTTAGCTATCCAACACAAGAGTGAATTCCTATGAAGGCAACTGTGCTTAGAGTACAGTGAGTCCTACGCGAACAGTGCTAGTGAAGCTAGTGTACGGTGCAGTGGTGGAAGAAGTACTCGGATATTTTACTTAAGTAAAAGTAGCAATACCACAATATAAAAATACTCTGTTACAAGTAAAAGGCCTGGGTTAAAAATGTTACTTCAGTAAAAGTACAAAAGTATTGACATCAAAATATACTTAAAGTCCCAAAAGTAAAAGTAGTGAAGTGTTTGAAAATAGCAGATCTACAAGCTCACAACGCGTTGTGAGCTTGTAGATCGGCTACTTTCAAATAGCCTATGTATAAAATAGGGCTAAAGTGGTTAATGTATGTTTTATAATGTAATAATTTATATCTGCAAAGTAACTAGTAACTGAAGTTCTCAAATAATTGTAGTCGAGTAAAAGTACAATATTTGCCTCTGAGATGTAGTGGAGTAGAAGTAAAAGTATTGAAAATTGGAAATACTCCATTAAAGTAAAAAATACCTCAAAATTGTACTTAAGTACAGTACTTGAGTAAATGTACTTAGTTACTCTCACTCTCACCACTGAGAGTATGGCGGTATTTCCTGGGCAGATATCTTCCCAAGCTTTGATCCATGTCTTTGCATCATACAGTGCTGTACGTGGGACTCATCTCTAATGAAAACAGTATCATGGTGAACTGTATCTTCCGAATAAATAAAAGCTTTAACACATTGACTGCCATGGACATAATATTACGTCATCTCAAATCCAACGCTTGACCGCCAATGATGTAACATCACGTCATCTGGTGTTTTTTTGTGATTACGTTAGAGGGCGCTCTTCGCCAACCCATGAGTGATGCCTTGACTTCGAGAGGAAGGATACACCCGGAAATGATGTCATCTAAAACATTTTCACCCCCGTCCACTACAATGTTATCAGATTTATGAAAATACATTTATCTCGGATTGATTTTTTTGGTGAAAACGAGCTATATTCAACTGCCGACGACTACAGAACGGACGATCGCGGTTACTATGTTTTTTTTTTCCCGGTGGAAAGAAGAGAGTCTCGTCTTTCCACCGAGACATCGTTGAAAAAGAAAATTCTGTGGATCGTCAAAATAAGGCAAAACAGTGGCGGATGAATTAATACCTGGCAATGAATGTGTTAATACCTGGCAATGAATGTGTTAATATGAGACAGGCCACTTTGTGGCTGAATTTATCCAAAGTGCCTTTTTCACACAATGACAGCATGGATTTTTAGTGTGGCTGGCCCCAGTGGGAGCTGCACCCCCCCCTTAACCTTGGCATTGTTAGCGCTGTGCCCGACCCACTGCGCTCCACAGCACCTGTAAGCCTAATTTACTTTTGTTAGCGATGGTGGTCGAGTCATTTTGATTTTGGTACATTCATTTAACCCATTGAGACCTGAAGCCGATTCTACATGTCTCCTAAATCTCAACAGTTTTCTGAAAAACGTATGTTTCTGTATCAGTGGTGCTCAATCTTTTTCATGTCAAGGACCCCCAAAATTACATGTATTTAGCCGCAGACCCCCATCAAAATATATTGTTCCAGGGACCCCCAGAAGCAAAGATTTGAGATAAAAATGTTCGCTTTAAAAATATATTATGTTCAAAGATTTGCACACATTTTCATGATTTTTCAAAAATAGCAGATATACAAGCTCGTAGCGCGGCACTCGGTGCCGCGCTATGAGCTTGTAGATCTGCTATTTTTGAATAGCCCAAAGTGTAAAATAATGCTTTTTAGCTCAGATCTAAAAATAACACAGTTCCAGGTCTTAATGGGTTAATAGAAAATGACCGCTCAGTGCTAATCAGTGCAAACATTAGGATTTATTTTGGCCTTTTCTGCCTTTATTTGATAGTATACAGTAGACTGACAGGAAATGGGGGGAGAGAGAGATGGGGAGTGACACATAGCAAAGGTCGTCCGGATCGGGATTCGACCCGGCAACACACATTAGTAGCCTAGGTGCCCAGACCGTCCAGGCCAAGATTAGGATTTTTTAACCACATGTCATGAACCCTAGCGTCCCTATTCTGGGTCGTCTTAATAGGCTCACAACGCATCGCAACGCAACACATTGTGAGCTTCTAGATCGATTGGCTATTTCCGGCGAAGACATTTGATGTTGAGGGGAAAAAGGAGGGGGTCAATATAGACCCCTGGAGAACCCCGGTCAATGAAGTACTGTAGGGTTTTAGTGGGGAACACCAGGGCTCAATCTTGATGATGGCAAAAGAGAATTCTGCCTCAGAGAGATTCTCACTCAGATAGGCTACTCACTTTCTGAATCTAACAACAGCTTAGCTAGGATCATATTCTGTGAAAAGCCTCAGGCTTGACTTCCACACTTGCCATAATATTACCTTCCTTGGTGATGGAAACAATCATCTTTTCTCCAACTCAAAGTAATGCACCCCAGAATGAGGCAGATACCATTATTATTATTATGGTAATAATGATTGTAAATTATCTGTCATTTGGGGGTGGGGGGGGGGGATTCATTATATTTTAGGAAACACAGCAGTAGCAAACTTGAACTGATAGCTGGAAAGGGACATTTTCAATGTACTTCTCTACTTTTGTCCAAAATATGTGATTGCCATGTTGGAAACCTAAAATAAATTACATAGTATTTGCAACAGATAAAAGACTGTGGTGTATTTTCTTTTTCTCCTTAGTGTCATTTCACCTTACAGTACAGTACCCTTTACCCTTACAAAAGAGCTTTTGATTTGGCTCTAGATAGGAGGGCTTTAAACCTATTGGTTAAGCCTAAAACCTGCCAGGGCGGACGCCAATTCTGCAAAACAAGTAGCTCTATTTTGGTCCAGGGAAAGAAAGCCATTAAGGCAACAACAAGATGCATGTTTCTATTTCAGAGACTAGATCAGAGGAGGAAAGCTATGGGCTGTCGCACCTTTGACAGCATCTGTTAGTTAAAAAGAAATATTTGCTTAAGTAGCTGTGCAGGGCTCATTTCGCTTTTCAAATCTTCCCTGTCCAGCTGCCGAGAAGATGAATGGTCAAGCAGACGAGACTAGAGGAAGACACTATTCTAGTACTGCCTATTTGACAACATGAACATGGAGAGACAGACTGCTATCAGTGATGTAAGATGTACTAGCATTGTTGCTAATAATGAAGACCCAGTCCCTGTATCTATATGTGTCTGTGTCCCTTTTATGCCCATATAGAGACATCCTATTAGCCCTGACAGCATAGACTGGCCTCCAGGTACTAGGATAATGGGCACTGCAATAAACAAGTACTGACAACGGGTACAAATTTGGGACAGGCGTTTCCAACGGGCATCACTCTAGTAATCTATCTATACATTGCAAAAACCTGCGTCCGTCCGTCCGTCCGTCCGTCTGTCCCGGGCATAACTAGGTCACTGTCCGAGCGATTGACTGAGATTGGCCGAGCTGTGTTACAGGGCAATGCACAAAATGTCTGTATCCGCCTGTCTGCGGGTCAGTCTGTCTCCCATTTATTCCCATGAACATCATCAACACCGCAGACGTCGGTCTGCAGTTTTTGACGACGGGATCCCTGCATGATGTAACTCCATATTTGGTTGATCCGTTGTGTGGCAGTGGGTACCGCACTGGGTAGTGGGTACTACTCTGCGGGTACAACAGGTTCTGACAACAATACAAGTACAACGGGTATTGCATAAACAAGAGGGGCATGCATTCCCAACTTGCATAGTTCCTGAGTAGGCCGGTGCCCGTTTATAAATAACCCATTGATTGTAAAATCCAATGTTATTAGTACTGTGGTAAGAGGTACGGTACCACACTGGGTACAGCAAGTACAGTACGCTGACAACAACTTAACTTGAGAAAGACCGCAAGGTCGAAACGTGTTGCTGTGCTGCTGCTGTAAATAAAGATGGAGCTTTCGAGCCTTCTTTTGCTTCACGATTCTTCATGTTTGCAGTTAGGCTCAGCATCAAAGACGGAGAATGTGCGTTATTTTTGTCTTTGAATATTGTGAGAAATACACCACAGAAAGATTATATATACAAAAATAACTTTTGTTTAATTAAAAAAGTTACTGTATGGCTTTAAGGTTATTTAAGGTTTTGAGTTGCTGTTTAAAATTGCCAACCGAGTCTGCTATTCTAATGTTTTGAGGGAAAGTGTTCGAGTGTTTTGGTGCATAACTGCAGAAAGCACTCTCACCACTTTTCTCTGTTTAACCACAGGCACATTAAATAAGCCCACTGTGGATGATCTAAGAGCTTGAATTGGTACAGTACGTAAGATGATGAGCTATCGTTGATAAGAAAAGGTGCTAGGCCATTTAAAGGTTCATATACAAGTAACAAGATACTAAAATCAATTCTAAAATAAAATGTTAAGCTAATGCAGAGCAAGGATGGGTGTAATGTGTTCTCCTTTCTTTTTATCTCCGCCAGGCCGAAGGCCAGGGTCGGAGATCATGTTTTCACCCTGTCTATAAGTCTGTCTGTCTGTCTTAGTGCTGCTGCTGTCAGAACGAAATTCGGGAGTCGAATATAATTCGAATATGAAAACAATTAATGATCTTCGAATGTTGAAATTACCAGTCGAATGTTTTCCTCCATAAATGTACTGAGTAACAAATCTAATGAAGGCTCATTTCCTGACCTACAGATGTGAAAACAAATGCTTTCATCACGTCACGCATGATCAACAATAAAGTTTGAGTGCATGCACTGCACACAGCAAGTTAATATGAACGTCGTCGCCGCCACCCAATGCGTCTGTGTTGTGCACGATCGTCCGCGTCCCTGTTTGTTTCTCTGGTCACGCTCAGACTGTGACAGACCACGTTGGTTCAGCGCAGCAGGCCAGATTCCTCCCTTCCCCCATAAACTTCACTTGAAAGTTACGTTTGAGAAACTTTCATAATTATGACAATGAAAGTTGTTTATGAGAATTGTTTACTCTATCTTTTCCTCGGACGCGCAGTAAGAAGTTGTAGCCTAATATTACCCTCTTATCAAAAACCCTGAAAATGAACCTAAATTAAAGCCATAGCCCTTAACTAATAGGCTTTTTGTTTCACAAAGCCTGTTATTATAGCATTTGTATGTGTAAACGGCAAAAGCGGGTGTTTATTATTGTGTAGCCTAACAGTTTTACATTTCCTCTGAGAGACAGACACACACACACAGCGACCATGTGCAACGTACACAGACAACCATGCCGACAGAGACACAGTCGGCATAGTTGTCACGACACTTCATGAGCATGCATGTGCCCAACAGACAGACACACTGCAGAGACTGCAGAACTTATGAAGCACACGCATGTGCATGCATAGTACAGGACAGACACACCTTCAGTTAATGCCCATGCAACGTGACAACATGCCAATGTGACAAAATACTGTACCCCATACACATACTGAAGCATGCACACACACCAGACATAAAGACGGAGGAAGAGGCTGAGTTTGATGTTACTGCATCTAACAGTTTAAGCGTTATTATAGGGGCATGCCTCCTGGTACTTGATCAGGCTGTGAAAAAGACCATCATGCAACTCTTGTTACATGCAAAAATATAATTTCCACCATTCAATGCTGTTATGCCAAACAGTTTAATCTATTCCACCACTCTGTAACTCTTGGAGCTCCATTACTCAAACAATGCTGCTATCATAGACGGACAGCTTTACACTCCAGTATTACAACACCTAATCTAAAAACACATTACGTGCGCCTATTTACTACATGCAATTGCACAACAACAACATACATGCTTTCTTTCGGTTGATGCAATGCCACACATCATTCCTGCCATACACTCTGCGCCTCTTACCAGGTACTTTGGCCTAATAGAAAAGCAAAAAGGAGGGTAGAGCCAATGCTATAGATGCACTATGCGGTGGAAAAGTGACATTACACACAACCTGGGTAGGCCACCCGGGCTTGTGGAAATATGTGCTTGGTGAAGCGCCCCTTTCTACGTTTTTGTTAAGATTCTAGCAGCAGCGTTTATCAATAGAGTTCTTGGGCAAGCAGGTAAAAAGAGCATTACAGTAGTCCAAGCTGCTCGAGATAAAAGCGTGCAGGTATTCGTTTTTCAGTATCTTGGAGAGTTAAGCTGGCAGCACGCTCCAAACGAAGTCCAATCTTTTCAGCTTCAGCCAGGTTTGCCGAAACAACCAAAGCACTCTGAGAACAAAAAACATTTTACATTGGTGTGTCGTCTCTGCTTTGATGTTCGGCAAGATAGAAAATCTTGGTGGTGCAACATGTGTGGAAAAACAAACTTCGACAAGGCAGCGCACTCGTAACTTATTATAGCCTGCCGAAGCCAAAAAAAGTTTGACTTCCTTTGGAGGATGCTGCAGAAAAAGTCTTACTTTGGCTATGTTTGCAGTCTTGGTCACCTTGTCTACCTGAGATTGGAAATTGAGGTCAGCATCCAAAATAACTGGCATGTTTCTGACCTTAGATTTTGTCTGTTGAGCCTGTTAACCCATCTTTTCTTACAGCTAGCTGGTCTCTTTCTTTCTTTTTTTTTAAAGATTTATTTTTGGGCTTTTTATGCCTTTATTATTGATACGACAGTAGGCTGACAGGAAATGGAGAGAGAGAGAGATGGGGAGTGACACGCAGCAAAGGCCGTCGGGATCGGGACTCGATCCCGCGACGCGCCGTCAGGCTACATTGAGGCCTAGGTGCCCGGACCGCTACGCCAGCTGTCCGGGCCAGCTTGTCTCTTTTTAACTGGACCGCAAGCAGCAGGGCCAGCCTTATAAATGCAAAAGTGACTGCTAAAGTTACACCGCAGAGAATCTATAGTACTAATGCATTTGATCTGTCATCAGGTGGTGGGGTTTTAGCAACTCTGGCCTAAAGCTACCTCCGCTATCAGTCTCAGTGCACTATTTGTCACCCTCAGGGATTAAAGCCAGAAAAAATCCCAAGACTGAAAAGGATTTTTAGATGGGGGGGGGTGCCTGAAAATCATTGTCAGACGGGGGGGGGGGGACGTTGTGAAAGGGGAAACCCCCGAACCTTGCATCGGTTTATAGTGATGGGCCGATACCACATTTCTTCAATTCGATACCGATATTTTTGGGGGCGATTTTCCGATACCGATACCGGAACCGGAAACAGAATCAAACCGGAAACGGGACCGGAAATTAAACCGGAAACGGAAGTACCGGAACCGGAAATACATGAAAAAGTATCGTTTTTTTTTTAAGTATCGATACCAAACGATATTCAGACAATCGATCGATATATCGATACAAGTATCGATATGCCCATCACTATAATTTACCCCTGTCCTAGAATAAGACAGGGACAGGGCTGCCAACTTTCAGAAATTTCTAAGAGTGAGACTTTAACTGTCGGGCGGCGAATTTTTTTTTATTATAAATAATAAAGGCTGGTATTATAATATGTTACTCTCTACCTCCCCCTACAGACTGGTATTATACTATGTTACTCTCTACCCTCCCCCTACAGGCTGGTATTATAATATGTTACTCTCTACCTCCCCCTACAGGCTGGTATTATAATATGTTACTCTCTACCTCCCCCTACAGGCTGGTATTATAATATGTTACTCTCTACCTCCCTCTACAGGCTGGTATTATAATATGTTACTCTCTACCTCCCCCTACAGACTGGTATTATACTATGTTACTCTCTACCTCCCCCTACAGGCTGGTATTATAATATGTTACTCTCTATCTCCCCCTACAGGCTGGTATTATAATATGTTACTCTCTACCTCCCTCTACAGGCTGGTATTATAATATGTTACTCTCTACCTCCCCCTACAGACTGGTATTATACTATGTTACTCTCTACCTCCCCCTACAGGCTGGTATTATAATATGTTACTCTCTACCTCCCCCTACAGGCTGGTATTATAATATGTTACTCTCTACCTCCCCCTACAGACTGGTATTATACTATGTTACTCTCTACCTCCCCCTACAGGCTGGTATTATAATATGTTACTCTCTATCTCCCCCTACAGGCTGGTATTATAATATGTTACTCTCTACCTCCCTCTACAGGCTGGTATTATAATATGTTACTCTCTACCTCCCCCTACAGACTGGTATTATACTATGTTACTCTCTACCTCCCCCTACAGGCTGGTATTATAATATGTTACTCTCTACCTCCCCCTACAGGCTGGTATTATAATGTGACTCTCTACCTCCCCCTACAGGCTGGTATTATAATGTTACACTCTACCTCCCCTTACAGGCTGGTATTATAATGTTACTCTCTACCTCCCCCTACAGGCTGGTATTATAATTTTACTCTCTACCTCCCCTTAAAGGCTGGTATTATAATATGTTACTCTCTACCTCCCCCTACAGGCTGGTATTATAATGTGACTCTCTACCTCCCCCTACAGGCTGGTAGGGCCTGTAATAAAGGCCAATCAAAAAGAAGGCCATCAAATAAAACGAAGATTTTTTTAAGTCCACGGAAATAATGAATTTAACTTGAAGGTTAAGGATGATTTAATTGTAATATAGTACAAGAATAGTGTAACTACTGTATCTGTAAAATATAACCCATTTATTTCATAAAATTATGTATTGGGTTATAGCCTATTTGTCTCAATATTTGTCACATTCAGCCCTGGACTTCACTAGGGGTCACATTAATCACATTAGAATCACAGATTAGAGATTTTATGTATTTTCCCCTATTTTCTGTATTTTTCACTATTTAAAATATATAGTATTTCTTAATTTTTAATAATTATAGCTCGTAGATTGGCTTTTTTCACCATTAGAAATTGTTTTAAAATAAAAGGTAAACAGTTTTCCCAACCGACAGAGAGTCAGAGACAATATTTTGCCTATATATGGTTCTGTATTAGTGTACGAGTCAGTTTTAGCAGATTTCATTCTAATTGGCTACTGTAGACTGCCTATGAATTTCATGGGCCTGGGTAGGGCCACCTGGCCTGGCGGATATCTGCCCTGTTGCGCAGCAGCACGTCAGCAAGTGAAGGAAATGAATAAATACAAATAAACATAATGTTTTGATGGATAAATGCAAATGATTAAATCATATATATATCTTCGCTGTCAGGCCGAAACCTTGTATTTCCATATTTCAACTTTGTTTTTTCATAAATGAATGCCTTACTTCAGCGGTTCTCAAACTGGGGTCCGGGGACCCCCAGGGGTCCTTGAGGAGTTACATGACTTTAACTATGAGAGTGTTCCATTTGTACACTCTCAGAGTTAGGATTTCTTAGTATAGATTGGGGTCCCAGAGATAGCAAAGAGGTATCACATGGGGGTCCGTGGCCTAATGCTTATTAAACTGGGGGTCCATGAAATTAAAAAGTATGGGAACCACTGCCCTACTTCATCATACAAGAGTGTCACACTATAAGAGTAAAAATAGCCGATCTACAAACTCCCAACATGCCGAGATATGATGTGTTGTGAGCTTGTAGATCAGCTATTTTCACAAATTACAATTTCCTATAGTATTGTTTGTTGATTACTTTTCATGCAGTAATGCTATTTTATATTTCATTTCTTCCTTCTTTTTTTTGTATTAAAAAGGTCTTTAAAAAAAGGGTCACTTTACTGTCATCTGGGGACCCCCCCCAAACAAAAAAATTACGTGGGGACCCCCCTGGGCCTTGTGGGTCCCGACACACAGGTTGAGAACCAGTGATTTGACTAACACTGCTAGTCACGGTTTGTTGTTAAAGTTTGCTGTCAATGACAGTCACATCAGAGCCTTCATTCACAACCAACGCCTCCATGATTTATGCTCGACTGACTGACCGGTACGGCGCTACCACAGGTGGGAGTATAAACACAACAGTGCAATGCATGGTGGATAAACCTCCCCGCCTCCTGCCTTGAAAACCAATCATGATACCGTCACAAATGAAACACCGCCCAGAGTTTTGGCATTGACACCTGTATGGGTGATTTTTTTGTGAGTGACAAATAAATCCTCTCTGATTGGCAAACATAGCAATTGTTCCGCTGCTTATTTTAATGCAAGTGAACGTAAGCTAAGCATACGTTTATTGTCAATTACTGCTCCCTTCCCTGCAACAAATAATTATATCCTACCTGTTACGTGGTGTAATCCACTTTCGATTAAAAACAACAGTGTATTCCATTGTTCCTGTGATTTCATCGTTTGGACACTGCCACCATCCATACAGAGTAAAATCCATAACTTCAGCGGTAAATCCGTGCTACTTTAAGTCAGAATGAACGGAGCACAACTAACACAACTAACATTTCATGCCGTAAAAATAGCAGATCTACAAGCTCACAACGCGTCACGTTCGTGATGCGTTGTGAGCGTTGGGAATGGAGCACTTAATGCATGCCGTAAACATAGCAGATCTACAAGCTCACAACGCGTACCGTTCGTGACCTGTTGTGAGCTTGTAGGTCTGCTATTTACCGCGCATGACACCGCCACACAGCTAAGTATATTGCTGAGGGCTAAACACGGTGTCGGGTTACAGGGGTTGTGACGCAGCACCAACGCAGCACTCTGAGCAGCTGATATTTATCGCTGGTGATGGATTATTTTTTAATTCTATGGGATGGTGGATGCTTTGTAATTTGGAGATCATTTTGAATAGCAAGTAGGCTACATTTTGATGACTTCGGTCATGTCATTGACACCGCGGGCATATACACATACCCCCCCACCCACTTTTTTTTTTTTTGCAGATCTGCACAGATCTCATAAATGACCCCTAAAAAATCCTCACGACGGAAATCCGTCGCCACGACGGAGAACTTTAATCCATGCACCCTATCGTGCTCTATTAGATTTTTCTGGTGTTGCGGTAAAGTGTAAATAAAAGTGTGTGTGTGTTTCGAAATGCATTTTGTACATATGAGAAGGACCTTTCCACATTAACATGATAGATAGTGGCTGACAATGTAGTCAATAGCACATACAGTATCCGAGTCAGAGTTTGCTGTGACGCGTAAGTTTTAAACGTTTTTTTTAACTTTACTCAAATAAGTGCAATGATTCTTCCATCCGCTTGGGGCTACGCCAACTGCATTTATTTGCATTGACATGTGGACTCACATTCTGGGCCCCCAAAAACACAGAGAATGACTTAAAGGTAAAGTAACATTAAACTGCATGTAGAATTGATGCTCTTATCTGCACATAACATTATTTTGAAAAGCTAGTTGGTCGACTTCATTGAATAATCATAGGTGGCCTTTGCTGTGTTTGACCCATTAATATTTTTCTTCTCTCTCTTCAACGCAGACCATCCTTCGCTGTCCATGGTGCTGAAGAGGGAATGTAGCATTGGCCCACTGTAGTTTATCAGAGGGAAGTCGCCAGGGAATGCGCGCGCGAGTGCGTGCGTGCATGTGTGTGTGTATATTCAAGTATCGGCCTTATTGTTGCTGGGTTGGCAGCAATGGAAATATTGCACATTGAAATCGTTTCTGAGGATTCCAAGTTGTTCTACTTTAGTTGTGGCCAAAAGTTGCAAACATCATTGGCAACAGACATTTTGGTCTAGTTTTCCATGGACTGGGTGGTTTATCTGATCTGGCAACATTGCTACCAACCTGTTCTTATCATTTGATGCCTTGTGCTTGTGTGGCTGTGGTCGAGAACATATTTCTTCAAAGCCTCATCAAGAATTCTAAAATGACAATTCCCCCCCCCCCCCCCCCGTCTCTCTCTTGCACTCTCAAACGACAATCTCATCCTTTTCATCTGCACTGCTTTTGTTCAGGGCCAGGCAAGGTCTCTGTTCTTAACTGCGAGCCCTTTGTGTCAGCGGTAGAGAAGAGACTGTCAGCGCTGGCACAAGGCTGGTTATGTAGAAGAGAGCTTCTAATAATATGAGGGGGTAAAGAGTGGGCTGCACTGATCCATTCATACCACTGCCTTTAGCACAAACGTTTCCACCTGCACTGAACTGAACTGAACTGAACTGAACCTCAGTCATGGCTCCCTCAGTCTCCCGTCAACACTTCCCAGCAACCTGTTCTTCTACTGAAAGCCCACTCCTACAACTTGCAAAAGTATACAGAAAAATAAATCACAAGTTTGCGGTCCAATTTTCCCCTGTGAAATTGTGTACAACTGTAGATCTGTTATCAAATAATTGATAGAATTCTCCTATACCGTGTGTGTGGGTGTGGGTGTGGGTGTGTGTGTGTGTGTGTGTGTGTGTGTGTGTGTGTGTGTGTGTTGATGTTTGTCTCTAAGGTGTTTTCATGTTTACTGTACAACATCAGAGTGGAGAGTGCCTCTTCACCTCCCATCTATCTCTACTCACAAGGGGGGGCCACTGCATCAGAACACCGCCTGCCTGTTCCTCCAGTCGGCCCCCAGACTTTATTTCCAGGCAAATTACACAGGCACCTCCTCGACATGCAGGTCAGAAATGTATTATTTCTTTACTATATCACTTCACTGTAACCTGATGAGAGTCTATCTTTTATGACTGTCTCCTAATCATCTCACCTGATTTTTTTTTGTACACTAACTGAGGAAAGGTCCAAATGGTTGTGAATCCTGCAACAGCGAGGGATAGGAGACTGATTGGGTTCATATGAACCACTCAGTAATCCATACTTGTTGCCCTTGCCGTGCGCAGAAAATAGCAGATCTGCAACCTCACAACACATTGCAGCGGATTGTAAGCCTGTAGGTACTAGGTAGAGCTCTTCACGGGTCCAAAAAAAAACGGTCCGGAACCGAAATGGAAATGTGAAATCTGATCCAATTCCGACCCGTTCCGGAAAAAAAAATAAAAAAACAAAACCAAACCCGAGTGGACCTGTGACAGTTTCGTCCGATTCCGCCCCGTTCCGACTTTTTTTCACAGACCCGGACCCTAATTGGACTGGTGAAATTTGTTCCAAAACCCCGATTATTTCTGAGATTTTATAGATCCCGACCCTGCAGACACCCCTTAAAAAAAAAAAAAAAATGAAACAATACAAAAATAAATAAATATGTGCAGTGGTATTAATGTAATAATATGGGTTTCTTTGTAAATAAATGTGGACTTTATGAAATAATAGCAGACCTAATGACCACTGACCATTTTATGATTAAAGCTTCACCTCGTTCGTTGAGGACAACGGTGTCAGAGGAATCCATGAATGCACTCCGGTGTTTTCAAATCAGCCTGGCAGCTGGCTTGCCTTGCAGTATGGTGCGGTGCGCATCAGTGGTGTTAAGTAACTAAGTACATTTACTCTGTAAAAAAAAAAAAGTACTGTAGGCTACTAATAGCCGATCTACAAGCTCACACTGCGTCGCGTCGTTCCGGACTTTTACTTGTAATAGAGTATTTCTACATTGCAGTATTGATACTTTTACTTAAGTAAACACCGCTGATCGCGCATGATGCACAGCCATGATGCACAGCCATTTTCACGTCGCTGCTGCACTAAACCTGATCCCAGGTCAGTCTAAAACATCACACACAAGTTAAACAGCACTTCATTGCGTTTCTCTCCTGATTAGTGCAGCGGCTGCAGCCGAGGCAAACTACGGGTCTTCTCGGATCCACTCGGGTATTACACATAATGATAGACAGAACCGAGTTCCGAGGTAATACTGACCGATTCCGACCCGGCCCCAAGTGATTATGATAAAACACGGATCAGACCCGTACGGGTCTCGGGTATTTTCGGAATCGGGGGGCCCGTGAAGAGCTCTAGAACTAGGTAGGCGATGTTTTTGTGCACGACACCGGCACACAACTAAGTATAAATCAGGTTTTACTTGCAGTCAGAGCAAAAAACTAAAACAGGGGCATGCTGTATAGACCAAATGTTTTTTTTTTAAACTAGCAAAATGAAGCATGCTTACACTCTAAGAGGCCAAATTAGCTGTCCCGCACAAACGCACACGCGATTACAGCTAGTGCATCACATTAACACATTGACCGCCGGGCCCGTAGTTCTACGGGCCGTTAAATCCAACGGTTAAGCGCCGATCCCGTCGCCTACGGGCTGTGGTGCTTTTTCCTTTTTTTCGAAATTCTTTTTTTTTTTCAATTTTCTAGGGGGACCATTTTCAGTGTAACACCACCCGAAGTCGACCGGAAGTGCGATCCCGTTTTTTGTTTCCCGTCTGCCTCCATTCTAAGTCGTACACAAAAAGCCCTGTAAACCTATGTAGTTTTTCATCCTCGCATTTCCCATGTTAACATAAACGGTCAGAACTCAAACATGGCGGCTCCGTTTGACACGTGGTTTGGACTGGTACACGCAGGGAGATGTCGCCGATGTAAACAGACCGTGTACGGCTCAATCTTAAGGATTTTAACAAGATCTATGGCGACGTGAAAAAAACAAAAAACAACAATAAAACGTTGGCACTGGTGAGTACCGTAATTTTCGCACTATAAGCCGCACCTGACTATAAGCCGCAGCAGCTAAATTGAGGGTGTAAAATCCATAGATTTAGGAGGTCCCCTAGTGGCCGTTAGCTGTAAAAATCCATAGATAAGCCGCACCGTTATATAAGCCGCAGGGTCGAAAAATGGGAAAAAAGTCGCGGCTTATAGTCCGAAATTTACGGTACATTATGAGATTAACCTCTGGCGGTCAATGTGTTAAGGATACCTTCAGATATTTACATAATCTAGTCTAAAATATCTAGACAACAATATCAGTTGCTTTTCAAGTCCTGAAATGGTGATTGAACAGTCGCTGCTGCACTAAACCTGATCCCAGGTCAGTCTAAAATATCACACACAAGTTAAACAGCAATGTAATGACGGAGTGGAGGAAGTGAAGGAAGTTGCGGATTTAGTCGTTCAAACAATAAAGCATAGCCTATAGGTACTGTTTTGACATTAGTTGAATTTCCAGCATTTGAAAGTATCTGTTGCCCTGTCTTTAAGGCTGAAGAAGAGATTATAGTTCAGGTTGAACTGTAGGAGGGACCTGCACTCAACGATCTTCAAGGCTGAGAACATGCAACAAAATGCAACAGACATGAATCAACAACAAAGCCAACAATCAAAGGCACCACCACTGAGCCCTTGTACTGTGCTTGTTTGCCTCCTCTTAGCTTTTCGTTACGGTTACTGTGTTAGCTGGTTTTGCTGACTCCAGGCTCCACCCCCTTTTGACCTCGAACCTCATTGTGAGCTTTGAGGTCCATTCAGCTGTTCTCATCAATGATTAACAAAACCTCCTAACTCCACTTTTTGTTTTGTTTTTGTCATTTCCTGAAAAATGAACATTTTGGAGTTTCTGGTTTCTGCCCGACAGCAGAGATATAATATATATGAGAGCGAGAGAGAGCGAGAGAGAGCGAGAGAAACAGTTAGCAATACTGAGAAAATCTGTGTCTTTCTGCCAGGAGTGGAGGAGGTTGGAAATGCTTTCCATTGTTCTGATTCAAAGATAATTCCAGCGCACTGGAGCTTCATTGGTTGCATTATTCTAAAAATAGGGAATGTAGGGAATGCGAGAGGATAGCGCGATGTCACGCAAATTGAATAATTCTCATTGTTCCAGTAATAAATTTGGACTGAAAAGATGACAGTCTATCAAATGTTAATAGTAATTCCGTTGTTAGCATTCTATAGTAATTCCGTTGTTAGCATTCTATTTATGGCTATCATAACAAACCATTACTAGAGGACACAGAGGGTAAAACACCATCTCTGCAAAGACAAAACGCATCCGCCAGTGTGCAAATCACCTCCTACATAACCTTAATATTCCATACTGTGACAGAGCAACTGCTAACTCAAATTTGTGATAGGAGAGCCATCAGTGCTTCTTCAAACAGTGCAGTTTTATTCTCAACATGAATTAAACGGTGGTAATTTTTTTATGCTAATCCTTTTTTTTCCTAGCGGTCATTCCTATTCAGGGTGCTGTGGAGGATCTGTCCAATTTTAAGTAAAGTAATATAAAAATAATATTTATGTATTTGAATAACACCTTTGATACAAAACATGCAGCTCAAAGTACTTTACAGTAAAGAGATTAAAATAAAACAGTGACGGTACGTTTACATAGGCCCTGAACGGCCTGTTTTTTTCCCACACCACATTCATTTTCTACAGAGCAGGCGCAAAGCCACGCAAAAGATCTTGGGATTGGGAGCGGAGCAGGGGGGAGGGAGGCGTGAAATTTCTTCCGTTCTGCTGAGGTTTATGCTCAGCCAGGCGCCAGCCTGTGAAACTCGACATCCCTTCAGATAGACAGCTTAACTGGTCTGCTGGATGCAGTCGTGAATATTGATATTAAAGTTTTAAACTTGCAGTTGTAGGTCTGAAATTAATGAACAATGCACAATCTATTTTTTGTTTGACAAAAATGGAATATAATTTCCAGACGAGCTGTCAAAAACGGACAGCGAGTTTCTGCGTATCTCCTGCCTACCTGTTAACAGTCCTGTCCAGGACGACTGCTGCAATGACAGCGAGACCTCTGTCTGGAAGCCCTGGACCACAACACAACTCCCCTAAGGTGATATAGGCTATTCATGTCTGAAAATGCAAACAATGCTTGGTGTGAATGGCACGGTAACTATAACTATAACAATAATTAAGTTAGCGTCCACACTGAAGAACGATAAAAGTTATGTAAACTGCATCAAACACGCACTGCGCAGTCCAGCTGTGTCAGAGCCCACACAGAGGGAGAGAGGGCAAATGAGAGATCTCCGCCTCCGTGGTGCTGAAAGACGGGATATAATTATAATCTGACTGATTATTAATTATAAGGAGATGAGCCTACAGTACCTGCAGTAATGCCAGCTAGCGTTAGCTATTCATAATCGTCTCTGCATCGCCGTTAATAACAAAACTTTCCAAGGGTCTGTGAGGCCGACTGCATTCCAGATGTCCTTGATGGATTTTGATTGAATGGTTGCCAATGTTTCTATCGTTCATAAAATTGCACTGAAAGTGAGCCAAACGATACGTCCACGACTATAGTTGTCGTTATAGTTGTGGTGTGGACTATGCCATCCATTATCGTGCTTGGTGTGAACGGGCCTTTAATCTGGATCACAGGAGCTCATCCGCTTTTCAGCGGTCTGAATTTCTAGTGTGCATTTATCCAAAGTGCTTTACTATGTGCGTCACATTCACCCATTCACACACACACCAATAGTGGAGGCAATCATGCAAGGCACTAACCTGCTCATTAGGAGCAGTTTATGAAATGAAGTTTATATCAGTTGCTGATGCTGTTCGGGCAGACTGTCTGAACTCATTATATGCACGGTTCAAGGCTAACAACACTAAAAGTAGCCTATCTGCACAGTTAGCGTTGCGGATAAGAGGATAGCAGGAGTTCTGTCCCTGCAGCAGCAAGTAGGCCTACACACGTCCTCTCAGAGCCAGCGTTCCCTAGGGCCAGACAAATATATCAGTTTGTATATATAAGACGTAATTTGACTTTTTTGACAACATCCGTATCGGCAATTATGCAGCCTGATTGGTCAAAAATGCAGAAAATGTTGGAAAAGTTTACAAACTTTTAGAAAATATCTGATCTACAAGTTCACAACGCATAGCAATGCTGGACTCTGGGGGGCACGGTAGCGCTGTCGCCTCACAGCTAGAAGGTCCTGGGTTCGATTCCCGACGGGGATGCTGTGGGTGCTGGGGGCGTGTCCTCTCCTCCATGTCATCAGTGCCTATCATACCCTAGGTGGGGTTGGTGAAAGGGCCTTTCTGTGTGGAGTTTGCATGTTCTCCCCGTGTCCCCTAGGGTAGGTACCCTCACAAAAACGCCTGATGGAGGGGAAAGGAACTCGTTGGAATAACGTGTTCCTTCCACGCGCTACGTCCAACCGGGGAAACTCCCCCCTGTCGGGTGATAAGAAGGCTCGTTAGCTCTCATGCATTGAAGGAGGCATGAGCTCGGCTCTGGGCTCTCCCTAGGCTGGCAGAGGGAGTGCAGCGCCAGGATTACTTAGACAATTGGCACTGGGTGAAAAAAATGGGGTTGCAAAATCGTGGGATAATTATTATTTTTTGCTGGACTCTGGAGTCATGTGATAAGTTTACATGCATCATACCGATTTTTCATATTCCATTCCATGGTTGTAAAAGCTATTTTACAACAAAAGAAAGGCAAAAGTTATGAACGCATTGTTTGATCGATCCTAAATTTGTATCACACATTGAGGGACTTCTAAACAACCCAGTGTTAAACAACAAGATTTCACTTAGTCTCATAGGGGGCACCAATGCTACAAATGTCACCGTTTGTTGCAAAAACAATTAGGTGGAGTCGTATGACAATGAGCTTCAAACTGGTTTTTGATATTCCATACAGTTTGCCTGTAAGTGGCTTCTAAGTTTTGTGTGAGGGGCCTATGTCTTAAAATACATTTAAAAAAGAACACCTGCAACCCACAACTTATACAGCCCTGGGGAGGCAACCCAGCCTGGCAAAGATATGTTCATGTTATGAGCGGAGCACCCCTTTCTAGTGTGATTTTTTTTTTTAACTCTGGTGTTTGTTTTGTGTCTCACAGCTCTGTGTGAGTTCAAGCCAATCCCGTGAGGCTATGTTGTACTGTGATTGTCCTCTGTGGTGTGTGGTCATTACTTTCACACTGATTAGTGCCCATGATGCTGCCAGAGCTGATTGGGGACGCGCACACCGACTTTCCAATTACACCAAGTACCACCTAGTCAGTGGCCACAGAGCACTTGTCTTCATTTACATTTTACTTGGTTGTAATGAAAAAACAACTGATTAGGCAGTCAAGGAAATGGTGTTGAAGTCCGTTCTGTTCAGTCTTTCAAACTAAGCAGTAAGGAAATATCAAAGCTCATACTGACACAATTATACATATTGCAAATGTTCAGGATGCAGTTTGAATCCAAAAATGTAGAACCATTTGGTTGTCGATATGCAAAGTATTAACAGTTGCTCATATTTTCTAAACATCCATGTACCCATATTCCCTACACTGTCACGGCTCATGACCCGTTTCAAATATCATGACCCTCTAAAATGTTTGTTTTCAAAATTATCAAAATAAACTACAAACGACATTAACTACTAAGTCAATATCACAGTGAAAGGAGTGAAGGAAAAGAATGGGGAACATGATAGCTTTTAAGAATTCATGTTACTCTTCTTACACAGCCCAAACAGTATTTGTCAACATGAACAATTCTGTGTCAACAGAGAGAACAAAGTCTAATGTGATGTAGCCCAGACATACTCCACTGGTTTTGTGGATGGACACAATGGTGGTCACTGTCACCTTTTTCATCTTTATTTCAGTAGAGCTTTAGCGTTAGCTGGACAACACAATTCAAGGGATCAGAACAAACCTTTTCTACTCATCCCTGGCAATAACATAGAAGTATGTAAACTGCTTAAAGCACATAAATGTCAAGGCAAAAATTCAATGGTACTTTTAAGACCTTAAATTCTGTGTTCTAATACCGGTATACAGTACCACTCTGTATCACACAGAGGTGCAGCAGCGCTCCCATTTTAACATAATTTCCACAATCAATCAACCAAGCCACAAAGAAGTCAATGGGCCTTGACAATATGTACCTGTCAGATCATTGCCTCTAATGCATTAAGCTCTGACGCTGCTGCTGATAAACGCTGACAGCTCCACACTGTGTCGAAGGCTCCGCTCACTCAAGACGCATCGTCAGCCTTTTGTCCAGCCACCTGTGTGTAATTACTCAAATAAAAGATGCAGAACAAATGGAAATGATTTTTGCTCGCATTTTAGAGGCAGGAAAGACAGTGAGACCTGGCTGGAAATGGCAACAAAAAAAAAGTTACACCGAACAATGCACA
The DNA here is from genome assembly GCF_963280865.1 of Gymnoscopelus braueri. Classification (NCBI taxonomy): domain Eukaryota; kingdom Metazoa; phylum Chordata; class Actinopteri; order Myctophiformes; family Myctophidae; genus Gymnoscopelus; species Gymnoscopelus braueri. The sequence goes on along the minus strand of NC_137608.1, from coordinate 39,933,907 downwards.
CATCAAAGTTTCAAGAAAATACAAGCTGCATTGTTTCTGACTTCTTTGTGTGAGTGTTTTGGGCCAGGACCTGCTTATTGCTTAAAAATATAGATTTGTTCAACTCACTGTGACTAGCCCTGGTTATATTACAGGCAAATTAACTCTTTGACTGCTAAGGACGAGTAAACTCGTCAGTTGGCACTTGGTCCACAGTGCCAAACACGAGTTTGGGGTTTTCAGTGGTTTTCCACCAGATGGCGCTGTTCGCTACCCTATGGATGATGCTTTTACTGCCAGATGATGACAGACCCAGAATTGACGCCTGATTATGGATCCCACCAACGCTCCAGGATTTAGACCCGCCTTACCTGTCTGATTGGCTCCCTGGCAGGCATAGTTTTACTGAGGTTAGGGTTAAGGTTAGGTTTAGGCATAGTCTTACTGAGGTTAGGGTTAGGGTTAAGGTTAGGTTTAGGCATAGTCTTACTGAGGTTAGGGTTAGGGTTAAGGTTAGGTTTAGGCATAGTTTTACTGAGGTTAGGGTTAGGGTTAAGGTTAGGTTTAGGCATAGTTGCAAAAACGAGAACTGTCAATCACAGCGACTACTGACCAATCACAGCGGGGTTTGCCAAGAGCTAGAGTGGGATCCATAATAACGCAGAATTGACGTAATTTAAAAAAAGAAAAGCTCGATTACTTCCTGTTTATTTCCTGTGGGAAAATAGCTATAACTCCGTTCCTCTTGCTTTACGGCTAAAACAAGGCACATTCGACTGGCCACAGCTATGCAACTGGTTAACTGAGTGGATACAAAAATAATTCGAACTCCCGAGACCCCCCGTGCGTGTAATGAGGCTGGCAGACATGTATCCCATAGGCTGGAGGGACTGTGGATCTCAGATTATGAATTCACAAAAATGAGTCTGACACAGTTGGTGACTGATGATGTGAAACAAATGTGGGGATTGAGTTCCTTGGCCTGCTGGCAGGGTGCACAAGAAATTTGACACTTATCAATGTAGTAGTAGTTTGCAAGATTAGCTTATTGACAGGAACACTTAACCCATTAAGACCTGAGGCCCGATTCTACAAAATCTCTTTTGAATCCTAACAGTTTTTTGAAAACTGCTACTGCTACATCAGTGGTTCTCAAACCATTTCATGTCAAGGACCATTTGGCCGCGGACCCCCATCTCAAAATATTTTGTTCCAGGGACCCCCGGAAGCAAAGATTTGAGTTGCAAATGTTCGCTTTAAAAAATATATATATATTTAAAGATTTGCACACATTTTGACGATTTTTCAAAAATAGCAGATCTACAAGCTCACCGAGTGCCGCGCTATGAGCTTATATATCCGCTATTTTTGAATAGCCAAAGGTGGGTTAAAGAAACACAGAAACACAGACAGGGGTGAAAGCAATACCACCGCCTTCCGGCCTGGCTAAGAGACAATGGGCTCTATTTTCGCCGGTGCCGTACCCATTATCCCTAAACTTCTGTGCCATTTTTTTTACTATTTGTAAAAACATTTTCAAATAGTTCAATAGATCTACATCGACATGTTGTGAGCTTGTAGATTGGCTATTTGAGCTATTTGAAAATGTTTTAAAAATGAGTTAAAAATGGCAAAGAAGTTTAGGGATAATGGCCGTTTTTTTTTGTTCTTGCATATCTGTGCTTGTGGTGGACATGCAGGATAGTTAGTTAAAGGCCAATAAAGTGCCTGAGTGCATTTATATTCTGTTAAATGTACTGGTTAACTTAAAAGCCTCCATGCAGGACTTATTGCATTAATATCTAATATAGTGTAATGCTGGCGTGGCATTTTATTTTTTCTTCAGAGAAGGCTCCTACACTAATAACATCTCTATTAATGTACTGTAGTAATTATATGCACTGCAGACCACAGAGTGTTAGGGGCCATTTTTTACACTTTCAGAGTTAAATCACGACAGAATTACGTCTACACCAACCACCTCATTGTCTATCGTTTTAAAATACATTGTGATTCAATACCATCTTTTATACGATACCCCTATGATGATCTTTCTCATTTCTCTCTATAGTGTAGCATGGAAATGTTCACTTAAAAAAAGAAAACGATAAAAAAGGAAACAAGTTAAGCTAATTGCAGTAAAGTATGAATGTGTATCTCTGTTTTATGAGGGATGGGGGTGAACTAGACATGTCCTGCATGGGCAATTTATCCTTTTCTCATAAAAGATGGCAGATAATTAGCACGTGCCGCAGTTAATAACACTGTTCTGCATGTTTAACTTACTTGTCTCAGCAGCGTGTAAATGAGAGCATGTATAGGAACACTAGAGCATATGTGAGTCAGCGCGCCGTCAATTTGAACTTGATCATGGACTCGTTTAACGTGAGCCCAGAGTGCATATCTCAGCAGTTTCTGAGTTTCCCCTGTCCTGCAGCACACTTAGATGACGCTACATGATGATAAGAGCGGACCGTCATTCAACCCCAGTAGTTAACCCCCTTCAGACAGATTCATGTGCAGCGGGTCCCGAGTGCTGACACCACTATAGGCTGATGAGAGACAGCCCAAACACTCATTAGCATATTTATCAATTATTACAATGAACATCCCCCGACCCCAGCGGCCCCCAGCTTGAGCTTTTACTGTAGATCTAATCCCATCAGCTTCCCTTAATCAGGAAATGTTATTAAAGAAAATGAGAGGTCAAGCGCTAAGAAAAGAGTCAATTAACACAGTGCTGACGTGCCTTCTGAAGAAATTACATACTATATTAATAATTAATAACATTTTGGGGGAAGATCACCATCTAATGACACATTGATTGAACAAACGACACATAATCCTGTACATGTCCCTCCACACGTTCACCATTACCCCGTTCTCTCAGAAAACCCAGGATTTACAAGGGATATCATATAGGACCAATAGTATAGGATCAACCTACATTGGTTCCATTCACATCACATTATAATCCCGGGAAAGCCCTGGATGGTCATTGGTCGCTATTCATGCCAGATCAGGTTCTGTAAGATTAATGCTTCTGTATATATGACACTGCTTCAACACCTTCGGCATTCTCAGTTCACCACAGTTAGTATTAAAATATAAATTAATGATGCAAAAGAGTTGTTGTGTCTCTAGTTGCAACAAACAGCCCACGGTTTAACAATCATTAGGATATTAGGCTTAAAGTGTAATAAATGTCTCACAGAAAGGTGGTGTCTTATTGCTACAGAAACAGACAGTACAGGGGATGGGGAAGCAGCCTCTGCTTCCTCATAAAATATTCATTGAACAATCAAAGGTGAAAACTTCAATGTATTCCTACCTACAAACCTAATGCTGAAGACTGATTGATTGTAGCCCTTGTCTGGGCAAGGTAGTAACTACATACCAGATGGGTCTGAAAACACAGCTCGTATTCTGCTCTTCCTATGTTTTGTTCCCCTTACCCCCTCTACAATATGCAGTATGCACACCAGACAAAACCGGATTTGAAAAAGAGAAAAATGCACCTCTTCTTTACCAGGGCTCTGTGTTGCACATGAATCTGTAAATTGCACCAGAGAATGCTCAAGAGAAAAAGCTCTAAGATATCCTTGATTAAATATTAGGAGCAAACCTGGGATTAGTTATGTGCTTTCCATGTCTTCCCTTCATAATAATCATAATAAAGTTGTGGAAAATGTTGTTCACCTATAATGACATGCCCAAAATAGGGACGCCAGGTCGAATTTGGTCAACTCCAGTGACCATATCAGCAAGCTCCAGTGTCAAATGTCATCTATGGGTATTGTGAACTAAATCATTTGGATTAGAAAGGTTCAATTGATTGATTAGATTTCAATCAAGATGTTCTGAAGCTATGATAAACATGAAGGATCAAATGTAAGTGAACTCCAAACCATGAGGCAAAGAGGAAATTGGCATGAGTGTGATCATCCCCATTGCTAAAATATTTTTGATGGAAAGTTGCTATATCATTGCAATCTCCTGAGATTACAAACTGAGGGCACAGTTACTCTCACTGTGTACAGAATAGCCTGCAGTAGAGTCTTACATCCAAAGACAATTGTGCAATTGTCTTTTAATCCACTGGCTTCCGTTGCATTTCTCCCTTCCGGGCAGCTTTAAAACTATTAATTTGTCGGTTTACATTTCCCCTCTCTTTCTCTTTGCCGGGCCCTCGCCTGCACAAGGGCATCAGTTGCAACTCTTATCAGGAATGCCAGGGGCAACAACAAAATATCAACACCCTTGCAGTGGATCATATTAAAGACAATTGCAGATTTAAAAAATGAAAACCTCTCAACTGAACTGAGAACTAATCTGCCACCCGCAAAGTCCCATGATACTAAGACTCTTTGAGGGGTTAATACGGCGTTTGAAGAATGGAATACTGCATCTCCTTGAAAGCAATAGACACAAGTACAAGTACATGGCAGAGATACTTAAGAGATGTACACTCTGGACTAGCCTTGTTTCATCCCATTTAAAGAGCGTATTAACCAGAAGGCTAAGAAGAGCACAGGGATGGGAGAATAGCACATTGTGAAAACCTCATTGTGTTAAATGCAGACTTAACCACTTAGCCATAAAGACAAAACATTTATTTTCTTTTTTCCCCTCACCTATAATGGCATGCCCACAATTTGGACACCAGGGTTAAAGTGGTTCAATTATTTTGTTGAGTTCGATCCCGGGCACGCCAACTCAACGTATAGAGTAGCACGGCTTGGGTACGGCAAGTCGTATGGTAGGTACTAGGAGCTGATGGTAGGCGTGGCGCTCCACCTCAGCATTCTCCCAGGGGTCTAGCACATTGTAACAGGGATAGACTCCTGCGTTCAGGGTTGCAGTGCTCATGGGACAGTCTTGCATGCCGTGCAGGAACCTATTTGACCAGGAACACGCGCAGGCACACGCATAGATTTAAAACTACTTTAAATTCACACCTCAACAAAGTTTACAAAGGCTCCCGACTCACACCAGGTGGATTAACATAGGAATGAGCCTAGATGCATATCAATTGTCCATTGTGTGACCTGTAGTGTAGGTGTTAAGCGACGTGCGCGTCACGTCATTAAAAGAGAGTGCAACCACGTTCCAATTCAGCATTGCAACACTGCCTGCGTTCTCGGCTGATACCGACAATACGTCTCTCCGACCTACATACTTACTTACTTCCTTATAGAAGTAGAGGAATAAATTGGCTACAATAGATAAAACAATATAGATTTGAAAATGAATCCCAATATCACAATACAATGCTGTTCAATGATATAAGACAAGACATAGGATGTGTCTGTTGTGTCAAAACAGACACAAGCGTAAAGACCGTTATATCCAATCATGGCTCGTCATATTGCTCTATAATTTGTCACACACACCGACTTGTGTCTACTTGTGACCAAGAGTGCAAGGTCAAGTCTAATCACTAGTCACATAAGGATTTAAAGTGTGGACTGTGGAGCTCAGCTGTGCCACACATCTTTACAATGCATAATGCAGCTCCACTGCGATCATAAGGTTATTGAGGTCTTGGAATAAAACATTGTTTTCACACGGGTCAAGCTAGTGAGAAAGAACATATACTAATATTGTCAATAAGGGCACTGCCCTTAACCCATTTTGACCTGAGGCCGATTCTAAAAACGCCTTCTAAATCCTGACTTAAGTTTTCTGAAAAACTTATATTTATAACTGTGTACTTATATTTATTCCAAAAAATGTATGTATCTGTACATGTATCTGCAACAAGAACCCCAAAAGGGGTTCCCGTCTTGAAAGGTATAGTTACAAATAGGGGTTCCCGCCCTAAATGGTCATGCAAATGAAATATACTGTAGGATGTAAGACATCTCGAAGAATTCTATTGTTACAGGTGTGATTACTATTTGTCAAGATCTGTTTGGAATGACAGGTTTTAGTCCAGGCCAGGTAATGCACCCCTATTCAGTGCAGACCCAGTAGAATCTTTCACTGTCTGTGACAGTTTATGCGATTGTTCATGGTTTGTTTGATTTTCAAGGAGGCCATTTGATTCCATTCCCTACAGTATGAAAATCAACTTGAAGAGACTTTAAACTTGCTTGAGAAACTAAAATTTTTTGCACAGTTATCTTTTGTCAAAGTTATTGGGAGCGCACCGATGGATGAACAGTTAGTGCGGCATATGGCAATGTCTTTGATTCGATTTCCGGCCATGTGTTTCACATCTTTGTCCTCTCTACCCTCAGCATTATGTCTCTTTACACTGTCTTGTCTTGAGAAGATAAAACAAAAAATGTCAAAAAGAACAGAAGGGGGAAAAAACTGACCTAGTTGGAACTGTTTTCTCTGTCTACAGTACCAAATCTCTTAGCCAAAAATAGTTGATCTACTAAGCTCAAAGGCATTGTGTTGCAACACGTTGTGAGCTTGTAGGTCTGCTACTTTTGCCAAATGTTGCCCCCGGAATAGGCATGCTAGTGTTTAAGTGGTTAAGGTTACATAATTGTCACATTTGAAATTGCAAATTGATTTGAAAAGTCTTGCCAAAAGTGTCACTGGAGAAAAGATTGATTTACAAACTTAATTAAAAAACTTCCCTGACTTATTAACCACGCAATTATGTTTAGCCAACAGTGACTCAATAAGCTATTCATGTAAGTTCAAGTGTTTCAATGACTTTAGAGAACATGAAATTAAGCCATTGAAGGGTAAATGTCCATGTTTATGTAGAGTAAACAGCTAAAGCTGTGAAGAGACAATGAAATGCATTACTGTGGGTATGAACCTGCATGGTAGTGTGCATATTTTACTTTTGAACAGAGCACAATAACACACTTTTGGTTCATTTCTCATTGTCTCCGCCAGGCCGAAAGGCGTGGCTGAGACTATGTTTTGCACCCTGTGCGCCACCAGGAGGCTGATTTTTGCAGACCACATTTTTTGACAGAACTCCTACAGATTTCGTCATTAAACGAAACAGGTCTTTCATATTGATTGTCTACCAAAGTTTGCAGCAGTGCTCCGTTTTGAACAAAATGAATCAAATCATGAACACAGCGTAAAATTTCCGTGAAATTTAGCACGCACATTCCCACAAGGCCGAGGAAGAAATGCTACTTGAACATTTTCAAATCAGCCTCATGGTGGCACTATAACTGGTCGATTTGTGTTTTTACCTGTAACTGCACCGATCTGTGTAAAACTTTGAATGCGCACTCCCTAGAGGCCAAGGAAAAACCTCTGCCCTGCATTTTTCACATCTGCCTTTCATAGCGCCACCAGGAGGCCGACTTAAGTAAAACACATTCTTTGATATTACTCCTTCAGATTTAATCAAAGATTTGCGACAAATCGGTACACATGATCTCTCTAGTCATGTGATCAAGACGGATCTGACGGATATTCCATCCTGATTGGCTAAGATTGATCTAAAGTTTAGAGGAGTGCCCCGTTTTGAACAAAATGCCGCAAATCATGAACGCAGCGTCTGATTGCGGTGAAACTTTGCACGCACATTCGCGCTACGTTGAGGAACAAATGCCACCCTTTTAACATTGCCCTATTATAGCGCCACCAGGAGGCCAATTTTTGTTGTCCAAACATCACGCAAATCGGTACACATTATCTTTATAGTCAAGTGATCAAGACGGATCCGTCTGATTTTTCATATTTCATCCTGATTGCTGGCCCACAATAACCTACCTGACCTGGCGGAGACCTGAGCTCCGAGGAGCACTTTTTCTAGTTGATAGTGTTTCAGCATATTAGTTTATGCCACCGACTAAAGGACTAAATGACATGATTGGACAGAACCAGAGCCAAAAAGTGGTTCTATGAAGCTTCTTTGACGTGGAAACTAATTATGGTAACAAGAAGATCCAAGAGAAGACCTGACTCCTCTTCTGACTGAGATTTCAAAGTTGAATTCAGGGCTAGATGTGAGGTGGGAGGTCAGATGGGGCCACTGAGATGAAGATGATTCTGATTCAATAATATAAGGTTGATGATAATGATAGATACGATTTGTTTCTGGCATACTTAGCTCATCTAAGATCTGATTCAAGTCACAGTTTCTGAAATAATGGGACCCTCCTAAAATCATCCCACTAAAGCCATGCAGGTATACGTGCTTGTGAAAGTATGAGAATGGTGCTGGAGAAGCTAAACCTTCTGGGGAACCACCTCTGTGATCCACCTTATTCTAAAGAGGATCTTAAACTGCTGCCAGATCACATCACTAACTTGGCAATATGTCAATCACTGAACACTGCCAGTTCCCTGCTGGAAAGATGCTAATGTGTCATGGAGAGAGAAATCTCTCCAGGGTTTCAGAAATCTACAGTCAACATTCTAATGAGAACTGAATGGTGAGGGACAGTGGTATCATGAACAGGTATAATATCTACTGCTGTTGTGGTGCTGTGCTGTCATATAAAATCACTGACTATGGTGTCAGAAATCCTTTCACACACACACACACACACACACACACACACACACACACACACACACACACACACACACACACACACACACACACACACACACACACACACACACACACACACACACCTATTTTCAGGTCAGCTTTAGGCCAGCTGATCTATCAAAGATAAGGGCTATTTGTTTTAAAAGTAGAGACACATTTACACCCATATTCAAACAATGTTTACATGTCCGAGCTGTTATATGTATATGTTGTCAACACTATTGTTTTTCCCAAAACTGTTCCTGCCCAACACCATGAACTACTCCTATTGTCCATATGCATCGCCTTATTGATTTACCTTAGCCTGAGAACCCGTGATGAAGCAACTCAGTCTGAAGGAACACAAATTACATTTTCTAAAGCAACTTACAGTATAGCTCTAAGTAACCTTATATCACATAGGTATATAACAATAGCATTAACAACCTAAGTTGAAAACGTAAAAAACAATGCAATTAATGGGATGTAAAATGTGCTTACCTCCTAAAAGTAACACGATTGATTGAAGTACAAGGATATGCAACATGTTTCCTTTCGCCTTGTCTTTCCTTTTTCTTTTCCCCCTGTTTTAATTAGAAGAAAAAACCTTTAAAAAAAGGTTTATAGTCTGGTAAATTGCTTAGTTGAAAAAGCCAAGCGGACTTGCTGCAACATCTTCAACAATTCGAAAAAGGCATTTTATTCGTGTAAAAAGGTCGCGCCAGCTTCATCAAACCACTCAGCGTGAGCAATCGAAATAAATCAAATTATAACAAGTGCAGCGGGGGGAGAATGTCAGGCCCTCTCAGTCACTAATTGGCATAGTAATTATACTTGAATGATCTGGAAATGTCAAGAATTGTTGTAGGCTGGAGGATGAACTTGGTCGCAGCTTTGCAGCGCTCCTCTTTTACGCATTTTGGCCAATAACGCGCTCGTTATTTTCGAATTGAAAACTGCTTTAGAGAGACCCCTGGGCGGGAATGTCTTTAATTTCGTCCAGATAATTAAAAATCTATGTTCAATCACTGCTCGTTCCGCTGATCAGTGAGTCGTCTCTGCATCCTCCGCATTATTCATCACCAAACCGCAGGTTATCCCCCAAGTTGCCTGCTGCTGCACTAAGTGGAAGTCCAAATAAAGTGTTAAAACGACACAAGACACTCCTGTCCCGCATTGTGAAAACAAGTCCCCGTGCAAAGAAATCAAAGTTCGAGCTTATAAAACGAGGGTTAAAATATACATCCACAGTTCCACACAGGTAGCCTACTATTATCCATATGCGAGAATATCTCCACGCAACTCCTGGCTTCAGCGTCACCCACTGTGCTGATGAGCAGAGTTTTCATCTCATGCAAGGCAGCGCAAATGTTCAATTACTTCTCATTTGACTTTGGCACAAAAAGTATTTAGTCGGCGTGTTGTTCAGTTTAAAGTCCGTCCGGCAGGCATTCCCTCGTTGTCTATCTATGTGTTGTTGTAGTCCGTCTGCAGGAATAAGTAATGGTAGCAATGAAGCGCGTGCATTCTCTCTCAACCGTCCAATGTACGCCGAGAGAGAGGCTGTACAGTGTACTGTACGAGTGACAAGACTTGGCACATTCTTCGGTCAAGGGGCGTCAGTAGCGTGCTGCCACCAGTCCCCAGAGAGAGTGATTATGATGATGCACAGGTGTGTGTGGATAAGATGCCGTCAACAACCAACCTAGTGGTGGAAAGTAAATGATTACATTTACTCAAGTAGCTGTTACTAAGTACAATGTTGAGGCACTTCTACTTTACTGGAGTATTTTCCAATTGTCAATACTTTTACTTTTACTCCACTGCATCTCCAGAGACACATATTGTACTTTTACTTTCACTGTAATTATTTTAAAACGTTAGTTACTAGTTACTTTGTATATTTTTACAAAACATACATTAACCTCTTCAGCCCTATTTAAACTATTTGAAAATAGCTGATCTACAAGCTCACAATGCGTCGCATCGTCGTATACATTTATACATATGATACCTTGTGAAACGGGATTCTGCATAATGAGTAGGCTACTTTTACTTTTGGTACTTAAAGTATATTTTGACGCCAATACTTTTGTACATTTACTCAAGTAAATTTTGATTACCGGACTTTTACTTGTAACATAGTATTTGTATTTCTACATTGTGGTATTGATACTTTTACTTAAGTAACAAATGTGAGTCCTACTTCTTCCACCACTGGTGGCAAGATCAACAACAGTGATGGGAGGTGGGAAATAAACAACAACGTGCCCCAAAGTCATCTTAATTCTTATATGTATGGGGAGATAATCTTCTTTGCCACCGTGTTTCCAAAGAGATACCTTAGCCTTTTCATTAATTGACTTACTTTTAGTTTTTCCATCCTCTTCTTAGCCTTTCATGTCGATACGTTGAAGAACGACGCATGCAGTAGTTGCACTTGGCAGGCACTAGCGACCCCGTGTGGAATGTTTACTGAATTGAGTCCAGTTCTATGACGAGAAAACAAAAGAGACCCACTGGAAAAAATTGGACAATTATAGTCTAAATAAAAAAGTTTAGAGAGAGAGAGAGAGAGAGAGAGAGAGAGAGAGAGAGAGAGAGAGAGAGAGATTCTGTTTTCTTCAATTTACTCAGGAGTCAATGGTTGACATTTTAAATAAAATCAGTCTAAGAACTAACACGAGACTGTACAAGAGCTATACATTTCCCATTGTGCTTTAAGCACAAGCACCATGCTGCATACTGAATTAAATCATTAAAGCATCTTGGATATGAGTTGTTACCGACCCATGACAAACTATCATTGTGCAGTATTGTATTGCCATACAAACAGCAGCAAATTTCAGTTAGACTGGCTAACAGCCAAACCCAAATTAAATGTGTTTATGGAATAAAAGCCAAGGGGTGACATCTTTGGATTGAAGGCATGCTGTGGAATTCTAATGAGTACCTCACCAAAAAGAACTACAAGAAAAAAGGAGGAATTCGGTTCTTTCTGTATACTTTCCCTTCATTACATATGATAATTTTATTCCACGTCAGCTGGGACTCCAAAATGTAATTATCGCTTCCGACTGATTTGCCAAAAGTGGAACATGTTCCTTTATAGAAGGTACCCAGCTGAGGGATGGTATCATGGGCAGGGCAAATAGCGCTTGTGAAAACTATATCAGATGAGTCACTGACTGTATAATCCCCCTTTTCATGACAGTCTGGTTCATTGCCCCATTTGCCTCTCAATGTTCTGATGTCTCTGTAGGCTCGATGTGAGCTGAGCATTATATCTGCCGGTATAGTCATCTATGCTGTGATTATATAGGAAAAGATAGCTCAGCCACATCTATCATCCAATCAATGGGCCACGTCTTGGCACAGAGCGAAACTGATCAATCAGTAATAGTCATCATTATCATGGAAATGAAAAAGGATACATCGATTACTTGACAGATTATCATAAAGGAGTGCTTTCATGATATAAAAAAACCCCTCAAAAGGCAAAGTTTATTACAAAAAAAACTCACAGCATGAGTCTTAAAGTCAGCCAAAATAAACAAGCAAGCCCAGTGATTAAGTAAAAGTGGAATGACAGCTTTTATTCAGGATTATTTCTTTAGGAATTATGACAGGTATGTTCTAATAGTCCTAGAAAAACTCAATACACAGTCTACAGTCAAGAGCCACAAATAGAAGTATAATACACCAAGCCTATAGTCAGTGTTTATGAAGCTGTTTACATATCTTTGACCTAGTTTGAAATCTCAGCAACCTCTAAATCATAGCTTCAGCTTCAGTCCAAATTCCATCCTTCCCTCAGAGAACACTCGAGTACCCACCCCCCACCCCCCAGCGTGTGCAATTTGATCCTGTAAGGAAACAAATTCGCTCTTGGACAGCTGCAAAACACATTAGAGCAGGGGAACTAAAATGCTGGTGTTGGGAGTTGCTTTCCAAGCTGTAATGGTGGTCTGGAATGTCATTCACACAAAGGCTGGTGCCAGTCCAAAAGCCATCAGTCCTGACTCCTGTGGCCAGCCTCTCAGACAAATCCCCTCAAGTCCCAGCTACACTGAGGTCCATTCAACTGCTGAAAATCAGAGAGAGAGAGCACGAGACAGAGCACAGATGTCTCCGATTACTTTGTCTGTAGCGTAGCTGGACGTTATTGGGGGGAAAAACACACAATACACATTGACCTCCTCTCAGCCTCACACATGGTAAGTCTATTACCCAAACTAAATTACTGAGACTGTATAAATGATATACGTAGCTGCAATAAACCCTGAGTACATCCATTTTATTCAGAATGATGAGGACTGGCACCGGGTGCAGATATGTGGGTACAGGTGGATATGTGAATAGATAAGCCTAATGTGAAATCGGTTATTGCTGGCTGAGACTAAGATATATTGAATTGTATGTGTGCTAGCCTATAGATGATGCTTTGGTCTGCAAACATTTCTGAAGATGCTTTTTTAAGACTTTCATGTCCTGAGAAAGGTCTCAAGACTTTCATCTCCTCAAAAAGGTCTGAAGGCTTTCATGTCTTGAAAGGTCCGGATATTGAAATGTCACCCACATAAAGATACAATGAGCTAAACATTTTCACTGCCAGACTTCTCATTTCCCATATTGCAGTTTGCTTTTCCAGTGGGTTTTAAGTAAATCAAATTTCAGGCATTTGCAAAATTCATGCTGTATGCTTTGGAGCAGAAGTTTAGGATATGCAAAATGCGTGTTTGAACTTCAGCTGCTGAAGTGCACACACTGACAGAGCGCCTCTTTTCTACCCTGTGACCTTCACTTTGGTCTCTGGGGTGTACTGTATACATACTTGGGTATATCCTCCACATTATACATAATGCATCGTCGCTTGTGGCTGCTATTGGGTGGTATCCTTCATCCATGACCTCAGTCTGCCTCCCTATAGCTTGTCCTCCAGTCAGCTTCTGTAGGTAGACAGGAGGCCCCAAATTCATCATCAGCCTTCATTTTGCTTCACAGACTATCAGATCCGTGATAGCATTAATAATAACAACTTCAGATGGCCTGCTCGCCCTCTGTGCCCCCTGCCCACTCCCACCCTGCGCAGATTATCACCAGCCCATTCACAACCCATTAAAACGGTATTTACTTATCGGGCCTCTCTGGGGCCATCATTCTTTTTGCAATGCTGATGCCCACAGGGAAGGGAAGGGAAAACATGACCTTCCTATTGCCCACAATGCAGTTGGAGTCACTGGAAGCTAAACGTCTGATTCCCACATGAATGCATTCCTTTATTTATGATTTATTCCAGTGCCCCAACCTTTAAATCTGCTAAATCATATGCTGTAAATAAATAAAATAAAAATACACACAACACAAATAGAATGGAACATAATGAAGACAATATTGCCTTAAAGTTACACATTTATTTTACAAGCAAATGCATAGTTGGTGATTGATTTGCTGTTAGGCAGTTACATTTACATTTTGCACATTTTTCTTCTATTCAAGAAATTAGGCTTACATCAGAACATAAAACGCTTCTGGCATCTTATAATGTATGTCCATACCAATAATGCTAAGCTGCACCGTGAGCACACTGTGTGAGTAATTCAATGCAGTATTGTGCCAATTCAATAACCACCTTACCCTGGGAGCGGAGTTTCTGATCGGTGAAGTCGACTCCATATGTGCTATTATTTTTGACTGACAGTTCAGCAGTTGCGATAGCGCAAATGGAACAAGGTGAACTTCTCTGCTCATTCTTTCTTACATAGACAGTTATTTCTTATCAGCCAGGATGTCATGGCTTACTTTGGGTGTGCTTAACTTTCTATGACCTTTAAAAAAAGAATGATTATTTCCACCTTCAATCTTCTCTCTTCAATATGCTGCCAGCACAAATGGATATTAAGCCCAGGCCCAGTGGCCTGATAAAATCCTGTCCCCAGAACAGAACTCAGAGAAACATACCAAAATGCTCTGCCACCCCATTATAATTTCACTGCCACATCCTTCATCCACAATACCAGCGCTGTCACCTTTCACCTGACTGTTCCCACCTTTTAATGTGAACAACTGATGCATATGGTGTGAGTATTGGGATCCTATTTTTCTTAAACCCTTTGTATCAGTGGTAATTAACTTCTCTTTAATGCATTGCCCTCCGGGGACAAATTACACAGCTTTACATAGCTGAGAACACTTTGTAGTTTTGTTTGGAGTCTCCTTGGAGTTGGCAGGCTCTCCCATGCCTGCAGCTCCCCTGGCAGCACTATTTGATAAAAATAGCGAGAACCCAACGGAGCCCGGCGGGGCTAAATGTTTAATAGATTACTGTTTTACTTGTGGTAATCTGGTAATCAGGAGATCAGGGGGGGTCACATCTATCACCCAGGGAACAAATAAAAGTCTGACTGTGTCCCACTTCCTTTCACCTCTGGAGGAAATGTGAACCAGATAAATGACGGCCCTGTTTCAGGAGAAGCTCAATCTATTGAGAACGATTTGTGGCCAACAAAGTAATTTCGATACCAGTCTTTCTATTGATAGATGGGGTCCAAATTTAATAAAGAGCCAATTTACTTGTAGGGGGTATGGGAATGGAATTGCAGTTATCTTCCCTCCCGTCCCTCTCATTCCCTCCCTCCTCCAATCTGGCTCCAAAACAGATGGGAAGAAAGAGACAAACAACAAAGGATGAGGATATTTCTGACATAGGCTTGTGTAGCACTTGTGTATCAGTGTTAATGTGTAAGAAAAAGTTTTTTAAAACTTCCATATCTTTGCCCTTACATAGAGCATTTCCATTTAATACACAGCAGTGACACTGACATGAAGAATTGTTTTGATATTGTTGTCATTGTTTAGAAATACTGTATAGCGATCATTGAAAATTCAACCGTAGGAAAGAGTACAGCAAAATCCCAGACAAGCTCGCTATCGCAGGTTGTGCTTGTTTATTTCCATAGCTTCCTCATAGAAAGCATCAAACCAACCTTGTGTGTGAAAGTTGCCATAAACCCGTTCAGCTGTTATGTTTGCAGTGCTTGTGAAAGACATTGGTACGTGCTGTGTGCCGCAATGATTTTCATAAGCTTTCCCAGCTCTTACCCTACACCTCCTGAGTTAACGCTGAGCCTAAGGTTCAGGCGGCGGTCCCACAGCAGAGATAAGCAGTTTTCTTATGGTCAAACGCCTTGTGAATTACACCACCCACTATTACTGTCTGTCTGTCTGACAAGAAACAATAATGAGCTCCTGGCCACCACATGGTGGCAAAGGTACATATTTACTTCAAAGTGGAGAAATAGCCTCACCTGCTTCAGTAGAGAACCAAGACAGGTGTGTACACAAATAATAAAGAACTAATCAGTGGCAGAATTAAGGGAATAAAGGGGATGTAAAATAGATTATTCATGAGCACATGGCTTGAAAACAGAGGGCAAATTGAGTGTGGGAGTAAAATGGCAAGAGACTGCTGAGACATTAGAGGAATTTTGTGCAAGCTGCCATCCCTGCAGTGAACAATGATTTCCTCAATGGCTGGTTAGGGTATGATAATAATAATTGGTTTGGAAGTTGCAAAATTAGAATTATGAATCAAATCTTGATTAAAGTGTTGCATTCTGTTTTCTCATTCAGAGAAAGGCCGCACAGACCCTGTGCTGGGTGATTATGATAAATGAAATAAACAAAAATAAATAAAGAAAACATGAAGGATTTTGTTTCACTGCATAATATGTGTGTTTGCGTGTGCATGTGGTTTTGTGTAAAACAGAATGGATGTCTGCCAAGACTGGCTGCCATAGATTTTGGGTTAAAGTCATATGTGACACTGCTGCCATCTAAAGACAGAGTTTATCTTAACATAGAAAAAACTCTTAATGGTGTCTTTGACAACATGTAATGCCAAGATAATAGAAAGACATGAAGCACTGTGGGGCTGGAAAAGTAAAGCCAGCCCTACACAACCATCAGACAAAATTGTTTTTTATAAACTTATGGAGATTAATCGACTGCCTTCTGTGTGATATGCTTCAGTCACTAATATGAAAACATAGCTTTTACACGTTTTGCAGAGAGATATTACAATCAAACATTCAATCATTTAAAACGTTGCTTAATTCTTATATATCAATTCATCCATTCAACATGAACTTTTTCCCCTTTATATACTGTATAAATCAGCCATTTTCAACCTTATCTTCATATAATTGGTCCTCAATAATGTTCAATATAAGAAGACACAATTTCCGTCTACTCACTCTGCATCTCATTGCTGGGCTATGAACAGTTCAGATAGGGGGATTCCAAGCCATTGGAAACTACACAATTTTTTTTGCAGCAGACAGACAGACAGACAGACAGACAGACAGACAGACAGACAGACAGACAGACAGACAGACAGACAGACAGACAGACAGACAGACAGACAGACAGACAGACAGACAGACAGACACACAGACACACAGACAGAAACACAGACAGAGATTTGTGGAATTTTATAGATAGATAGATGGGTAATTTATTGTAATCCCGGTTTACATCTGTTCTCAGTAAATCAAATTTTCCCAAACAAACTCATACATTACAGGGGCTTGTCAGCTGAACAAAACATATAGTCTACGGTTAGTAATTAGATCCAGTTGTGGATATAATAGATTAAATGTCAAAAAGAATGAGACAGCTGCTGTTTCAGGCTAACATATTAAAGAGCTTGTGTCTGTCGTGCCAAAACAAAACAAAAATAAAACTTTCTGAAAGTTATAAGTTGTGTATGATCTTCTGACAGAAGGTTTATTCAGAAAAGCGAGGAAGCCTCTGCATGGTCATTTATGTGTTTCCTATCTTTATACTGATGTAGAGTAGACCTACAGTACAACATATATAGTTCAACATAATTCAATGTCCAGTTTGTCCACACAGCTGTAGCTTATTCCAAGTTATGTGTGTCCAGTCTGGATTGAGGGCTATTTGGAAGTATAGACCTACTTAATTGTTTTCTTTGCACTCTTGTTAATTGACCATTTGACCACCCAATTGTAGACTGATTACAGCATGATGCTTTTTCTCTTGTGTCACTCCTATGTTCCTATGTGTGCAAGTGTGTGTGTGTGCGTGCGTGCGTGCGTGTGTGCGTGCGCGTGTGTGTGTGTGTGTGTGTGTGTGTGCGTGCGTGCGTGCGTGCGGGCACCAAGAGAGACTGAAAAAAAGGACATTTAAGAACAAGCAATAAGTAACAAGAATGTGGTGAAGGGTGAATGGGAGAAGGAAATACAAAAGAGTGCATGGTTGAAAGGTGTCTCTAAGATGCTGCAGAAGAAAGTGAGTTCATTGAGCAGTACGTTTTTTAAGATCCATGAAGTTTGATCTGCTCACTAGACAAAATGGTTGCCACCCTAAACCAAAAACTTTAATAATAAAAAGGAATCATTAATAAAACATCACCATGGATAAACAGGAGAAGATGAAAAGAGATGGAGAAAAACTGGACTGGAGGTCCACTGTATTTACAGAGGATTCATACCGGTAGTTAAAATAACACAGGGTTTATTTTTCCAAGAAACTTCTCAGGAAACAACAGCATTTTTAGAATACAGTTTTCCACTAGATTTTTAAACCCTGCCACTGCCTCTGACTTTCTTCTTAATGTGAGAATTACGCAATTTTACTTTTTAACAATACAATCACAGCCATCAGAGCTGAAATTGTTACAACTGCTGCTGACCTCTGCAGGCAACCTTGTGAAAGGCAGGCAACCATGAGAGAATTCACTAACATCTGATACTGGCAAACTGTTGCTGTCTCGACCCTGTTCCTCCCTCATTAAGTGGGTCTTCAATAGTGTTTCCTATATGGTCATAAATATTAATACATTACTCTAAGTGGGAGTTTATTTTTAATGTCTTCAAAACTGCTGTTGAAGACCTCTATTGAAGAAGTATAGCCTATAGATTTGTGGAGCTCTATAAGCCATTACAGACCAAATCAAACCTCTCCTTTCTAAGCAAGCAGTAAACAACTTTCTAAATGGGAACAATCATATAGAGAAATTTCAGTCAGATTTCAGAGCTAATCATATTACAGAAACAGCTCTCACTATAAGTGATCATCTGAGACTTTTGTACTGACCAGTGTTGCCAAGTCCGATTATTATAAGTGACTTTTGGCTTGTTTTTCTGTAAAGTCACTTGTAAATATTGGTAGTTGCATATCAATAGCCCCATATAAACTAAGTGACCAAAACAGAATTCTTTAATCTCAGAAATATTGTTATAATATGACCATTCATTCCTTAATTAAGCAATTGCTTTTTATCTAAAGTAGCTTGGATTACTGCAATATACATGTCAAAGGCCTTCATGAAAACTTGATTGAAAGGTACAGTTTCTTCAGAACTCTGCTTGCTGACTAAAACAAAAAACTCATAGCTAGACTACACTGGCTCCATCTGTCTTCAGAGTTCATTCAGTCCTTCTTGTTTTCAAAGCTCTCAACAGATAAGGGCCAGCCTGCATCACAGACTCCCTGTTGTTTTATTTTCCTTCACATGCCCATAGATCTCTACTGTAGGCTTGCTAGATGTCGTGCATAACTCTACCCATAATAAACTGAAGATGCAGCTTTTTTCAGTTACGCTCCCAAATGATTCAATACCTTACCTAAAGAGATGCAGGCTCTGTTGAAACCTTTAAACATAAAAGATAGACAGACAGACAGACGACCATTACACAGAGATTTGTGGATTTAGAGCTATTTTTGGAGAAGCGTTGATCCAACCGACTTTATAAGCCTACCTGGCACAGCCCTCCATTGGCAGCATACTGTATCATATGGCTACTATTATGGGTGATTTGAACATGTCTTGTTTTATTTCCTTGACATGGACAGCCCAGCTCACAATATGCTGTTAGGCCCATCTCCGCTCACAACATGTTCAACATGGCAGCAGAGATGAAGGTTTATGAGGAGGACTTAATTATTTACTGCCCTTTATGCCCAGTGGCATAAAGGGCACAGCAGCAAAGGAATTCCGCTGCTGTGTTTTCAGGGCCAGTGTCTTTTCCAATACCCCAGGTGTGATCCAGGGTCTTCTTCAGCTCTACCCCCACTGTCTAGCTCAGGAGATGCTGTCCTGCTCTCTTCGGAAGACATGCCTAATCCAATTCCATCGCCTTCTCATGATGGTGGCCATGTTGTCTTGTTAGTACCAGCCAAGTAGATATGGTTGGAGATGGGAAAAATAAATTATTCTCACTATTTTTGGTAGACTTTTTTTATGGAAGGTTAAAAATGTGTGAAGGTCGTTTTCTGTCGTTCTCCAACAGTCAGAGCCGTATAGCAGGGTTGACAGGACATAGCTCTGATACAGTAGCTTAATGTTGGTACTGGGCCAACTTCCAGACGTTGTTTAGCTCCTGTAAGGTGTTTTGGGCCTTGCTGAGTCGGCTCATGATGTCGCTGCCTGCTCCTCCATCATGTCTGACAGTGCTGCCTAGGTATGTGAAATCTTCAGTTATGGGCAGGTTATGAGGAGAAAGGAGTAGAGAAATACATAATCTATCAGGTGGAGCACAAAAACCAGCCTCTGGAGCCAAAAGTTTCTTTTCCATTTGTTATGGTAAGCCTCATTAACTTTCCAATAAGTTACTCTGAACAGCACATTTATGAATATGCTTGGGTTGACACCTAGAAGATATCAAGCATCATACTACAGGGAGCTTTCAAAAAATGTAAACACATTAATGGAACCAGTGAGATCAGCTGCTATGGGAGACACAGATGCAGTGAATGTTTTAAATTACCACCGAAATTAACTAAATTGTAGAACAATTGCTTAATTTCTTGTCTAATAGCTGATGTCCATTACAGATGATGACATATTACATTTTGATGTCAGATTTTCTGTTGGGCTCAATGACTCCCATGCAAAGGTCTGACAAAGGTTCCTAGATTGTTTTGATTCATGGTTCAAGGTTTCTTTATTGTTACATCTTGTGCACAGGTATTGTTTTGGTTCCTCAGACTTTGTAATCAATAACAACAGTAATAATAATAATTATTATAATTATTATATTATTATTATTAATACTAATAATATACAGCAATCTGTAACTTTAAAAAATAGTAATCAAAGAATAGCAGCAGTATTAAAACAGTTTGTTACGCTTAATGTGCTTGAAGGTTCTGTGTTCTTACTCTTAAGTTATAAATAAACTTATGACTAACAATCATGGCCACACTTGAGTCAGACGTGGGGGCGTGACCAAGCGACCGTATTTGACGAGTTGGGAGTGAGTATGTGCATAAACATCATTCATTATTACAGTGTGTTGAATTCTCAAACATGCAGCAGATTCACTGCTTCATTTATCTCAAAATGGTCTTTGTTCCAGCAAATTTGATCATACAGGGATTCTGCATGAGACGCATGGGAAGAGATCCATCGGCTACCTGATGGCTTATATGACCAATCTTTACATCTCCAATGACCCTGGGAAAGTCACAGAGACAATTGAAGACGGTAGGTAATGATGCTGTTACATTTATATCATATTTTCCCTCACTCCAACAGGTCAATAGAAGAATTAACTGCATCTGTAAAAGAGGCAGGTAGCATAAAATGCAGCCCACATTTTTGTCATCACAGAGGACATTCTGTTAACCATCAAGTCACCAGAATTCCATTGCACACATTTGTTTGTTTCTGAAATTAATAGGTAAAAAAGAAAATAAGATTTCCACAAGTCAGATCATACTTTGCAGTTACCTGAGAGGCTTAAACTTCAGTACTGAATAAAATGTTGCAGTAAAGTGTTGAAAATGTCATTAGTTGTCATGCACACATCTTTGCTCATGTTTATTTCATATTAAATAAACACAAGCAAAGAAATAGATTTGGTGATATTTATGATATTTAACAATTTAATAAAAAATTTAAACATCATAACCATATTAACCCTAGAATGCCTCTTCTGGGCAAACGTTCTAAATTTGTCACAAGGCCTCGCAATACGACACGTTGTGAGATTGCAGATCGGCTATTTTTGCTAATTGATGTACGAAGAAATATATGGGCCATGTTCAAGCGGGTTAAGAAAGAAAGAATGATTTTGTTTCTATAAATTGAACCCTGCATGCATAACATCTCTGCTGCTGATTTCTCGTGTATTTTGGAGTGTATAACAAAGTGTACTTTCTGCCAGACCAAATAGAATGCTGGCTTTGTTTTATTGATCATGACATACCAGATGGGTGGTTTTCTGTGTGAGAACAACTAAGTGCTTATTTAAGCACACAGAGATTACTTTTACATACTTTCCTGTGATTATCTAATCTTTCTGGCGTTAGATGTACATTCAGATGGCAAACTCCCACTCATCTGGTACTTAGGTGGAAGCTAAAACCCCACATCTTCCTCAATGACCAAATATTCCACATTCAGGGGGCCAAGTCGCTGGGAACCATCTCTGCCATATTGGACAGAAGTACAACATGGGGGGGAAACCCATTGAGCAGCCAAGGAAAGAGAAGTGATCTTCCACTGGTGAATGTTTGATTGCTGTAGTAATTAAGTAATACATTAATTAATCAATTCATTCATTCATTATCATTGTATTAAGTTGGAATACAAATAATTACACCAGAACCACTATTGAGGAAATGCATCAATATCCACTGACCTTAAATAAATGTGAGCAATACAGTTATTGGGAGCAGCAACAACCCCATAAGTTTCTCAAAATGCAACACTTGACCAAAGTCTGCACACAATGTTTAAACGCATAGTCACGTGAGGATTTTATTTATAAAATACTAAACAAGGTTAGAAAAGTGGACAAGATATCTTTGGAACGACAGGCACCAAAAGGTTGGACAGTGTGACAGTTGCTGAAAAAACGTGCAACATGCTGATGAACTCCGAGATCTAAAAAGGAGAGAGAGGTGCTGTTCAGGGATGCCCTGGCCTGGATAGTGGAATTTTAATATTAGGAACTTGCTTGGACCTGAAGAGCAGAGGGAACAGCTGCTGTGAAAGCAGTGTTGGATTGTATTTTCTCAATGGGCCTGTGTGAGAGAAACACTTTGTGTAGAAACACTGTACATACAAACAGAGCAATTACCTTAACACTTTTGAAAAACAGCTACTATTTATGCACAACTTTGCAAAAGCTTATCCCAAGCTAACCTTTCCTGCGTGGATAATAGGCTAACTATTTCTGTAAGTTAGATTTCCCTAACCGTATGTATTCTCATGCCAATAAAGCCCTTTGAATTGAATTGAGAGTACCATGATAAATAAGAGCAGTACTACATACAAACCACCGGTGGGAGGCAGCAATAATGCAAGCGACGTCAAGACCGTGCCGAGAAACCACGAGAAGAAGAAGAACGACAGTGTTGCGCTCCGAAAATAGCAGACCTACAAGCACACAAGGCGTTTCGGCGCAATGGGTTGTGAGCTTGTAGATTTGCTATTTTTGAAGCGCGACACCGTCATGGGACGAATGAATCAGGCCTGGGTTACAGTTATGGGCGTGGAAACGTCCAGCGTTGCCATGTCCGCTTATTATAACCGACTTTGGGCTTATTTTTCTGGGAAGTTGCTTGTAAATATTGGTAGTTGTGTAGTTGCTATTTGGGCTTGTTTCACAGTTCTTAAATTAATTTAACCAGTGGTTCTCAAATATTTTCATGCCATGGACCCCAAATGTATTTGTCACCCCATCTGAAAATGTTGTGTGCCACTCAGAACATTTTCAGAAAACCTTCTCAACACGATACAAGATACAAGACACAAGATATTCCAAACATTCCACATTTTATTTCAAGATTATTTGAAAATTGCAGATCTACAAGCTCACAACTTGAGTTTGTAGATCGGCTATTTTCAATGTATACAGTATATAGGTTTAAAGTGCTCATACTAGTGCCCTAGTAGCTTCTTTTGGGCTTATTTTCTTAGACCTGGACTGGTTGCTTATTTCTCTCGCAATATCTGGCAACGATGGCATGAATTTCCTGGTTTGAAAACGGTGGCAGTGACGGCAGCATAATATTGTCTGTGGCTTATTTTTCAAAATCTTGAATTGGTAAACATGTCTTTTTTAATATATATATTATATTATTAATTATTATATTTATAAATATTATAACTATGGTCCCGTTACGTTAGCGTGAACTTTTCCCTCACACTCGTGTCAACATGCGTCCGTGTCCGTCCATCCATTCATCGTTCCATAATTCACTTTAATGTTCTGTTAAACAACAGCATTAATGATGATTTATAGATGAGTATAAAGACTCCATGTTGCCGAGAAAGCGTTAGTGAATAAAGTTGAAAGCTTACCGATGCGCTCTTGTCGGCAAGCTTTTTTCTGAATACTTTTGGTCGCTGGGCTGGCAGCTGAAAGCAACACTGTTAACGATAGATAAGCACGCTGGCCTGCTTATCATAGTTCTGATCAACTGTCACTGTCAGTCAGCACTGAGAAGCAGTCATGTATGTCGGTGCCTCTCAAACGTTTTAATTTCAAGGACCCCGTAATTCTGGGGTATGCAAAAAACTAATGGACCCCTTTCATTGATTGAATACTTTATCAATTCAATTCAAAAAAAAATATATAATAAAAACAGTTGAAAATGGGGAAAGTATATACATTTGGAGGGGGTACATTATAGCGTTTGTTTGTTTAAACAGCTATGTCTTAGACTTATTGCGTTGTTATACATGTTATATATACACAGGGTAAAAAGATTTTTGAAACAAATAGCAGCAATCTTTTGCACTTGTCACTTTGGGACAAATAGCAGATTTTTTTCTCAAAACTATACAATGGTGCTAAAAGTATAACACAAAAAGCCCTGAAGGCTTATTTCCATTGTGGTCCTACGGATCATTGTGGTTCCATTTGTACACTCTAGGCTAGGGGTTACAGACAATTTAGAAGCCCATCAAGGACCCCTGAGAAGAACCACTGTTGTTTTGTTTTTTTTGCATATCCAGAACTCTGAAGAAAAGAGGACACACTGGCCAGCCATGCCCTTCCTCCACGGCTTCCGACGAATCATCTATGAGTACCAGCCACTGGTAGATGCTGTGATGAGTGTCCTGGGACTGGAGGAGGGAGCTAATGCCCATGAAAAGGGGTAAAGCCTGCTTTTTATGTTGTAACCGAGTCTGACTGAAATATAGTACATACTAGGTCTGTCTCTGCAGTGGTACGTTGGTGTGTTAAAATGGTTACATTTGCATTGTGCTGTACATCTTTTCCCAGTAATGTTACTAGAGCCTAGCCTATGATAGATGTATGGGTCTGATCCTGATTTTGGAGAGTTACCGATGTTCTGACTGATATTTTGTTAAAAAGTGCAACACTTTTGGATCAATCTGACTAATTTGACCTTTTTATTAGAATACTTAAACCCAATACAAAACTTTATAAAAAAATAGCCGATTTACAATCTCACAATGCGTCACAATGCGTTGTGAGCTTGTAGATCTGCTATTTAAAAAACTTAAACATTCTCCTATAATGACATGCCCCAAATAGGGATGCTAGGCTTAAAGTGGTTACAAATTGGGACCCATCACATAATTGCCTTTACAAATGATGACCGATCTTTTGGCTAAATGTTAACCAGGCCATACTGCTGGGCACAAAGTGTATGTTTCATAAACTGTACCTAACATTCTCTCTCCTCTTCTTGCCAGTGGTAACAGCCCTGACAATGAGGACAGTATCTGCAGGGCCCTGGAGGAGCTGCTGGAGAGAGAGTCCCAGTCAGATGTCTTTGAGGAGGGCATCAGCTATGCTCTGTTTAAGATGGCAGAGGTTGGGCTCGTGTATGCAGCTGAAATCCTGCTACGCTATGGAGCTGATGTCAACTTTGAAGGTGAGAGAAGACGGATTTTCCATTATTTAAACTGGTATGCGATAGCTTAAGGATGAATATAGTGACACGTTGTGTAATGTGTAAGAATGTACGTATAAATAAGTGAACATAGACATACTAAAATTATGATCACCCCAGAATGTTCATTATAAAAAACGTCTTGATATCGACGGTCTTGTCTGTGTTTGGCATACGTACATCAAACAGAATTGTCAATTTTAATTTGTGTGTTTATAAATCCATTCTATTTGTGTCTTGAAGTTTCTTACTATTATCTGCTGTAACATAAATTGCCCAGTTTGGGACAATAATAAACTTGAACTTGATACATATACATTAAGAAATTCATTATCATGCACGTTTAAAGACTATGGGAAGTTTCAAGTTTTGATCTGAAAAACAGTTATGTTCACTGTGTGTCAGGGCCACAAGATTTGAAGCAAGTTGAGCTTTTGTAATGAACGATCATTATATTGCACCTCTCCTTTGGCCAGAGCTGCCGCGGTCTGCTGACAGTGCACCAGAGGGTGATTCTGCAATAAAGGAACTGGAATTGTGACTCCCAGTTCATAAGCACAGATTGGTGCCAGAGTACTCTCTGGTGTTTCAAGTGATATTTGGAAGTTCCAGTGATAGATCCGACATTTTAGACACATTGTAGCATGGCATGCGTAAAGTGCTTCTGACCACAGGGAATTTTGTGTACTTGAGAAAAAAATATTTTCTTGGATAATTGCAACAGAGAATAATTCTTGCTGCCATAATAGATCCTGCCATAGCGTTTTAATTGCCACACAGACTTTTGAAAAGTCTGTGTAGCAATTAAAAAGTCACACAGACTTTTGAAAAGCAATTAAAAAGTAAATTTGGAGGGCTGCACTGGTCTTGCTTTTTCATTATTTACTGCTTACTGATCCAGCACCCAGTTTCATGGTAATCTCAAGTTGAACGTGTTGTAATGTTCTGTGTGGTATGTGTGTGCAATGATATTTTAATACATGTCTGTTCTCTGTAGCAGGTTTGAGCCTGATTTATACTTACGACCATACGATGGTGTCCCATGGCGAAAAAAACGTGATTTACAAACTCAAGTCAGCTTGTAGATCTGCTGTTTTCGCTGCAGGACACTGGCATTCTGGCACGCATGTAAAAATCAGGCTTTATAGAGAATTAATGTTTGACTCCCTAGACCCAGTGTCGTACTACAATCCACTGCACATAGCTGTAGTGAGGAACAGGCCGAGCATGTTGAGGCCACTGGTTGGACATGGAGCTGACATTGAAAAACGGGACAGAGTGAGTTGTTAAAGGCAAAAGGCTACTCAGAGGTCAGAAAATGAGAGATGCCTTGTGTTTATGTTTACACCCTCTTGTTATCGCTATATCCTCGTTGATTTCTTGTGTCTCGTGTATATGTATAGCTGTACAGTATGTGTTGTTTTTAGATCCACGAATGCAGTCCCTTAGACCTAGCCAGTGAAGAAGCGGAGAGATTACCATGCATGCTGGCTCTACTGGATTTTGGAGCTGACGCGAACGCAAGGGATAAAAATGGTACTCATTTATTGAAAACGGTGTTGGAAATCTATTTTTACATTTGACATAAATGTACAAAAACATTTTATATTGATGTACTTTTTTGTAGGAAAAACCGCGTTGCTCCATGCCCTCGCGAGCAGTGACGGCCTCACAGTGGACAACACAGAGAACATCCAACTTCTACTGAAGAGAGGTACTGGGCTGCAAAATATCCTCCTTCTTCACTTAACCTGATTGTCCAATTTTGAGGTTGTTCAGAAAACTCTCGAGCAGCAACGTGTCTAAATCACTGCAGAGAAACTGTCAGTTAAATGCTTACATGTTGACTTGCCAATTGGCATATAAGCTGAGAGACAGTTTATTATGACTTTTGTCTAATACGTGATGTGACTGCTTCACTCCCAAGCTGCACACCAGTTACTTATCTGATTATCGATAGTTCAAGATGTTAGGCCATTACGAAACTTGGCCTTGTCTCCTCCACCTGATGCATGACTCTTTGCTGCACTCAAAACCATTCGAAGCACCAAACTATGGGAGATGAGAATTCATGATATGACATTTGTCAAGATATTATATTTGCCATTATTTCTTAGAATTATTAGACCGCACTAGACCTCTGGAAGGGACACGTAAGTTAACACTCCGTCCGTCCATCCATTAATCCAAGATCTTGTCTGGACCATACCCCTATGCCATAAAGCCCAGTATGACTAAACTATGGTTACATTTAGGGAAGGTGGTGTTTCATGTACCAAAGTAGGTCACTGAACCTAAAACCTCAATCACAAATATTGCTTTGTCCTGTTGGACACTATGGATAGCAATACTTTTAGCAATACTTTGCATTGTTTAAAAGGCAAAGTGCATCTCTTCACGGGTGGCATGCATTCCCTTTCCTTGTCTGTGTAGTCTTCCCATTTTATGTATTAAGGCATTGTTGCATATTAGTCTTCATGTTATGTAATCCTAACACTGCAAGCAAGTAGAGCCAAAATGTGACATAATGTTTGCACATAACAGTAGTTAGTAGTGTCTCTCTTTGGCTGATGATGTGTTACAGCACAGATTCTGTACAGGCCCATGATGACGTGTGTGGAGATAATGATAGTGGATTGTGTGGTGGTTTAACCTACATGGTCCTTTTTATCTGAGACCAAGCAGCTGCCAGGTAGTGTACTTATATTGTAAGCCACATTGTTGGTCTATCTGTGTATAGGTCTAAAACTTGCACTGATACTGTACAGTAGATATCCTGATTGGCAGTGGGGTGGAGGCATACAACACATGTTAACATGGATCTATATGTATTAAAACTAAAGACATGGCAGACCTAATTATAACTGCTACTAATCATGTTTAGGTATTAAATCTAATGTTCTATGGGCTGTATTATATATCCTAACACATACCTGCCACCTTTAGGCAAAGCTATACTGTAGCTCTTATCACGAATTACAAGCTTGTTCCTAAAGTTGTAAGCTTGAGTGAATGTAACTATTATGGAACGTGTATGAGATCAGTTGTGTTCGTACTCTCTCTGCATACATTTGACGGGTTACATAACTACTATAAATACTATAACACCTGTTAGGTGGGCTTGTCTTTCTCTTTGGCTTTATACATGAAGTACGGCTACTACTGCCATACACTATTTTGCTTCTGGCACTGTCTCTGTCTACAAGCTGAAGATGAAAAGCCTCTTCCACTACCATGTCAGTTTGGATATCTCCCTGTCACTCAATTTCAGGCAAAAGATAGCCTTGTGTGATTGAGACTGAGACGGGTTGGAACTTACTTGTTGAACGTTCTATTTGTGTCTTCATACTACAGTTTCCCCCTGACGACTAGCCACACCCACCAGCACTACGTCAACCCATCAATGCTGTCAACTTAAATACTTGAAGGCACATACTCTTTCAACAGAAAAGCATTGATCGTGTTATATTAACCCCTCAGAACCTAGTGTCCGTATTTTTGGCTAATCATTATGGACAAAAAAGTTAGCCGTTTTCAAAGAAGTACATAGGGCTTTCGTGGTTAAAAAGTGGTCGGAAATACTGCCACATTACATGTTTTAAAACTAACTTAGTACCTCGTTACTTTTCCAGTACCAGCATACTGTACAAAGTTGAGGCCATCTCATTTACAAGCTCCCATAACAATGTGGATGACTGCCTCTTTGCTGACTTGCCTGCATCCCTGCCTGCCTGACCTTCCTCTTACCCCTTTACTCTGCCGTGGGAGGAAAAAAAACGTGCCCACTTGGCAGGACTGAAGTTTGCCTTGTAATAAGAGTGACTTTTCCTCATGCATATAGGTGCTGATGTTCGTGCTACCACTGTAGACGGAGAGACCGCAGAGTCTTCACTGGTGTTTCTGGTCAAGGAGGCTCTGGACTCCAGTACAGAGGCCGCGGCCGAGATCGGCCATTTCTGCCTAAGGGCCGCCCGGCTCCTGCTGGCCCACGGCGCCGACCCGTGCTGCAGGGACGGCGAGCCCTCGCTAACGCCGACCAGCCTGGAACACTTTGATCTGCTCTTCCCTCTGGCGGTGCTGTTGCTCCAGAGGGGAGCCTCTTTTGTCTGCGCACACCACGGCGCCTCCTGCTGGTCAGGTTATAGCTTAGTCTTCAGCAGGCTTCGGGTAGCTCTTCATCAGTGCTCGGACGAGAGCCAGGCCTCCGAGCTCCTGGAGCAAGCCGAGGTGTTGCTGGACTTAGCCCGGGCGTCCTACCCGACGCTGCCCTTGACGCCCGGGCTGGAGCTGCCCGTGCCTGGCCGGGACCCCTATGCCCAGGCTCTGCTGGACCTCCACAAACGCGTGGCGGAGCAAGAGGCCAGCCCCCCGCCGTTGCGCTGCCTCTGCAGGGCGTTCATTAGGACCCACCTGCAGCCGTGGTCGCTGGAAGACAGAGTCAAGGCCCTTCCCCTGCCAGACAGACTCAAAGAATTTATCCTCCCTCAACACACATATAGCTCAAAGCCTGGCTGGGACCGTTTTAGACCACTGCATAGTGAACGCTGAGTCTTATCTGCCACTAGCCGCGTTCATGTGTACAGCAGATCTGAAATGACTGGCACAAGACCTCGTAATAATTTGTGATAGATCCTCTAGCTTAAGTGTCTCAACATACATTGTATGTTCATTTATTTGGTGTAATGTCAGTACACACACACACACACACAACACAAGCTATACCATAGAGACCTTTTTACTTGGAGGAATACGCCACTGTTTTTCAACCATATCTCAATGTCTTAAACAATAGGAGTAATGATTAATAAATGGTGCTAAATCTGTCAATGCTCTTATGTTTCACATAATCAGTCAATCAACAGCACCACATATCTTCTGTGGTGTGACGTACAAAACATTTACTGTAGATGAATATAGTATCCCAATATCCCTATTCACATGTTCAAAACATTCCCTGGGCCTTTAACACCTCATTGCACTGAAACATGATCTGGTGTGCATAGACTGTCAACGTTCTCGTAGTCTACAGTCTGTACTTAGTCTGTAATGTCTGTAACTGTGATGTAATGCAGTACAGATGCCACCAGATGGCAATGTTGTTCTTGCGCAATCCACAGGCTTCATTGTTCAGCTAGGAATTGTATTGGAGGTGAGGGACAGTGATATAGGTATTTGCATTCTGCCCAGTAAAAGTTATTGTGATACAGTGAAAGTCATTCATATTTTATGTCACCAACACTTTGGTGATGGATGGTCGAAACTCCAGATTTATGTCTATTCCCTCACTATATAAAAGTGGACCAATAAACCAAACCATGTCTCACCAATGGCATACTGATTGGCAGTGGCACTGCGTTTTACATGTTTCACGTCTCAATCTTCTTATTCTGACTGACCAAGTAATGGCTGTCTGGTGGTAAAAACTCCTTTATTATCCTTATTGCCATCCTGATAGAGGAAATAATAATTGGTTCATATATTTCAATCTTGCCCCCCTCCCTTCCATGTAGTCCATAGACCGATGTTCAGTTGAGTGTACATTGAAATAAAGGGACAGGAACACAGTGTTTAAATATGGAGACTCCTACATATGCAGACGTCTTGACGTGGCGAGCTGTGACAGAATTTAGCCATAATGGCTGCTGATGTGGAAAGTTTTACCAAGCGTTCTTAATGGTTATGCTTAAATTCTGCTGTATTTCAACCCCCTTGTGTTTGTCTGCTGCCTTCTCTCTCTCTCTCTCTCTCTCTCTCTCACTCTCTCAGTTCTCTCTATCTCTCTCACACACGTACACACACACACACACACGCACGCACACACCAATAATAACACCCTTTGTCTGAATCCTGTCCTCGTATTGGGACAAACGACGGTTAAAAGAAATACGATCATACCGTGAGAAGGCTATAGGGTACATATGTGCTTGTGTCTATGTGTGTGTGTGTGTGTGTGTGTGACGAGCAAACTAAATAGGACATTGTGTTACACAACTAACCCCTTCCTGACATTGGTGGAGCTGGAGTGGCTCCAAGGCTTGCAGGCGCTCCAACTCCTCTTGGTGGTTATCTAGGTCACAGCCTCTGAGGAGCACACAGCTTCAACAGCAGCAGCAGCAGCAGCGCTGCATGACACACGCTTCACTCTCCTGTCTGCCTGAATCTCACTGCATACTCCTGACAAAACCTCAACCCAAAGCCTGCTAGAATAGTGGGGAGAGGGAGAGCAAGAGAGAGAGAGGGGGAATGGGTGGGTGGGTGGGGGGGGCAGGAATCGAATGGTGGGGGGGGAAAGCCTGCATGTGCGTAGAAAGACTGAAGACGGCATATGTGGAATGGGTTTCAAACCATTCGTTGTGTGTGTGTGTGTATAGGCTCTCTCTCTGTGTGTGCGTGTGTGTGTGTGTACATATATATATATATATATATTATAGCACAATGTTGGATTAGTTTTACGCAATAAACTTCACTGTTGAGGCATTATCTACCCAGGCAACAACTATACAAAGCAAGGAGGGGGAAAAGAAAACCCACCAGCCTCCTTCCATGGAGAACCCAATCCTGCTTTGCAGAAGGTGATGGAGCAGAGATAGTGGGGGTAGGGCTAAGCCAGTGCTCTCCATCCAGCATTTATTGGAAAACAGTGCGAGTGAAGCTCGGTACTGAAATTAGTTATTGATCTATTCTCTCCCTGAAGCCCATGGGTCTTTCCCACCACACCTGCTCATTCTCCCATAGCCTGTTTTCCCACTGCAACCCATTGTCTCTTTTTTACCAATAGCTTTTTTTTTAAGCTTCTCATTCGTCTTCTTTTGTACTTATTATTTTAGCCCTTGCATATATATTTTTCTTTACTATTTGTTTTCCTATGGCTGATTCCTTCCTCCCGGTCCTATAAGCTCCATGCCTTTTCTTCCCCCCTTCTTCATTCTCCAGCACTCATCATCATCATGTTTGCTGTTTTCAGCTCGGCAATCAACTTGAGCACCCACGTCAGCCCCGCCGCAGCCCAGAGAAGTTGGGTGCTTCATCCATGGAATGATGTAGGAACCATGGAAAAACAGCACAGTCTCAAGGGCATTTAATGACAGAGCTGAAGCCTAGAAGTGTAGGGTAAATCCACTTCAGTGCAGTTTACTCACATTTTCAAGGTGATATAAATCATGGTGACAAACACTTAGAGTATATGCACTATAAAACCTTGTACACTATCATAGAGCTACAAATAGATAAATTAACACTTAAGGATTTTATGTTGTATGCAGTATCCAACTAACAAGTTGTTTTTTGGGGTATTTTTCTTTTTCAACTTAAGGCAGTATTTGGGGATATATTATAGATATACAATGGTAGTATTTGGGGATATATATCTATATCCAAAACTCTCTCTCTCTCTCTCTCTCTATATATATATATATATATATACACACACACACACACACACACACACACACACACACACACACACACACACACAGTACTATACCATATACTAGAGTAGGCTTCAGGTAGCATCAGCCGATTGATATGCCCATATATGGATATTTCTGTATCTGTCAGTCCTTGTCCCTTTTATGCCCATATATGGAGAATTCTGTATCTATGAGAAATCTGTATCTATCAGTCCTTGTCCCTTTTATGCCCATATATGGAGATCCCTGATGTCATCAGTATATGCCCATATGTGGGCATGCCTCCTTTTGTGCCCATATATGGAGCTGACTGATTTGTTTGCGCCTGATGCCATGACGACACATTGAGGTTAGACAACACACTCCATATTTGGGCGTAGCTGCATTGGGAACTCCTTATATGGTTATGGCTGAGTCATGGTGACATGACCTTAAGCCAATGTTAACATACCGGTAGGATATATGTGTGTGTGTTTGTGTGTGTGTGTGTGTGTGTGTGTATATATATATGTATATATACTTACACATACATTAGAGGTTCGGCCGCTATGTGGCCCTCACACCTATACGTCGCACTGCCGATCCGACTGATATGGCCATATATGGAAATCTGCATCTATCAGTCCTTTGTCCTTTTTATTCCCACTAGAGGTTCGGGCCGCTACAAGACCCTCACACCATAGAGTTAAAAATAATAGAGAGGGCACTGGAAATCCTCTCTCATCCACTTGCATTGAGTTGCTCACCCAGTGCATGAGGCGAAATCACCCCTTCTTCTGGGTTGTGAAGTGTGATGGGCGAGGCCAATTTGGGGCCACTGACACGTTTTGTTTTGCGTCACCTCGGTGCACAGCCCTGTGCGCAAGCTCGTGAGTCGAGCCCATTGGTCGAAACCGTTTTCGCTCGTTCATGTACAGTGGCCCCAGCCGTTTTGAGCTGCAGTACCTATGAATGGCCAGCATGTCCAATGCGCTTCAATGCAACCACTGGGTTCTGGGGCTTGCCTCACACCTACATCACACCTCCAATACGACTGATATGCCCATATATGGAGATCTCTTTATCTGTCTGTCCTTGTCCCTTTTATGCCCATATGGAGATCCCTGATGTCATCAGTATATGCCCATATATGGGAATGCCCCTTTTTGTGCCCAAATATGGAGCTGGGTGATTTCTTATTTGCGCCTGATGCCATGACGACACATTGAGGTTAGACAACACACTCCATATTTGGTCGTAGCTTCATTGGGAACTCCTTAGGACCGGCCGGACGGTCCTCCCCTAAGCCAATTGACTATAGGATGTATGGAGATCTCTATATCTGTAAGTCCTTATGTAGATATAAATGGACATCCCTGATGTCATCAGTATATGCCCATACATGAGCGTGCTGATATGCCCATATAGAGACCTGTGTATCTGTCAGTCCTGGTCCCTTTTGTGCCCATATATGGAGCTGACTGATTTGTTTGCCTTGACTACACGTCGAGGTTAGACAACACTCTCCATATTTGGGCATAGCTGCACTGGGAACTCCTTGTATGGTTATGGCTGAGTCATGGTGAGATGAGGTCCGCCCCCTGGCCGGCCCTCCCTTAAGCCAATTTTAACATAGGATATATATGTATGTGTGTGTGTGTATGAGCGTGACATCAGAGGTCCGCCCACCGGCCGGCCCTCCCTTAAGCCAATTTTAATACAGAATATATATATATATATATATATATATATATATATATATATATATATATATATATATATATATATATATACACACACACATACACACACATACCTTTTTTGTTGGTATGTGATTTGGTGATTTCTGACACAGGTTCACAGTTTAGCCTGTATGCCTTTTTGATTTACCAGCATATCACTAACTTAGACAGTCTAAACCCCCATTTTAGACCATTGCAGCCCTGTTTTTTATCCAGTATATGTATATATAAATATATATAGGGCGCACAGACACTCTCAATGTGCATCTCCCCTGCCTTTCAGTAGACATTGTCTAGACACCAGATAATTGCAGACATCACTGAACACTCAGCTGCTGCTGGAAGCCACCAGGGAGTTGGGGGGCAGAATGGTCAGTGGTGAGGGGTCACACTGGCAACGCTCCCCCTGAATTGTGAATGTGTGCTTTTGCATATATATATATATATATATATAGAGAGAGAGAGAGATATAGATATAGATATAGATATACAAGCTCATAGCGCGGCACCGAGTGCTGCACTACGAGCTTGTAGATCTGCTATATATATATATATATATTGTGTGTGTGTGTGTGATATATTGTGTGTGAGAGAGAGAGAGAGTCAGTGGGAAGAAGAGGAAGAGGAGAAGACAAAATTGTCAGTATGAGGGGTCATCCTGGCAGCATTTACCCATACTGTTTATGTATGTGTTCGTGTGTATGAGCTAGTGTGAACATGTGCATTGTGCATGTGTTGAGAAAGGGTGACACAGAGAGAAATAGAGAGGTGTGTGTGTGTGTGTGTGTGTGTGTGTGTGTGTGTGTGTGTGTGTGTGTGTGTGTGTGTGTGTGTGTGTGTGTGTGTGTGTGTGTGTGTGTGTGTGTGTGTGTGTGTGTGTGTGTGTGTGTGTGTGTGTGTGTGTGTGAGTGAGAGAGAGAGAGAGAGAGAGAGTGTGAGATAGAGAGAGAGAATAGAGAGAAGGAGATAGGCAGAGGGAGACAGAGTTAGGGGGGTAGACAAACCTAGAGAAAGAGAGGAACAGACAGAGGGGGGAGAGGAATAGGCAGAGGGAGAGAGAGAAGCAGAGAAAAAGGGAGAGACAGCAGTAGAGAGGGGGGAGAGACGGAAAGAGGGAGAGAGAGAAGCAGAGAAAGAGAGGGAGAGACATATAGTGATAAGACTGGGGGGTAGGCAGAGGAAGAGACGGAGAGAGAAACATAGGCAATGAAAGAGGGATAGGCAGAGCTGTAGAGAGGGGGGAGAGACATAAAGAGGGCGAGAGAGAAGCAGAGAAAGAGGGAGAGACAGCAGTAGAGAGGGGGAGAGACATAAAGAGGGAGAGATAGAAGCAGAGAAAGAGGGAGAGACAGCAGTAGAGAGGGGGGAGAGACAAAGAGGGAGAGAGAGAAGCAGAGAAAGAGGGAGAGACATATAGTGATAAGACTGGGGGGTAGGCATAGGAAGAGACAGTGAGAGAAACATAGGCAATGAAAAAGGGATGGACAGAGCAGTATAAGGGGGGAGAGACAGATACAGGGAGGGAGAGGGGGAGAGAGACAAAAGACGAAGGCAGAGATAGACAGTGACAAACAAGAGAGAGAGACAGTGATAGACAGACAGACTGAGAGAAAGTGAGGAATAGACAGGGAAGGGATATGCAGGGGATGAGAGACAGAGAAGAGAGGCAGAGAAAGAGGGATAGACACTAGACAGAGCATAGAGAGGAGGGAGAGACAGAAAAAGAGGGATAGACAGAGAGCCAAAGTACTATAGGGGAGGAGAGAGACAGACTGAGATAGAAAATATAGATATTGAGGGAATGAGAGAAACGGGGACAAAGACAGGAACAGAGAGATATCGACACAGAGAGACGAGAGCAAAAGAGAGCTAGAGACAGACACATTGAAGGAGAGGGATGGAGGGAGAAGGAGAGAAACAGGCTGAGAGAGCAACAGAGGCAGGAGAGAGAGATAGACATAAACAGGAAGACAAGAGGCATAGAGAGAGAGTGGTAGAGAAATAAAGAGTGGAAGACAACATTCATTGTGAGGGTTGGTAACACTTCCCATACGGTGAATGGGCATGTTTGCAGGTACATACGTGTGTGTGTGTGTGTGTGTGTGTGTGTGTGTGTGTGTGTGTGTGTGTGTGTGTGTGTGTGTGTGTGTGTGTGTGTGTGTGTGTGTGTGTGTGTGTGTGTGTGTGTGTGTGTGTGTGCGTGTGTGTTAAAGGGGAAGACCACTTTGGTAGAGGTTTGGGTTGTTTAGTTACCTTGCCATGATGCAACTCCAAAGGTGGGCAAGAAATCTAAAATTGCTCCATTGATTAAAAATTGATAATTCAAAATATGCTCCTCATTGACTTACATTGTACGGTTGATTCAGACAATATAGAACATCACAAAATCCAGTACTGTTTGTTTTTTAATAAAAATGTCAACTTTCTGTTGATTTTACTATTTGAAGATCCGGATCCGGCTCCGGGGATCCAGTCCGGGTTTTGTTCTTAATAAATATGGCAAAATCAACAGGAAGTTGACATTTTTATAAATAAATAAAAAACAGTACTGGGTTTGGTGATGTTCTATACTGTCAGAATCAACTTTGTTTGCGCTAGTTTATGTGCTAAAAGAGTGACTTTGGGAGCTGTTTCACCGTACAATGTAAGTCAATGAGGAGCATATTTTGAATTATCAATTTCTAATCAATGGAGCAATTATTTATGATTTCTTGTCCACCTTTGGAGTTACATCATGGCAAAGTAACTACACAACCCAAACCTCTACCAAAGTGGTCTTGCCCTTTAAGAAAGTGTGACGAGAGAAAGACTCTGAGAGAGTGCTGGAGAGAGAGAGAGAGAGAGAGAGAGAGACAGGCAGAGAAAGAAAGAAAGATTTAGACTGTAAGGGTGATAGAGAGAGAGGAAGCGATTGAGGGAGACAGAGATGGAGAGAGAGACAGTGAGAGGGATAGACAGAGAGAGAGAGAGAGAGAGAGAGAGAGAGAGAGGGGATAGACAGAGAAAGAAAGAAAGATTTAGACTGTAAGGGTGATAGAGAGAGAGGAAGCGATTGAGGGAGACAGAGATGGAGAGAGAGACAGTGAGAGGGATAGACAGAGAGAGAGAGAGAGGGGATAGACAGTTTGAGACAAAGAGGGTGAGAGAGAAGAACTAGAGGGCAGGAGAGACAGACAGATAGAAAAAAATGAGACATTGGGGAGAGAGAAATGGGGACAAAGACAGCGAAAGAGTGAGAGAGACAGATAGAAAGATAGTGAGAGAGGGATAGAGAGCAATAGACACAGAGAGTGATAGACACAAAGAGGCACAAAGGGAGAGAGACACCAATAGACAGGCAGAGAGACTGACAGAGAGGCAGAGAGAGATAGACAGATAGAAACAGGAGAAAGAGAGACAAAAAGAGGGATAGAGATACATCTAGAGGGAAGGAGAGACAGATTGAGCTATAAAAAAAGGAGATTTAGGGAGAGAAACGTGGACAATTACAGAGAAAGAGAGACATAGAGAGAGACAGACAGACGAGTGTGAGAGGGATAGAGAGCAATAGACAGAGTAAGGGATAGACAGAGAAAGAGAGACCGGCAGAGAAAGTGGGATAGAGAGAGAAAGAACTAGAGGGGAGTAGAAGGACAGAAAATTGAGGCAGATTGAGGCAGACAGATAAATGTGTACAAAGACAGAAAGAGAGACAGAGAGAGACACAGAGAGAGAGAGAGAGGGAGAGGGGGGGAGACACAGGGAGAGAGATAGACAGGCAGAGGCAGAGAGAGAGAAAAACAGGCAGAGGAAGAGAGATAGACACAGAGACAAAGAACTAGAGGGGAGGAGAGACAAACTGAGGTAAAAAACAGAAATGAGAGATTGAGGGAGAGGGAGAAACAGGGACAAAGACAGAGAGAGACATAGAGGGGGCAAGAGAGAGAAAGAAAAAGAAAAGACAAAATGGTCTGTGTTGAAAAGGGGTGATGGAGAGACAGAACAGAGAGAGAGAGAGAGAGAGAGAGAGCAAGAGGGATAGACAGGGAGACAGCAAGAGAGACAGTAAGAGAGAGTGAGACAGGGAGAGGGATAGATATATCGAGAAGGATAGAGAGCACTAGACAGAGGGATAGACAGAGTGAGAGACAGGCAGAGAAAGAGGGATAGACAGAGTCAAGAGAGAGAAAGGCAGAGAAAGTGAGAGACAGAACAAGCAGTAGACAGATTGAGACAAAGAACTATAGGGGAGGAGAGAGACATTCTGAGAGAGACAAAATGAGAGACTGAGGGAGGGAGAGAAACGGGGACAGAGAAAGAGACAGAAAGAAAAGGGATAGACAAAATGGTTAGCATTGGGAGGTCATACTGGTAACGGTCTGAAATGTGCATGTTTGAATGTAGTACGTGTGTGCATATGCCTATCAGCAGCGCTAGTGTGAATGCATACACAAATTCATATGTATTTGAGACAATCGGACTCAATTGATTGATTGAATACTTTATTAACAGTTTGCAAAAAAAGTACAGAGGTACAGTTATACAACAATGCTAAAAAAAAGGACAACACAAAAAGCCCTGAGGGCTTGTTTCCATTGTGGTCCTATGAAAGGAATGAGAGACAGAGATAGGCTACAAGGACATAGAGAGACTCAGAGAGAGAGAGAGAGAGAGAGAGAGAGAGAGAGAGAGAGAGAGAGAGAGAGAGAGAGAGGAGTTGAAACAAAGATAGGGACATACAGAACTAGAGACAGAGACAAAACAGTCACACTGGTAACATTCCCTGAATTGTGTGTGCATGGTTGCATGTCTGTATATGTCACGCATGTTAGTGTGAATGTATACATGGGTGTGTGTGTGTGTGTGTGTGTGTGTGTGTGTGTGTGTGTGTGTGTGTGTGTGTGTGTGTGTGTGTGTGTGTGAGAGAGAGAGAGAGCCGAAAAATAGAGCGAAAGAAAGAGAGAGGGAAAAATGGACATGGAGAGAGACAGAGTGGGAGAGGCAGAAAAAAAAGGAACAGAAAGAGACTGAGAGAGAGCGTGAGAGAGAGGGAGTAGACATTTGAATGCACACAGTACTGTGAGTGTTCATAACCACAGATGTGGTGACCTCATCAGAAAAAAATGCACTGAGTCCTATTGCTCTGGAGGAGTTAACGGGTCACACAGCAAAATTAATGATCATTAATATCAAGCCAGTGTTGAATAACAGGAAGTTCTCACCACTCATCAACCTTTACTGTTATAGTGCAAATCTTGGTGTACATCCAGTCCATGAAATTAATCACCATTAATATTAATCTATGGCCGGAAGTCTTCGACAGATTTCAAACTGTATGCAGGATATAGCGGCTGGTTCTCAAAGTGGGGTCTTAGGGGTCCTTGGGGGGGTTCCAGGGGGGTCCCACTCCCCACCAAAATGAGGAACTGTTTTAAACACCTATTTTATTTTTCAACTATTCGAAAATCGCATGGGGGTCCCTGGCACAAAATGTTTTCAAATGGGGTCCGCAGCCCAATACATATAAAGTTGGCTTGAAAATGACATGAAAATGTTTGAGAACCACAAGGATATAGCACTGTTTCTCAATGTCCAAATTGGCCCTTATATGGGTCTGGATCCCCACGGGTCCATTTGGTTCCATTTGTACATTCTCAGAGTTAAATAAACACTGAAGATTTTACAGTGCAGATTGGGGTCGCAGTATCAAATGGGGGTCCATGGCCTAATGCTTATCAAACTGGGGGTCCTTGGAATTAAAAAGGTTTAGAATCAGTGTAATATATATAGCGCTTGCACCCTAGCAGAAGGGGAGGTTAGACTGAGGCAGCAGCAAGAGAGGAGGGAGGAGAAAGAGAGGCAAGCAGTGGAGCTGTGCTTTAGAAGCCCAAGGAGGGTAGAAAATAGACGAAAATTTTAAGATCTTTGTAGGAAAGAAATGTTCTTGTAGGTTTCACGACAATATGGAGTTTTACTCCTTGCCTATTAACATACAGTATTTCGCCCCTATCATTAGTCTTTCGATCCATTGTCGCGAAAGAAAATAAAAGCCTAATAATACTTTGTCGTACGACAATGTGTCTCGCCAAAAATAACGGGAATTTTTTAAAACCTATTTTATTTTTCAACTATTCGAGTTGAAAAGCTTGTTGAGATTGTTGAGCTTGTTGATCTGCTACTTTAAAAAATCTTGACAGATGTTCTCTTATGGGGGGGTCCCTAGCACAAAATGTTTTCAAAAGGGGCCTGCAGCCCAATACATATCAATGTGGGGGTCCTTCACATGAAAAGGTTTGAGAAACACAGGGATATAGCACTGTTTCTCAATGTCGCGTCTGGGGACCATTTGTTCCATTTGTACACTCCAAATGGGCCCTTATGGGTCTGGATCCTCACGGGTACATGTGGTTCCATTTGTACACTCTCAGAGTTAAATAAACACTGAAGAGTTGACAGTGCAGATTGGGGTCGCAGTATCAAATGGGGGTCCATGGCCTAATGCTTATCAAACCGGGGGTCCTTGAAATTAAAAAGGTGTAGAATCACTGGGATATAGCGCTTGCACCCTTGCAGAAATACAGGCTCTGCTTCATTACATTAGGTCTTGTCTAGCCCAGACAAGTCTGAACACACAGCTTTGGGTTGGGGGGGGTTCTTCTGTGCTCTGAAGGATGGCCTCGGGTCAGCCAGTTCACCCAGGCTATGGGACTAATCTCAGTGGGGGTGGGCTGTATCTCTGATTCCTGTTGGGGCAGCCCCATCGTCTGATTCTACCCCAGGTGTCAGCTCCTTCCCAGGCAGGGACGGGCTATAGGCCGCATGTGTATGCTCACTCATGAATGCATTGTTATATAGTTCTCATCCTGTGAGATATAGTGATGTGGGATGTTTTCGTTCCAAAGTTGCATATATTCAGTATTCGTTTCGGAGGTGGAGATCCATCAGTTGACATACATGAACGTATTCTTGAAATTGTGGCCTATTTGTCTACGTTATGTGTAGTCACTCAGATTGGTATTTGCCAAAGTATACAGAATATATACAGTATATATACACAGGGTGTATATATATATAAAAATCACACCCTGTGTGAAGTGGGCGGTGTCTTGCTAGCTAATCACAATACTGAATGGAGTCAACCAATCATGTACAAAAGATAAATACATTTATTGAAACACTCTTTATGATGGACAAAACCATAACTTTAAAAAAACCAAATTATGTTTTTTTTAAAGTTATGGTTTCTTATATAGGGCTATGCACATGTGTCATGTGACACTGGCCAATCACAGTCCTGAATAGATTGTGATTGGCCAATCACAGCGCAGGATAATTGTACAAATTTCCAAACCTCACTTATAGGGGCGGTTTCACTGCCCAAGATAATTGTACAAATTTCCAAACCTCACTTATAGGGGCGGTTTCACCGCCCAAAAACTGTGTATATATATATATATATATATCTCTGTATATTCTGTATACTTTGGCAAATGCCAATCTGAGTGACTACATATAGACAAATAGGCCACTAGTATATATCTGACATGTCACTTTCTTCAAGTTTAAAACACAAAAATTAACATTGACTTGAATTATGACACTACATTGATACGGAGTGTAAAACTCATCTGCAGTATAAGCTTATTTTGTTCCATGTGCATTAGATTAGAGAAAAATACATTAAAAAAAGTTGGGCTCCATATACTGCAACTCCTATTTTAAGAGCGCGCAAATACACCACCCTCTGGATCTCTACAACTGACGCCATTTCACAGAAATTCCAGACAACTGGCGCCGACTAGCTCTGCCTCCAAGACGGACATGAGGAATAGGACACACCCTTGGTATGCTATGGGTTGCTTGTGTGAACGGTAGAAACGAAGCTTGCGAGAGAGAAAAAAAGCCGATCTGCAAGCTCACAAGGCGTCGGGTGCGACGCCCTTGTGAGCTTGTAGATCTGCTATTTTTTCGTCGCGCCACACCGTCGTACGACGGAGTATAAATTGGGCATTACGCTCTCTACCAAATGCTGCAGTCTCTCTCAAACTCACAGCCTCTTAAAAATTCATTTACACAACCAACCATTTTCGCTTCAGCTTCTTCCCTAAAACCGTTTTGTTTTTCTCTAAGTTGAACTGAACCCTCTCTGCATTTCATTGTGCGCTCTCTCACTCTCTCCCTCTCTCTCTCTCCTATTTTTAAAACACATGCATTGAGGAAAATACTCGGAGGCACCAGCAAGGCGAGCTACAGCTCTCTCTTTTTCCAAGCGCTGGTTCCTGATCCTCCTCTTTGTTGTGGTCTATGCATGCCTGCTCTAGTCACATGACTGCGTTTCTATGGCAACTCGGGTTTGAGTAATCATTTGCGTTACGACCTTTATTCCCTTGAGGAAAGGGGAGGGGGAGGTTAGACTGAGCCTGTAGAAAGAGGCAGCAGCAAGAGAGGAGGGAAGAGAAAGAGAGGCAAGCAGTGGAGCTGTGCTTTAGAAGCCCAAGGAGGGTAGAAAATAGACGAAAAAACCAAAGATCTTCGAAGGAAAAAATGTTCTATAGGTTTCACGACAATATGGAGGTTTACTCCTTGCTTATTACATACAGTATTTCACCCCTATCATTAGTCTTTCTATCCATTGTCGCAAAAAAGAATAAAAGCCTAATTATACTTTGTTATACGACAATGTGGCTCGCCAAAAATAACAGCAATTTATTTTCAGTTTATTTTCTATCCGTTTATTTTCAGCAAGCGACACAGCCGTACGATGAAGTATGAATTAGGCTTAATGAGGGAACAAGACAAAGAGACCAACCGCCAGGCTGCAGCAAAAACAGCCTGTGAATGTTGTTCTGGGCTATGAGGTTCATCTTTAATACCAATGTCTTTGAGAGTTCTGCCTCACTAGCTAGTTGAGGAGAACCAGTTTGGGTAGAGAGAGAGAGAGAGAGAGAGAGAGAGAGAGAGAGAGAGAGAGAGAGAGAGAGAGAGAGAGAGGGTATGTATGTTTCATAAGGGCCTGTCCACACCCCCTCTTCATGCTGCTCTGAGGGGAAAGCTCCACACTGCCACATGTGCAAGTCTCAGCAGAAACACATTCTGTATGTTCCTGTTTCTTGCTCTCCTGACTACGTTGTCATGGTTACCGAGCTAGTCCACCACGGCAAGGCAGAGCTACTCTCACCCTCCCTCCCTCCTTCTCCACTGTTGGGTGATTCAACTCATCAGTTGGGTTGTGTCTTGTCTATCTCATCTCCTCGCCAGTTTATCCCACCAAATATCCTAAATGGAGTTTCTCCGTGTTGCAGCCCAATTTGGTTTCAATTTAGAGAAATGGAATAATTGTACAGTATGTGGTTGCGCGTGTGGTTGCGCGTGTGTGCATGTGTGTGTGTGTGTGTGTGTGCGTGTGTGAGACTGGGGTGTGTCTTACCAGCAGAGTGGGGGTGATCCGGCACTGACAGGAGGTGGGCTCGACTGGGGGGTTGGTGATAGACACTATGGGGGTTGTGTGATGGAGGTAGCTCTAGCTCTGGCTGCTTCCAGGTGCCTGTGAGTGGGGCTGAATATGAATGAGGGGGCCCCAGTTCTCCAGAGATGGCGGTTGGGGAAGGAGCTACTAAACCAGAGACCAGTGGAGCCTGCCTGGTTGAGAGGCCCCCACAAGCTGCTGACAGGAGCTGCAGCTAGCCATCACGTTAATTAGCGCTTTTACTCTAGCAGCGCCGAATAGGGGGAGTGGGTTAGAGGGATGTGGGGGTGGTATATGACTCATAGACACAGTATGGTTTATTCATGATGGAGGAAGGGGTTTGTGTGCGAGTGCTGTGTGTGTGCGTGCGAGTGCTGTGTGTGTGTGTGTGTGTGTGTGTGTGTGTGTGTGTGTGTGTGTGTGTGTGTGTGTGTGTGTGTGTGTGTGTGTGTGTGTGTGTGTGTGTGTGTGTGTGTGTGTGTGTGTGTGTGTGTGTGGTGTGTGTGTGCATGCATGAGAGAGGAGAGAGAGAGCAAAGTGTGTGTGTGTGTGTGTGTGTGTGTGTGTGTGTGTGTGTGTGTGTGTGTGTGTGTGTGGTGTGTGTGTGCGCGTGTGTGCATGCATGAGAGAGAGAGCAAAGAGAGCACAAGAAAAAGGGAGAAAAAAAGAGGGAGTCGACAGTACTGTGTGTGTGTGTGTGTGTGTGTGTGTGTGTGTGTGTGTGTGTGTGTGCGCGTGCGCGTGCGCGTGTGCGTGTGCGTGCGTC
Source organism: Gymnoscopelus braueri (assembly GCF_963280865.1). Taxonomy (NCBI): domain Eukaryota; kingdom Metazoa; phylum Chordata; class Actinopteri; order Myctophiformes; family Myctophidae; genus Gymnoscopelus; species Gymnoscopelus braueri. The sequence continues at coordinate 39,889,218 of NC_137608.1, read as the reverse complement.
CTCACGTACACGGCTACACGCGCATGTGTGTTGCCTTCGTGGATCACTGATTGGCACCAAGCCAAGATATTATGTCTTGAACATAATACCAGCCATTCATTGTCATTTTAACCCCCCCCAAAAAATCTGCAATTTTACAAAGCATGCATTTAAAATAAATGCTGTTATAAACTGTTATATTGAGCTGAGCAATTATAAAAATTTAAAATGCACACATTTAACAACATGAATCAGAGTTCTCTTTTTCTTTCTTTTCCTACGCTGTTCATTTCTGCTTGTATCTAATGCTACCAACATATTATCGATCGCAGGCTTTTGAGGCCTGTCTGGGAAGCGTCAGCCTGATGAAATGGGTTAAGGGTTCCTCTCTGCTTCGTGACCTGACCTTGTCTCCTCAGCTCCGGCTCCTGACAGTGATCCTCAGCCCCCGAGGGAGGACCCACTGGATCAATAGATTGGACTTTTACCCACACCAATCACCATGGACTCCATAGCCTAGGTCAAGAGCCAGGGAAGAAGAAGAGGTATGGTGATAACAATAATTATGCTAGAAACAAGGGGCGGCTTTCCTCCTTGGTTCGACATGGTGTTGTTGCTTCGTTCCAATCCGCGTTTACCTGTTTCATGTCAGAGTGGGAATATGAGAATAGGAAAAAAAGGTGTGTGTGGATGTTTGTCTTTCTGTGTTTGGGTACATTACAGCTACGCAATTGTCTAATTGCATCCTCTTATCATTAGTGACAACCGTGACCTCTGTTATTGGCATATCTGCATTTCGCCTGCACCACAGAGCCTGCACTGCACAAGCCATAGCATTTTTCGCACAAGACTGGCATGGCCCATGCCTCATAAATACAAACACAATCTATCCTACACCTCCTGACTGCAGGACAGGACTCCACACATATCTACCCGCGGAGCATAGCCCATTTGCATACATATTAAAGTGACGCCTCAGAAAAAAGGAAGAGAGAGAGAAGGGGGGGGTGGGGGGGTGGTGCAGGGAGGGAGGGAGGGAGATAGAGAGGGAGGGAGGGAGGGAGAAAAGAGAGCGGGTATATGCAAACAAGGCTTTCATCTAATATGCAAGACCCGGCATTGCTCCAGCATAAATCTGCATCTGTGCTCAGGCAAGAGAGCGGAGCCCATTTGACAGTAAATGGGCTCGGGATGGCTGTCAGATGCACAGGGGAACACTGTGTTACCCTACAGAGCAGGGGGCTATTGATCAGTATGGCATGTCAAATATACCAAGTACTGCAGAGTAACAATAGTCGAACCTAAGCAAAAAAACCTATGGTCCGGATTAGACAAAAGT